>NC_084955.1:20880711-21220266 GCF_949316205.1 Platichthys flesus | reverse complement strand
AGCTCCTGCACACATGCACTTTTACCTTCACACTTTTTGTGTGCATGCTGTTCTATCTAGGCCTTCAGAGAAGAAATCAATCTCCTGTTTCATCAGCATGAAGGTGGGGCTCAGGTTCTCCACGCTGCCTCTGGTGGTGGTTAGGAGAGAGGGGAGGTGGTGACGAAATGAATAAGTAAAATTTCATGAAATAAATTTCCTCTGTTGTGGTTTCCTGCCGCAAGGGTTGAGAAAATCAAGCACGTACAGTCTGGGCCCCACTTCAGAATCGGCGTTGGGTTTGTGAATGGGGCTGACAGCCTCTGAAAACTGAAGAGGGTGACACTGGAAAATAACAGGAGGAAGGGCAGACCAGTGAAATGGAAATTGATATTGAGTGAAGTGGACAAGCGTTTCAACTTGTCTAAATCAAATTCCTCCAGGAAATATTCTTCGAAAGTTTGCATCCGCGCCGTAATTGAGTGTGAAATTGCTGCAGTACCTTTCAAAATGCACTACCTTTCAAGTGGTCTCTAAATGGATTTTTTTTTCCGATTGATTAAAAATGTGGCATAGTTCACGTCTTTCACTTAATTCAAATTTTCATTTTTTAATGTTCCTGCAGTTTTGTTTAACCAAGAATGCCAGAAGCTATGATTATTGCTCTGCCGCCTGATATAACCTGACAAAGTTGAACTGTCCTCTAGACGATTTGTTAACTGGATGAACAAAATACCACATTCATATGAACAAAAAGCTCACACACATACACACACACACACACACACTAACACAGACACACACACACACACACACACACACGTAGCTCACACACTTCGCTAACCCCAGGTTCCTCCCCCTTCCTTTAAATGCCCGGGGGGCTGCACAAATGATGCGGAGCGGCTGCTCTTTTAAGATGGCTGGTTTAATTTCTCCAGCTGAAGGGTGCTCTTTGTCAACAGGTTATTATAGCTCTCCTAAATTGGCTGGGCTGTGCATCTTTCAGTGCACAACTAGTGAGCCATAAAGCTCCATTCAGATGAGATAAAGTCTGGGAGGCAGGGTGGGAATCGTGCCTTGTCATATCCTCGTTGGAAATCAGAGATTAAATTTGCAAGGTAGATCTCTATCAAGGTTACACGTGGAGCCCGAGACAGAGCATTTAAAACATTCTTAAACCTTGCTCACCCATCCTGTAAAAAGGTTTGTATTAAATGCTGGGGATATTCTTTACTCTCTCTGTTTGTTTACTTTCTGGATTTAACTTGACCTCCCGACCGGCTGCGGTTTGTTGCTGCGGAGCCACGGCTGAGTGTCTTTATCAACTGCCTAATCAGAGCCACTAGCTTTAGCTGTCGTGTCCAATCAGTTTTTGTGGGTTGACAGATAATCAGATGTATGATCGCCCTCATAGTGTGTTGGCGTGTGTCTGTTGATCAATGCAAGAGAGGGGCTTCTGGGAGATGGAAGAGGCGAGGGGTTCAATAACACTGTGTGCGGTGTGTAATCTCATCTGAGAGGCTGTCATATCGGACAGGGGTGCCGCACTGACACGCCACGCACTCCCAGAGCGGCAAATTAGATTCCTGCAATTAGATTGACGTGTGTACCGCTCATAGTCTGGAGCCCCTCTAATCATCTCTGGACACTCTGCGTTTCGCATTTGTTTCTGATTAGATTTAATATGTGTAAAGGTGTGTGGATCGGCTGCTTAGTCTCTGACACTCTGGTAGTTTATTGATATTCCTTGTTGAAGGCAAATCTCAAATATCATTAGATTATGATTGTCATCTCATTAGACATAATGCATCCAAAAATAACTGCACTAAACAGTAGAAAGATGCAGACTACACACTCTTCTATAAAATCCATCCATTGATTCTCAAAAATTTCATTGTTTGAGTGTTATTTTTGTGTCAAAGTCTAACTAACAAACAGACAAAACATGTAATTAATTCAGCAAATTGTGTACTTAAAAATGATTAGATTGCAAAATTATCAGCAAGCTACCAATACTGGAAAAAATATGAATTTGCCAATTATATTTTAGCTGGTCTGAACAGCAGATTAAACCCTATAAGTGAGGATGTCATTGACCTCTAAGCAGCTTTATTTGAAAATGGGCTATATTCTAATAGATAAAGAGATAAAGGGCAGAAAATATCTCATACTGGACAAAAAAAACAATGATATCATTAAAATGCTAGATGTTAGAAGTCATTTAGCAACATAAAGCGACATTTCGACAAGCATTTAGAATTTTACGTACAGTAAACCCCGAATCCCTGCTGCACCCTCACATCCCTTTGACCTGGTACTGTTATGCAGGTCAAGATCCTTCCCTTTAAAAAAGCACAATAAATCTCACAGTGGTTCAGACATCAATGTGAGCGTGATAACGTTTTCCTCTGACATGTATTCATCAGCTGTCCGGAGCAACCTACGGAGACCAAACACTGATAAGATAAATGATTCCAGCTGAGGCCTCTGGCTCACTCTCCTCTTCCTCCCCCTTCGTCAGACCTCATAATGGAAGAAATTCATTTTGACTCTGGCACTAATCTGCCTTGATCTATCAATGCTCTCCCCCCTTCC
This sequence comes from Platichthys flesus, assembly GCF_949316205.1. Lineage (NCBI taxonomy): Eukaryota > Metazoa > Chordata > Actinopteri > Pleuronectiformes > Pleuronectidae > Platichthys > Platichthys flesus. The sequence goes on along the minus strand of NC_084955.1, from coordinate 21,217,692 downwards.
TTTGTCTTGCCAATGTGCTATGACACTGAAAGGCACAAAGCACCATTAGATGTGAGTCCTTTGGTTGGGGGAGTTCAACTGTGTGATTACTGTAATGGTGAAAATGGAGGGAGAGAGCGGGAAGGAGCGAGGGATGTGCGGGGGCGAGAGAGGATGAGAACCAATCAGAAATAGTTTTGTCCATGTGGCCCGTTCTGGGAACCAACCAGTTGTGTAGTGTGATATATTGGTTTGGGTAGATTATGTACTCACATGCTAAGCAGGAGATTTATCTGCACAGCACTGGTATCCATGGTAGCACAGCAGACTTATACAGATGTATCCACAGAATTTTTTTTTTCTAGCATTCAGTTCTGACTCTTCACCAAATTACATTTTTCAAATGACAGTCTGCAATCCCTGATTATACATGACATCACTGATTTATTAAAGTCTCAACTGAAGATTAGAGGAAAATAGAATAGAACAGAGTAAAAGATCTAACTAGGGCTTTTCAGTTATTTCATCATATCGTAACTGAAAGCTCAAGAAAATTTACGAAATTATAGTTTTTGGTGAGATTGTGTCACAACTGCTGTTTCCAAGGTCAGTAGTTAAAGCTCAGCTATAAATTAAAACTAATTTGTCCTCATAATAAAAACTAGATAACTATATAAACTCAATAATAATGGTGATCAGGGAAAGCAGGTGGATGGCATGATGAGTCATAGATCACTAAGGTAAAAATTCGGGTGACACCTGAGCTTCAGTTTTTTTTTTTTCCTGTTCTAACAAGATTTAGTTAACAGGACTTTTACTATTAGTTACCATGAACATCATGTGACTGAAACCACATGATGTCATGGGCGGGATGTCACAGCAAGGGGCGGGGTAAATGTCAATCGGAAGCTTCCCCCTTGAAATGGAAATCTGTCATAAATAGACAATGTTCCTAATTGGTATCAAATTATGTTTGTGATGTATTAAATCAACAACACATGCATTAAGTTGTTGAAAAGGTGTTTTACTGGGACATTCATATATAAATGTAATTCTTCACTGGCACAGCTCAAGGAGAGTAGGACTTCATAACAGCCCGGGACACAAGTCACTGGTCCAGCAGTTATCTGGTGAGATTTCTCTTCACTGAGAGCTGGGGCTGTTTTCTGAGTCGTCCCACCTCCCTTCTTTATCTCCCACTGCTCTCATGGGGACAGGGGTGCTACATCAATGTCTCATACACAACACAGCTATGCATTCTCTGTGAAGCGGGGTCAGCTTTCCGTAGCCTCATGATCTCAGTAAACAGACTTCTTCTAACCATCTCTGTGGCAGTCGTCTCATCCAAACTCTCTTCAAACACAGCTCATGTTCTTGTTTGCAGAAACATTTCGGGGCCAGGCGCTGAGTGATCTGTTTGCGTCTAGAGCTATCAGAATCCGTTGCACTCTTCCTTCCTCCATTTCAGTGTGCAGTATCACTCGAGAGTCGATCCTCTCGTTGGTTGACTTGAAGATGTGTAATACGTTACAGGCACAAATAGTCCAGTGCAAAGAGAACATAGTCAAGTCTCGATTGAAAAGAATCAACGTCTTATGAGCCCCGTGTACTGTGAAGTAACTGCAAATCAATGATAATCAGTGGGATTAGTTTCCTGCACTTACATCTTGTAGTAAGGACATGATGGGATCTGTAGGGGGAGAGCGTGGCCTAGGGGATAGAGCGGGTGTTCTTCAACAAGAAGGTTGCCACTTCGAATCCCACTCTTTCCCATCTGCATGCCTAAGTGTCCTTGGCAAGATACTGAACCCCTAAATGACATGTAATGTTATGTAGTAATCTGTAAGTAAGGATCGTATATATGCAGCTGCAGCAGAAGGTCTTAGTGCAAGCTCCCTCTGACTGGAGATAGTCTCAGTGTTTACTTGCTTATCTATTCAAGATGTTTGGGCCCTGCAGTCTGAACAAACTTCAGGGTTTGTTTGGATGCCTGCAAAAGACAAGAAGCTGAAGCTCTGTATTGACAAATCAGGGTGGAGACATGAGAAAGAAAGCCTCCATTACTGTGATGGCATGTCACATGTAAGCCTGTGCAGTATGACGGATGATTTATAAGGGAAGTAGAAACTGTGAAGAGGCTATAATTGCTAAAAAATTTAGTGAAGTTTAAAGACAGCCAGACATCTTTTTACCTGGCAATTGTTACCGACACTTTCTGGGTCGTCTTATTAGCAGCTGCTTTGACAGTTAGCTTTTAAACCTGCGGGGAAATTGGAAACAAAAATCTATGAGCCCTCTCACATGAACTCTCTTTCACTGTAATGCAACTCCTTTTTATCCTCTCATTTTTCATTCTACAGCAGAGGTACTAATGAAAGAGAATCTGCCTCGACTGATCTGCTGTATCACTTCCTAAATTGGATATGTCAACATTTGTAATAAATAGTTTGTATTTAATAATATGCACATTGCACTGCAAGAAATTATGGCTTGAAATGTGTTGCTTTAAGCTGATAAGTTAGCAAGCAATACAGCAGGTTGACTAACCACACCACACTGTGGAGGTCAAATAACAACATTATTCTTTTCTGTGTCGGCAAAACTAAATTGGTTTTGCGATTGAATAACCCTCAAATTTACATACACTACAATCCTATATCAAATTGGGGTGATTCTCTTCTCAGATAAACGACAAAATACTTAGTTTATACGTCCATATACATGAAAGAAAACATATAATAACACTATGGCTAAGTTTCTGTCAGGTTCAGGCACAAAGACAACCTGACTTCATACAATCACTACTTTGTTAAGGATACGAAAACATGTGGTTTGTGTTTTAAGTAGAACTTTGCTCAGGTTGTGGTGCAGAATGTTAATTATAATAACCACTGGGTTAGAATTGAGAAATCACTGTAGTCATGGTTACAAGACTCAGACATCTCTCTGCTTTGTTTGGTTCTCTGATCCTATGCAGACTGACTCGAGTGTCTGTAACAGCTTGACTCTGCTTACTTGTCCGCTTCCAACAGACAGGAGTCATTAACAAAAACATATGTCGTCATGCACAATTTGCAGAGATGAATTTGCTGTTGTTGTTCTTGAGAGGACAGTCTCTGATTGTCGGCTGTAACGAGCCCAAACTTTGTTCTTGGCACTGCTGCAGAAAACATAACTTTAACAAAATTCGGCAGGATTTTAAATGTTAAGTATCATTAGTTTGTTAACATCGAGTTGATCCTTTCTGTTCACCCACAATTGATATTTCTTGACTTATCTGCTTTCTGCTCCTCAAGGTGACTTACGCATTGTACTTGAAATCTTTTCAGAAAAGTCCTCCTTGATTGACGGACCTGACATTTCTCACTCTCTATTTATTTCTACCTTTTGTCATGTTCAGCTCAGTAAACCTATAATCCCGCTTCCTCTCAGCCTTCCTTTTCTTTCCTCCCACAATTGCTCCATTGGCGCCGTCCATCCACTCACCTGCAGTCCGCTCACCTACCATCTCATCTCCCCAGAGCTCTTCATCTGCAGTGCTAACTGTGTGAGCCGAATAGCAAACAGCGAGATATCATTAACATCACACAGGCGAACCGGCTCGCTAACCCTGTCTCTCTGGTGCCAGGTAGCATTAGCGCTAACAAGATCGTCATTGCCCTGGCGATTGAAAATTGGACGGCGGCCTCCGCTGGTAACAGGGACAGTGTAATTAGTGTGAATCTCTGCGTCTGGATCAATTGGCTTCACTTTGATGACAGGGTGAACAGGAATAGCCGGGCGACTTATTGACCACATCTTTAATATTTCATGCCTTTGTCTGTTTGTGCCATGACTCACATGCTGAAATGAGAGGCATGCTACCCTCCTTTAACTTCAGTTTTCCTGTGGGTGTATTAAAGGACCCCCGCTCTTAAATCTGATCCTGCTCGTCTGGTTAACTACATTGAACTTTGTATAGTCGGTTGAACTTACAATGAACATCGGATGGCATTTCAGGAATCCAAGCATTAATTATGTATGCACATCGTCACCTATACGCTGGTTAAATGAAATTACAGTAGAAATCTTGCCCTTGAACCAACACCCCCGGGGGGATTTTATCAACGGGTAATTGTTGTGATTCATATGATGTAGTGAGTATGGTTATGTTGAAGGGAAAAGGGAAACAGAATGTGAGTCCAGCAATATTGTGCTGTGTTTCCTTAGAATGCAGCAGCAGAGGTGAAGCCAGAGTATTGTTATTTTTTTTGTGCACTGGCAAATTGGGCCTCGCTGGTAGTTTGTTCTATCTATGTTCTGAATCCTGAGCAGCTTTTTAGAACCAAGTGGATACAGGACATTTGTGCTTAGTAATGAGAAAGTATTTCCATATATCTGCTACGTCAAGACCTCTTCTCAACATTATGGCTGTTGCTTTATCTCCATTCATTATCAGGTTTTTGCAAAATGTACATGCTTACATAGTTGTGTGTATAGATTTGGATATGAAGCGTCAAGGGAGAAACAAAATAAAACATTAGCTTCTAAAAAAGATCTCATCCAACCCCGCCTTTCTGATAGTAAAAAAACAACAACCGGCAATCGCCACTGTTGGTGTGTGTAGGAGAAATGGTGTCACGATACACAAACAGGCTGCAGTGAGTGATTGATCATGTGGACTCAGGCTGTCCCCCCCCCTCCCCGGACCAACCCTGACTGGCCTTTGACGGCCATGATGAATGAACTTCCAACCGCCAATGTCCCACTAATAGCTTTCCTTGTTCTCTTCTAGCCGACACACATATTTACCGATCAGCCACAACAATAAAACCACCATTGTTGTTTTGTGAAGGTGAAGGTGAAGGTCCTAATTGTTCAAACCACAACATTACTAATCCGAGGCGTGGAATCCACAGGACCTACGACTCTTTCCTGTGGTATCAGGCCATCATCTTGCCTTGTTCCCCTATAGCCTCCTGCTGCAATGTCGCACAACCACCTGGTCGTCCGTGTGATTTAAATCTCGTTTAACTAGATGTTTTCTTTAAGGCTATTCTTAACTTCTTCCAGGGTAGATGATTTAAGGGCTGATGCAACCTGTAGCGTTTTCAAAATTGTTTATTCACTGTGAATTTCATTAATTGTGCCGATAGTAGTGGTTTATCAAACCCAAAATTATGCCCAATGTTATATGTCACATCCCAGTTAAATCGTGGTCTTCCTATTCATTCTTGTTGGCTAAATTAATATCTGATGCCTCCGGGGCCTATAAATACAGCTTGTTTATTGTTTTATTTAAAATGTTCAACCTTACTGGCCATTAAGTGTGATACTAACGGCACTGAGGACATTATAATGCACACAAATGCAAATTGAGAAAGCGCCTGAGTTGTTGTGGATGTCAGTGTTTGCATGTTTATCAGTCTTTTAAAATACACAATTGAAAAACACCTACTGCCCCTTTCTTCAAGTAATCCCCCACGGCGCCTTCCATTTGTAGCAAAGGGCTGCAGAAATAAATAGGGTCTCAGAGCATGGAATCCAAAGGAGTGCTCCATGATGGATTGATCTGCTCCGTCTCTCCTCAGAATCAATCAATCATCTCAGGTTTGCTGCTGTTTTCAATAGGAATTTTCCACACTGGGCTGTTTGCTCGCAGCCGCAGAGAGTTACCTCTGGGCTTGGATAACCAGAGGGCATTAGATATTTGATTACACCCCTCCTCTCAGTTGTCACCATCGCTATTCGTGATAGAATCGAGATAAGGCTGCTCTGTAAGCAAACAAACAAAAAAGTCCCTTCTCGTATATTTGAGTCTGAGTTACCTCAGTAAATATGCAGAGCTTCATCCTCCTGTTAAGCAGGAAGTCTCCCTGACAAAATACACCAACATCCATCTGACAGTGCATATGTACCAGAACATGGCTAACAACCGCGGCAGATGGTACTGTAGAGTTATGTAGACTACAAGTGTCTCGCTTCAGGCTGGCACTGCCCTCTCCCTGACTGCATGAGGTGATCTGCCAGCAGGCAAAACACGGCCGATGAGTTATAAGCGAGTGGAAATGTGTGATTTTATTTATATTGGATAGTTGAAGCCATGGCCCGGTAACATCCACCAAATAAATAGTTGCACTGGAACGTAGATTTATGAGAGATTTCCCAGCAGAGAAAGCCTTAAACCCTGTTTCCCTGCCTCAGACACTAGAGGCATTAGCATATGGTGGCAATGTTTCAGCCGAACCGAGTCAGTGATCCTTACCCCATGTTCCCTTTGGTGTCTCTACTGATCTCATGGTAAGTTCAGCAACAAAAGCTGTACAGACAACACGGCTCCAAGAGTCTATAATGATTTAAAATGAAAACCTAAGGATGAAACAGGCTATGAAATTTGATGTTTATGTTGTTGTTGATGCCTGGAAAAATAAATCACAGCAACACTGCACATCTGAATTATCCCCTGAGGGACTGAATAAGACACAGTTATTCTGATTCACATATATTGGTTCAGTCTACAGAATGTGTGCATGTGGTACATTTTCATTTATGACATAGAATCTGAAACATTTGCTGATGTTTGTTGTTGTCATATTTAAGTCTTGGAAATGATTGCCACTATTTTAATTTAACATTATTAACCAAACCATATATTGATCAACTCTGCATTTTTTTCAGCCACTTGGGAACATTATATATAGGCTATAGACACAACATTAACTCCTTATAAAAGTCATTTGATTAACTTTTTTCTCCTTACAAATCGCCACTGTTGCATTTAAAAAATGTTTTAACTACATTGTGATCCTGCAAGCAGTTTGATTCACAGATCTGAGAAATATGTTTTCTTTAGTTCTCATGTTTCCCTGATTGTGTGGCGACTGAAATGCAAATTTTTCCTTTTGATCCACAAACTCCAGAGTGAAACATCTGGTTGTTTTTCTGTTAAATGCTCCACTTTGTTCATCATATTTATTATCTTAGTCTGGATGCCATGAGGATGTTTGCAAGCAGAATTTGGAGCTTTGTTTTGCTGAAAAAAAAATATTTCCTGCTGTTTCTGAAAACAGAGTTGTGAGGTGGCAAACAGTTAAGTTATCACGCTTTAAGTTTATCATTCATAGTTTTAACAGGAAAAAAAAAGCTAGTGATATATATTAACAGACAAAAGATCAGGATGCTTGTTTTAGTTCCTCATTTTGTGTTTTGTTGCCCAATGGTCTGGTTATCATTAGCATTTTTGGTGCAACATCCACTCCAGATAAAAACCAAAGACTTTAAAGTGTCAGGTTGCTGCGTGGTTGCATCAGATCGATCCATCGACTCCAGGCTACGTTGTTCTCAGGGATGAACGTGAGGATTTTTCATCACTTCTCTCGTTTAAACAAGTCAAGTTTCCACACTATTGCATTTTCCCCACATAATCTACAACGTGTGCCTGCAAGCAGTTTGATTCAGCGTCTGTTAGTCACAGTTTCTTGTTATTAAACTTCTCAGCCATAATTTGCCCTTGAACTCTTTTTAACAGTAATTCATTAAGGATAATGTGTTATTATTCCTTTGTGTCTATCTCTGTGAATTCCAGCAGCATTTGCATATTTTCTGGTCATATATTTATGAAAATAGGCAGTGAAATCTCTCATAAGACCACCAGGATGGGATAAACACCCCACAGCACTTCCCATTTATTTTTTTGAAGAGAATATGAATGGCTTCAAATGGGTCTGGCTTCTTGGAATAATGGATATATGACAAAGGCTACAGGCAACATCCGTGAGTGGTGGTGGGCGGGGAGGGGTATAATCAAAGTGGTGAGTCCATTACAGACTGAAAGCCCAAAGAAACGTGGAGACGTAATAAAGGGAATAATTTGAAATGAAATTATCCACAACATAATAAAAATAAATGGCATATTTCTCGAGCAGGTTTATACTCGAATATAAAACAACATCCATAACTAGAATGGAACTCGGCTGAGTCCATACATCTACCGAGGCCCAGCAGCCCTTTTATAAACCACATTTAAATGTACTAGACTCAGATTTTCATCTAGATCTGCACCGGATTCCATATATTCATCCTGAATCCGATCCCTGATCCAGATCCACAACAAAAAGGTCAAGGGCTCTTTCCTTTCCACCTAATTCTTTGGCAATCTGTATTGTTTTGCATAATCGTGCTAACTGACAAAAAAACAAATGGATTGAGTGAAAACATAATCTCCATGGAGAAGGTATTATCACAAAAAAATCAATAAATATTGAATATATAAATGCTTTAACATTGTACAAACACAGTGAGACGGTTTAACACAATTGTTTTTACTAGGATTTATCAAATATTTGGCTTTTTTTTAAGTTTTCAGATTTTAAAACGACAATCTTCATTCTTCACATCTTATCTTTATCTTTATCCAAAGAAATTGTATTTTTATTTTGATATAATTTTTGGCCATATAGCCGAGCTCTACTCCACCGTCATGTTGCCTGTTCTGTGTTTTGGTGGATCATCCTCCTCAGGCAGGCTAAAAGACAACAGAGCACCAGCCTCGCTCTGTTCTGGGCGCACTATCATGATGAGAGTCAGAATTGCAGATCGCACCGTGACTCCACTTTCTTCACAAGCTCAAGCCTCTTTCACTGATATTATAGGTCTCAGTGAGAGAAGTTGGTTTTATCTGGGCGTCACAGAGCGGTTTATGTATCACCGTTCAGCATCTCTACACTGATTACAGGAGCTCAGCATGTGAGGGACTTTTATGTTTGACTTTTTTTTATCACAGACTTTTTTTTATCACAGATTCTATCAGGTTACCATTGCTAATCAGAACATTAAAGGTTTGGGGTTAAATCCGAGAGCTTATCTACCTTCCAAGAGCTGCCCATTATTCACTGTACTATTTGATGTGAATGCAAATCGGGTTTCAGCATACTGGAAATCTTCCTCGAAGGAAACAGCCTCTGAGCGACATTTGTTTGATGAGGCACTAACTGAACTGAACTGTGTTTTGCAGGTGGCCTGAGAGGAGCATCCATCATCGACTCACTGGACACACTGTATATAATGGGGTTGATGGAGGATTATAACGATGCCAAGGAGTGGGTGCGGAACAGCCTGGACCTGAACTCGGTAAGAAACTCCTTCTTCTCCACAATTCATTTTCATCATTTCCTGTTTAGTCTGCTCCTCACTTTGAAGTTAACTTGTGTAAGCACTGACCCACCGTCAGGCTCAGCCACACTCTCTCCACATTAACAAGATGAAGTTGTCAGCATTGACCTTGCATGCCAGATTGATTTTAAACTTTTCTTTTGTGCTTGGACACAAACATTGTGTCCAATGGAGTTTGACCGGTTTCCAAAGCTCAGGACATTCCAGCAGGAATCAAAAGCTTCCTGTGTGGCCAGTCGACACGCCGCATCACCGACTGATGGGATCGTGTGGCTCTGTGAAAGGTCTCTGAGGGGCAGAAAATGTGATAGATGAAAGAAAGGCGGAGAGGAGGGGTCGAAAGGATGTTTGAGATAGAAAAATTGAGGGGGAGAGAAAAGGCAAGAAGAGGCCACTGCCCTTTAGCTCGGCGAGTCAGTAACGATGGATTCAAGTTGTGATATCACTGCGGCTGAGAAATGACTGGTCTGTCTGTGGTCTGCTGCTAAGAGTCCAGAGCAGGCCTGTTTGTCTGCGGCTTGGTAAATGATAGAGATCACTCCTGGGCCACTTCTCTGTCAAGGTTTCCACCATGGGGAAAAACGGTGGTTCATGTATTGGTGTGTAATTGCATGACGTTTACAAACTCTGTCATTATGACCGTCAACCTCAGGCTTTAGATGAAAGGCAATAATTACGTCGAGGCAGTAATGAGGTCCTTACTTTGAGTTTTTTTATTGCTGCAAATTTAGATTCAATTAGCACAAAACTACTCACTAGTGGAAATTACTGACTGTTTTTGACATGTGTGGAAAAGTGCACAGACCAATCGAGCTGTCAAATTCTCTCCCTCAGTTTGAACAACCAAGACACAACAACTTCTAGAGGCTTTGGGCATTTTTTAAGACTTGCAAGTCTGAACCAAGATTCCTACATTATTTACATTAGATTAGATTTGGTTTTGAAATTTGAATTTAGGGAGCAAACTAAAAACGTTTGACACACACACATCCTGTCATCCCCAAAACTTCAGGTGCAGCACCTGACACTTAAGAGTGCGCAAAATGACGATCGTCCCTCTAGTGAAATATTATATCATCGGAGGCAAAGACTGTAAAGCAATGCAGTGCTTCCTTTTCTTCTTCTATCTGGACTGAGACTGCCTCTCTTGTTTAGACTAATTTGGGTCCATTGGTTATAACAAAATTTCAGTCAAACAGGGTAGGTGTGAGAGAGCTTTTAAACTCTTTCACTTAAGGCAGCACTCAACCAAAAAACATAGCAATCCAGCCTCAGTAGTAGTTTAGTAGTTTCCAAGCAGCGTGTCCATGTTGTGCTCTTCTTTTGGCTTTTGTGCTTTATAAGACAGTGACAGTGGGGGGGGGGGGGGGGGCTTATAGCAAACGAGCTATCGGGCTGGATTCAAACTTGATCCTCATGAGTGATAAACACGATGTGCTTCCATCTCTGAGCACCACGTTGATCACTGCCAGTATCGAGGTCAATGAAATGCACAGCGAGTGTTAGATTCACCCACACGTCAAGGAGAAGCTCCCGTTTTTAGCTACTGTGTTTCTCACTCGTGGCACAAACACACAACGCCCCCACACATGCATATGCGAAGTAAAAGGCAGACATGGAGAGAGGCATGATACTCTGACACATACATACTCACACACACTCACAATCACTCCCAGCTTTTTCTGTCTCTCTGTGGCGGGTCTATCCCAGTGAATGCAGATGAGTTTTAACGTGGAGGGGAACAGTAGCTGCCGGCTGCTGCAGCTGTCAGGGGCTGAGTGCACGGAGCCAGTAATGGCAGCCACTGACAAGCAGCCACACAGTCACCAATCATACAGACAACAAACGCAGATTTACACTTCACACTGCACTTTGTCACCGGTGTGATCCGCCACAATCCATCAGCGTCACCTCATGCCTGCAGTCAGGGTTTTTGGATTGGGGGAGGCAGGCAAACCCACCAGGCAGCTTCCTCATCTCCTCTGACACAATTAAACCTGAATTATTAGTGCCAAATATTCAGAAGAATGAAGGTCAACTAATTCTCAAGTCTTGAGGAAGAAGCTTTTTTTTTTTGCCCAAACGTTATCTCCTCTGTTTTACAGTAACTCATCAGTATTCATCTGTGCACTGTGGGTTTGATGGGGCTGGTATTTTCCCTGCATGGTAAATGGATCCATGACTGAGCAGTGTAAAATATGGAATAGAGTGGGAGTTACATGAAGCTCTGCTAACTTAGAAACACACTGACACCACACACACACACACACACACATAGAAAGGTGGTGTTTTTAGATCTCACATCACACCTTCTGCAGGATGACTGACAAACATTGCGTGTCACAGATTGTGATTGTCCCGATAGTGACGTCCCTCCTCCGAGCCCTCTGAAGAGAGAACGACTCGCTGGTTCAGCACACAGATTGTCAGATGCACTTGGGAGTGGTTGACCGAGAGCCGTAGGAAATCTTCTGATGTCCTAATTTTTAGCAAGACACAACTTGAGATAGTGAGTACAGTGTAAGAGGAACTCTACCACTTGAAGTCGATTGTATCTGTTTAAACCCAAATTAGAGATTGTAATTTATATTCATTTTAAAGAATGTACAGGCTGTTTCTTAGTGGTGTTATTATCTACACGCATCTGACAGAAATGCCTTAGAATGATACAATTCTACTGCATAACAAACTTCACCCCTGATCTTCTGCTAAATAATCTTTCATTAAGGTATTACACAGTTTATTTTCTGTAGTTTAGTTTTACTTGTGTACTGTATTATTGTAAAAATATTTGTAGCAATTGATTAGAATTCAATGTCAGTTAAGCAGTTTATGCACTGGTAAATTTACTTCATGACAATTGATCTGAACCAGTGATGTATACTTTAAAAGGTGCAGTGTCAGCTCAAATTGTGATTTATAAATAAGAAAGAAATCGTTCTTATAATCTTGGCAACAGGTGTCTGTTGAGTATTTGTGCTACCTGAAGGTAACAACCATTTACAGCTTCCTGTCATAATGGCTCATACAGTAGCATAATGAATATCCTAAGGAGACACATGCACACACAGGGATTTCCATGCTCACGTTATTCTTAATTAAATTGTAATGACACGCAGTCGCTCACACTGCAGAGCGGCTTGTTCGATTCATCTGTTCAGCCCTGTCTGTCAACTCAGAGTGACAGCCGCTCTTTTTCCTGTTAGCAGGGAAACAAGAGCAGAGAAGACGAGGACAGCATCACAGTGTTACAGATGTGACAGCGGTTGTGACTCGTCTCAGTTCCGTCTCCTCCTACCAGGAGGCTTGGACATCAGCCGCTGCTCATTGTGATTAGTTTTCACAGGAGTTGATCTCTCTGTGGGAACTAAACCTATTTGCTAAATTTACCACTTTTCAGATTTCAGCTCCCGGCTTCAGTGAGGCAGAAACAACAGATTTCAAAGCCCGACGCCAACGGAGCAAATTAAAGTCTTTGAAATGAATCTTGACCATATGACATTGAGACAAAGAGTAAGCCCCTGATGCAGATGCTGATGAGCAGCTCAGCGGAGAGACCGGACCGCTCTGGTGACACAGACAATTATCAAGACAAAAGACGCTCCAGAGGGTTCCTGCCAGTCTTAGCGATTGCCATATTTGTGCACAAGCTGCTGTTGTGCAAGGCTTTTATAAGTGTATGGCATTGTTTCTGCCATTTTGCATTACGGGGCTCCTCAGTCGGACAAGGGGCTTAGCTTAAAAGACTCTGTAGGTGGCATTAAGTCTCCATGAGGCTGTTTTATGGAGCGCTTCTATCAACATTTTACACATTATTGAACGACATGTAGGATGTGGTCAGGTGATTGTCTGCGGTCATCACACCTCATTCTCATCTAACGAGAGCCACGAGGACTCATTAATGAAGACATAAAGCCTGGATTTAATTCCCTGGAGTCGCCGTTATTACTCCTCTCGAATCCTCTCCTGCCTCCGGCTCCTCCTCCTCTTTCACGCCATCTTATTTCTCCTCTGTTCCTATCAGTTGGTGTCAGAGGTTCAATTCCTCTCATGTCTCATCGTCAGGAAATCTACTAGATGTGGTGTGATGAAACCACACACAATTGTGTAGGGACGCCTCCCACACAGTTCATGCCCCTCTGGCCCTTTCGACTCCACACACCTCCCTCCCTCCTGTTAAAATAATGCTGAGGTTCATCGTCTCCCATCCTGTTGTCTCTCTTTCCTCGTCTTTGCCCTTTTTAGTGACGCTCTGCTGACACATGCCAGAATCTCGGCTACACAATCGCTCAAGGGCAAGAAGCTGCAGCAAGCGAAATGACATGTAAAAAAAATTCACTGTCTCCTGTCTTTGGTCACCCACGAGACTTCCCACCCACTTAGGTCTCATCTGAGAAGAGGAATCATAGGCCTGAATGTGCTAATTATCGAATCCCTCTGCTGTCCTGGGTGGACTCAGGAGATTGTCAGTGTGGTGTGCCAGGAGGTATTGTCAGTGGATGTTATTAAAGAAGCTTCGTGGGAATCATCCTCAAACAAAGTGGACGCTTTAATCTCCGGCAACAAATGTAAAAGTCAGAATAGATGAGGTTTCACTGGGAAATCAGATTCACACTGTTTTGTGAGCTGCTGTGTTTTGTCCAGCTCCATCTTTGTGTTTATGAAACCATAGTTGTGTTTCAATTCAGAGGCTGCTTCCTTTGGAGGTTGCATTTGAAGACAGATGTGGCACAACTAGACAACCCCAACCTTGAATACTCATCAAAACGAATCCTCCAACTGTTCTTCATCGAGGTAATGGCAGCAGCGAGGCGAAAACGTATTAGGAGTTTATTTTTAAATATAAGAACTCAACTGAACTGCTCATACATTTTAAAGAAAGCATATTTTCAGGATTTTTTTTTTTTTTTTTTATCAAGCGAAGACTTTTCTCATCCGTGGCTCTGTTGCTAGGCAACCGCTATGAGGTAAGGTCAAGCTGAAGACCAGACTGTCTCATTCTCTGTCTCATTCCGGTCCGGCTGTGTCCGTCCTCGGCTCTGAGGACCTCCTGAAGGACGCAGCCGCCTGACTTGAGACTTCTACGTTGCAAGCTGTCAATACGTTATCCATGCCCCTAAGTCGGACCATAATTTACTAAATGAACATCATGCTGTTTGGAAGAAGACCTGAGATTAGGACCATAAAACTCTGTTGAAAGGTTTACCTTAGTTATAAATCAAGTGAGAAGCAGAGCCACTGACAATCATTCATATTCAGAGGACTGATAGATATGGGCGTGTGCCGTTTGGTGATGACTGAGAGAATATAATTGGGCTGCTGGGTGTTGGAGGAGGAATGCGCCCTACTGAGCGTCATTCCACTTTTCTTCTATGTCAGAAATATGAATAAGAGCATAGCAGGAGCTGTTTTGGTAGCAATTAGCATAATACTGGAGTATTTTCGTGAATTTGCTGTGGAAGTTGTAAACTACAAAAAAGTGACTATCTCCCTGAAACATCGCAGGACATTTAAAGCAGTTCCTCACATCTCCCTGAAGTGTCTTCTGTCTCCTTGAGATATCTGTGTACACCACAACATGTCTGCATTAGCTGGAGGTCGTGATTAAATTGTCTTTGCAGCAGCATGAAGCATTTAGATGTTTATATTAGTGCTGTAATAATCCAGATGTAATTGACTGTTTGGTGGAATAAGTAAAGGTACACTGCGTATTGTTAATATTAATCTGTTCAACCTTAAAAGGAGACCGGGCCCAAAGGCCGGACTCAGTTTGTTTGCAGACTCTCACACAGTTCTCACTCTTGAGATGAAGTTTGTAACGGAGTCGACTTGGGAGAAGAAGCTAAACAAATCATCGGGAAGTTTGCCGTCAGCTTCTCACCAACAAGGACGATATAGTGTGTGTACTGAAGAGAGCTACCAGCAAAATGGAGAGAGATATATCGGATCTATTTCTGGCGTAATTGTCAGTTGACTGAGTTCAACCACACATCCTGGGGAAATACAAAGTGAGTGGGTAGGTTGTTTTCCTGAACTATTTTGAGCTATCAAGCCTATTTCAATTGTTTTTACCTATTTCCATAATGATTGTTTATTAGCCGGGATATCTCGTCACATCCACAAGTACAATATTTCAATCATGGTCCTACCTCATCTGAATGACGTCTCCCTGCTTGTAAATGAGCCTGTTTCTAATCAGCTGTTAATGAGTTGTTTTCTAACTGTACGCTCACGTTTGGAAGTGACAGGCGCTGGTAATGGGGAGACCTGGAGCAAGGTTGTTGTTTACTTCTGAGGAGCTGTTGTCCTGACCTCTAATGACCTCCTGTCTGCGCTAAGCGAGACCTCGTCTGAGTGTCAGTTACTGCGCCGCGGAGACACTTCAGCGAGCACGGCGTGCCTCCGAGCCGAGGTCAAGCTGAGCTGACATTCTGCCTCAGGATGCGGAGGCCAAAGGACATTCAGTGTGGGTGGACTCGTCGTGGCGGATCCTTACCAGCATGCTGCATATCGTTCATGCTGCTTGTCCCTGCGGGCTCATTTGGCAGAGGTAGATGCTGACTTGGGATCTGTCTCGGATTCACAGGCTCTATTATTCATGTAGTCTTTGAAAAATATCAATGAAGAACCTCAGGTGATGTCAGGGGGTTGTGTTTCCTGCTTGTTGCACTGACTCCTACTGACCATAAATCAATTGATGCAGGTTCCACAGCTATGAGATAACGAATATCATCTCCATTATAAAAAACTCCTTCATAAAAATAACAAAACCCTGTGTGTGCCTAATGTTAATATGTTCTTGTGAGTGTGTGGACATTCTGTTTATAAATACTTGAAATGATTGATCTTTTTACAAAAACTAAGTTGCAGGATTTTTGATATATGATCATTCTTATATCACTTAGCAGCAAAAAGAGCAAATGAAGGTCCCCGCTTCTCACATTGGAAGATTTATGGTTTTTGTAAATCAACAGCTGCCCGAAAAAGATTTATTCCGAAGCAAATTTCAACGCGCCTGAGTATTTTCATTATACACGACACAATTTATAGAAATAATTGTTAAAATAAATATGAAATCAACATCAAGCCACGGTGTGCCCAAGGGGGTAGAGCGGGCATTCTCCAACATGAAGGTTGCCGGTTCAAACCCCACTCTTCCCCATCTGCATGCCGAAGTGTCCTTGTCAAGATACTGAACCCCTAAGTGGCCCCTCATAAAAATGTTGAGTGTCCTAAAAATGTAAGTCGCTTTGGACAAAAGCGTCATCTGCCCAATTACCTGTAATGTAATATAAAGCAGCGACAATCTGGTTGCTCCTTTAACTTGATAGAAAGAAGAAATGCCTTAAAAAAACAAGACTGTAGATCATCTATCGAACTTAGTCCGAAAAAAATATAAACTGCACTGCTGACATAAAAGCTTGCACCATAGTTTTGAGAAAAGTATGTGTGAATGAACTGCATGACAAAACAAGTGTTCAAGGGTCTTTCGACTGCTTGTTGTGTATATCCATGTAAAGGAAGTATTACTAAGTTTCGTGCTGCATAAGCCTCCATTGTTCTACAGTAATTTAAAACACAGGACTCCACAGTGTCATCACAGTACCCTCATTAAGAAAATGATCTGAATAGATTTTGAGGCACCTTCCTGTGAAGAGCTGCAAATTTACTGGGAAAAACTTGTAGCAACTGTGAGTCATCTCAACATGACTTTATTCACTCTCATAAAGTCATGTGAAGCCAAGTATATCGAAAACAGAACTGTTTATAATTGATGCATTATTTAGCTCAGTTAATGACCTCATCTAAATAAGCGTCTGTCTAATATATCATCATGAATGTAGCGGCGCATTCGACAGCTGAAGTGCCTCCTTATTTGTTTTATTCTTGTTTGCATTTTGGAAGCAAGCGAGACTCCAGTGAAGGATGCTGCTCAGTCAGGAAGGCCAAATACAGTGGGAGGTACGTGATGAGGCACAGAGGCAGACGGTGACACACAGAGCGAGGATGAGGAAGAGGGAAGAGGGAGGGCAGCAGGGGGCGAAGAATAACTGAAGAGTGAAAGTGTAGCAAGGTCCTTTGAGACCGGAGCATCATCACAGAGGACCGGCTTGGGAGCTGCTGCTGCTTCACCTTTAGGAGAGAGCAGAGACCTTTGTGTGTGTGTGTGTGTGTGTGTGTGTGTGTGTGTTTGTTTGTGTGTCTGTGTGTGAGTGAGCTCTGAAAGTAGACAGATGTAGATTGACTTCCTGGATTGATAACCAGGATGCGAGTGAAAACGATGGAGGGATGATGAGTAGGGTTGTAACTCGGCTTTAATTCATCTCTCAGGCAATATTGGATTAATAATAATTCACCAGGTTGTTAATTTTAGATTTAATGGATTTTAGCGAAGATTTTTATGACGTGTGTTCCTTCTTTTGTGTGTCACATGTGTATATGATGATGTTAGTAGCTGATTAATTACCATATTTTGCATGTTAAGCGTTAGCAGATGAATTAAAATGAATTAACCTGAAGGGATTCTAACCATTAGCCAGTAGTTTATTTAAATGCAGCTCTACTGGGACACATCTACTTTTAACTGGAAGAAATACATAATGGGAATGTAACGGGTTAAGTTGAATCTGCTACTTGAAAAATCCCAATCTGTCCCTAAGTTTGAATTGATCATGCATAACGGTTTCAGAAAGACGTGGCTCCGTGATGTTCTCGTTCTCGACAAATCATGAGAGGCTTCTCACCCAAGCCAACATAAGCTCTTCTTAATTAGTTTTTATATTAGTTGTCAGTCGTCTGGGTTCCAAAAAAATAACGCTGCACTGAGGAATATCATGAAATGTGAAGGGCAGTCTTGCGGAAGACGCCAGTAAACTGTAATGATAGATTGATATTAGAGAAAAACCTTCATTAACTTGATTAGACACGTCTCTTTTAACATGAGCTTTTAAAGCAATGCAAATATATATTCATAAATAAAGATGTCTGATGTCTGTGACACCACACTAGTATATGTATTCTTTGATCAGATGAATAAAAACAAAGATATTGTTATTACTCATTATTTACATTTGGGTTATGTCACCAACCTAGATCTGAGCCAGTATGAAAACTATACAGAATAAACAAGACAGAAAAGATTTGCATTTATGTTTATATTTATTTAAGTTCTCTATATGATGAAGTTTTATTCTTAAGCTGTAAATATTAAACCTCAATTGCATTCCCTTGTCACAAGTGTTTAATAACTGGGGAATCATTACTATTTATATAAAAATCTGCATTTTAAATGTATTGGTCGATAAATACGTATCTGACAATGTTTACATCGGCTGTTTAAAAATCCATATTGATGGGACTCTGGTTTTGGCCTGAAATTAAGAGCTTCCTCTCTAAAAGAAATGGCTGCAAGCTCCAGAGGCTACGTGGTCATCAATCATAGCTTGGATGAAGATCAAGACCATAAAGTAAAAAATAGGGAAAAAGCCTGTTGGAGTGGAAGTAGCGGGGGGGGGGGGCAGCCTCGACAAACTCCTGTCAACAGCAGCAGCAGCTTTGAGTGTGCATTATGTCACACTGACAGAGATTAGAAATGTTGGATTTAATTGGTCCCTGGTGATTTTTTTCTCAGTGTTAATTATCAATGTGAAGTTGAATCACAGCCAGTTAAGTGTGAGTCACCAGCTCTGGTCAGAGAAGCAATCATCTGCTTAATTTGTACCCTTGGCTCAACGGGTCACATCAGTCTCACTCGGCTTGTGAAATGTGGAAGCTCGTCTGAAACCTGGATCTCAGCGACGCTCCGAGTCGTCCGCACGATTTGTTTTTTTAAGCAGTAAATCGTTACATTAGCGTCTGAGCAGGACACACTGCTGGGCAACGGTCTACTCAGCCTCCTGGCACAGCGCGGCACAGCAGCCGGGCCAATCCGGCTCAGGTCCCGGGCAAGTCCGAGCCGCGTCCGACTGCAATCGTCGCCATGACCGTTGAATACTCATTAACAGAGATACCAGCTTCCAGCCCTGTCAGCAGCATTGCTTGGTGCTGCTGAAGCGGAGCTGCAACACGGTGTGGCAGCGATGTGCAGAGCGAGTCATTACACTCATTAATTAATATTTCTTCTCTGCCACCGCTTCCTCCTGCACAACAATCATTTATGATACAGTGATACATTATGGAGAACAATTAAAATGCAAATTCTTCTTCGAGTATCATTGTTGTAACCATGGCTGCCAAATGATTTACATAAATTAATACAATGTTTATAGGTTGAATATCACTCCCTACACACCTCATCAACAGCTGATGGATTTATTAGTAGCACAGCTTTTTTAAATTGAGGCTAAAATCACTCAAGGGATTCTGGGTTCACGTCAAAAATTAAGTTGATAAAAGTATGGAAGCAGACTGAGGGTATCTTGTCGGGATCGGACCTTCAGACTTTTTTTAGTTTAGTCAAAGACAAAAAATTTCAGGTGTGAAATAGACCTCAGACCACGGACTGGACCAGTGGTCAAACATTTACTGCAACCAAAGAGGTGGTCTCGGGTTTGGTTCTTTTGAGGTGTGAAAAAACTTTTTGAATAGTTCTGACTTTTGGGTAAAATAAAACAATAAAAGAGGAAAAAGAAGCCGCTGATGAAGTTTGAACAACAAGGACGTACATGGTGCAGGTAGTAAAAACATAATGATATTACAGTGGCAACAAACTGAAAAAACTGGGTCATTATAGGGTAGTATAGGATCAAATGTAATCAATGTGACAGAGACATTAAGATTAAGATTAAGATGCATTTATTAGTCCCAAACACATGCACAGACATGCAAAGGCACACTCATGCAGTTAGGGAAATTTAATCTCTGCTTTTGACCCATCTGGTGCAGGACACACAGAGCAGTGAGCGACCATGTACGGCACTTGGGGAGCAGATGGTGGGGGAGTAAGGTGCCTTGCTCAGGGGCACTAGACAGGGTAGGGAGACTCTTGGATTTTTGGACAGATCAATCCAGGTTCGTCTTTTGTTGTTTCTCCGTGGAGTCGAACCAGAGACCTTCTCTGCCCATAGTCCAAGTTTCTGCCAGTAGACCACCGCCTCTCCATGAACCTTGGTTTTGCACCACAGTCCAAACTCAGGTGTAAAAAAACATTAATAGATTCGCTTGTGGTTCAGACCACACCAGGGTTTGATGGACCACTTTCACACCCTTTCATCTTTCCCAATAAACTCACAAGGCTTTAATTTACCTAAATCCTTTGAGTATTTACTGTATATCTAAACTTGTTTTCCTGATCATTTGTAAAAGCTCCAAGTTTAACATGTTGGTGCATTTAAGAGGTGGTTTTATCCATAAAGCTTAAACACTGCAATTAATATGTGTTGTTTGGTGATCATGTATCATCAAATATTCTAAAGGTTCAACCATTGAATAAAAGGAATAATTTACGTCGACATTTCCCATAATTATCTTTGATCTCCTCGATATTGATTCTTTCCCCCCCATCATGAATATCCCTTTGTGCTTTCTGTCAGATGAAAGTATCGGTTTAACGATAGATCTTGATCAATGTAATATCTCAAACTGAGGTGCAATAATTAATTGCGTCTCTTTTTGTCGTACCTTAATTAGAATGATGGAGAGAAAGGGGGCTGTTATTAATTTCCATTCATCCACGTCAGTCAGATACAGTGTGTCTCTCTCGTGCTCAGCCCTGATAACGTTGCCCTGTTATTATCTTGTGATTTAATCAGAATATTAACTTTGATAAGGACTAAAAACACAGCATTTTAGTGCTGATTTGGACAAATTAAAAATGTTTAGCTGAAAGAAACCCACTTAGATCTCACCCGCTCTGCAGTGAGATTCAGAGTCAAATCCAATCTGCACTGTTGTTTTTCATCCTCAACTTCTCTGTAGATAAAATAAATACAGAATTTTGTAAGAAAAGGCCCCAGGAGGACTCTGACATGGTTTTTAATCTTCCTTGATATCTTGTTACCACTGGTTTAACAGGTTTATGTCAGTGGGAGTGTTATTGTTTAATGTGAGTGTTCGTTGCCTCAGGGTTTGACTTTTTTCTGTGGATTTAATAGGGATGTAAATCTGAGGCGTTTCCCCCATTTACAATGAAACTATTTGTTGGTTGTTGCTGAGAAATGCATCAGATTTAAATAGAAGAAAAAAAAACTACAAAACGCTTTTCTTTGAATTGGTGCCTGGGGGGTTGCTTCATGTGTAAAGGCAGCTAGTTGGATCTACAAAACAGCACGAATAGAAGTTTTTATAAAAGGCCTGGTGTGTGATTTATTCAGCCTGTGTTGGGAGGTAAAAGTCTAATTTGCAAAACCTGTGTCAGCATTACTTGTCCTCCCTCACTGTACCTTCTGCCTGTCTCGCTGAGTGCCACGATCACCGGTGATAAATAGACACTCCGCTCCTAATCACTGCCATCGCAGCACCATTACTGAATGGGCCTCTCGTTTCAGGGTTGGCAAGACAGCTCGGCTCGGCCGCCTTGCCAGAGGCGCCGGTGCTTTGTCTCATGAAATGTCACCCGTGTGCTGACTTCAGGAATGGAGCCAGCACCTTTTTGTTATCACGCTCGCTGCTCTTAACACCTGATTCACAGGGTTACATAACACATGACAGGGACAAGGTGTTAAATGGATAGTTTGAAATGTTGCCAAGAGTTACATGAGCACCCTGTTACCTCACTCATGCCTGGGATATGTGGAGTAAAAGCCAGCAGCTGAGCTTTGGTTCCTCTCAAAACCTAGACCTAAAGTTTCTGTCCATGCTTTTCCAGGCTTGTCTTTAATTTTGTCATCTCCTGTTCATCTCTTCATGCAGGTGCCCTTGGAATGCTGCTGTAACACAATAATTTCCGTGTCTTGAGATCAATAAAGTACATCTATCTATCTATCTTTCTATTTATCTATCTATACCACCTAACCTTCAGCTGACATTGGGCGAGAGGCTGCGTACGTCACACACAGGTCGGTAGCATATGGCAGCGCTGACAACTTTAGACAGACAATCATTCATGCTCACATTCACACCTACAGTCAAGTTAGAGTCTCCAATTAATAACCCAACAAAGAAAGGCCTTTGTAAGGAGACAACATTTTGTCTTGTTTTTAAGTCAAATGATCACAACTGTTTTTATGTTAAGCCAAGTTGAGCAATTTCTGGCTGAATCGTATTAACTAGACAGGGGAGTCAGGGTTATCAATCTTCTTCTCAGTATCTTTGCAAATAGAGGAAAAAGAACATTTCCCCAAATGTAAAACTATTCCTGTAAAAGACACAATTCATCAGTTCTTTTTACCAACCTGCTGAGATGTGAAGATTTTCTAAAAGTGGTATTTTACTGGCACATCTAAGATGTAGATTAAGAGATAAACACATGTTTATGATTGCTAATTAACAGTAAATCTAATAAAACAAAAAGGGAGTAAGCTTATGAATATTTAGGAGCAAATATATACGTGGAGATGAGTGATACCAGTGAACAGATGCCAGTGAATTCTCCTCGATGCTGCTCCTCAGACTGGAGCTAATTGCTCTCTCCAGCTCCCAATTATAGTTTCCTTATCCTCCACACTCGAGATGGCAATTTCACTCTCAATGGGTCTCCAAGTCAATGAGAAGCAGTCTGCTGCAACCTTCAGCGTAAGAGGCAGTAATTATGGTGACATATTGAGACTCATTTCATATTTCATTTAGAAATAGAAGGAGACCAAGTTTAATAAATGTTGGCAAACAGAAAATGCGACTTGGCTCAGTCCCTCCCCTATTATGGTTCTTATATTTACAGCAACAGAATATGTTCTTCAAAGTTATCAGAGTTTCAGTTTTCTGCTTGGTTTTCGCCATAAGACTCGATATTAATTTGTTTCTGCATCTGTAGCTAAGAGCTAAGTCCCTTTCTTTTAAATAGACCTGCTCTGAAATTGTATAAAAACAAATAAGGTAAAGTAAATATTGTTTTATCAAAGAGGATGATTTCAGGTGATTAATAAAGGCTGAGTTAAGGTCACAGTGAGGTTGGAATTACTTGCATTACTGGAATCACTAATTCAATCGTAACTCCAAGTTGCAAGTCGAGATTTAATCAAATTTGAAATTGGAAATTGTGACTAAGTTTTCTCAAAATCTGCAAAACCATTTGTGAATTACTTCTTGTTTCCATCCACAGTTGTTACTCACTTGGGATGTCAGTTGTTCTTAAGCACAGAAACAGTCTCCAAACTAAACCAACTGTAAATGGCAAGAATGAGGGAAAAAGGAGCAACAGAGCAGTACATGACATTTCAAAACCGTCCAGCAAAACGGTTTGAAATAAAAATCAACTTGAGCCAGTGAACTTGCTTTCCATTAAATCAATATTGTTTTTGCAGTTGTTAGATTCTGTCAGGCAAGAGGAAAACAAAAACACTGGGTTACAAGGCTTTGACTTTGTTGCCGGAGAATTCGAGGCCGGCCTGTCTCCAGTCGCTGCTTCCTCCAGAGAGACAGATACTGAAGTCCTCCGGTCTGAGAGTCAGCTGATGTAAAACACAACCAAGTGTAAGACGAAAGAAGTTATGATTGAGGACTTGGGTTAGTGATCTGCCAGTGATGATAACGCCAATTTACTCTCACTGACGCTTTAACGTTGTCAATTAACGTTGACTGATCTTTCACTTTATTGACTTGTTATCATCCTTGTGTTTTGCTGTCAGATTCACACATACACCTCAATTTACTAACGAGTGACAACATATTTAGTCTGTCAATCAGGAGAGGTTTTGTACATCTGTCACAACGTCTCCTAGAAACCGCATGTGCTGCTGTTGTGTGAGTTCACAGGAAATCTGTCTCAGTCACTACAGGAAAACACAGAGTGCAGAATATGAGATGCCAGAAACAGGTCGTAATTGTTTTGATTTGATAAATGTGTTTAAAATTAATGTAAAAGGGCTAAAACAGAGTTCATCACATATCTTTTTAATCAATAAAACTATTCACTGGCGATGCATTTCATAAAGATTGACATTTACTGTCAATCTTTGCAGATTAAGAAAAGGAATTGAGTTCTGGGCTGAAAATCCCATCTCATGAGAATAATGAATGGAAATAGTCAGAATCAAAGGCAGGAGGAGTCTGATCAGTTATTACATTATACATCATGTGTTTGGTGGCGTGTGGCACAACTTACCGGAGTTAACATACGTTTTGTACAGCCGGGAGACGCTCGTACAAATCTGTCATTGTGCGTAGATTAAAAACCATCAGATATATGAGTTGTGACGGGACTAGCTACCAGTAGATCAGAACCATGGAGGACGACTGTATGCCTTAGAACGCTCCCACCTGTTCATAGCTGTATCGCCTAAGGCCTGGTTTCTATGAGTCACCGCACACATCTTCAGTTTTGTCAAAAGATACAAAAAATATCTGGTGTTTATCCTTTTGTGGATTTTTCTGCACCTGCGGTGGTGGAACTAAGTTCAGGGACATTCTGTTCTATCCTGTATAAATCTACATCTTTTATATTTTGATAAGAAATATGTTTTTCTCTTCCATCAACAGGTGTAATCAAAGGTTTGACCAATAAATATATCAATCAATTGGTGTGTCTGTAAAGATTTTATCTGCATAATTTTCCTCTTGTACATTTAAAGATAATCTTAAGTTTTCTCTTATTTACTTCATACATATTTTGCCCAACTCTCAACTTCTATGTGGACTGGAAATGACATTAACAGGACTGATACCTTGATAATATAGAACAGAAAGAAGTGATGAAGAGTGGGCTGTTATATAACTGACTTCAACCTTCATCGTCCGGATCTTTTGAGTGTCTATAAAACCTTATAAAACAAACATGCACTGCAAATAGGCCGCGATCAATTTTGTTCACATGCTCGTCTTTCTCTGACATCTCACAGCTGGACGTGAAATATTTATCCACACATCTGGGCTGCAGTGCATCAGAGAGGTTTCAGGAGACAATTGGTCTTCCGGGCTCTGCCAGCTGTTAAGTCATTTCCACTCATAAAAACAACATGGGCAGAGGAAGAAAAAACAAGTTAACAAGTTGTGACGACTACACGGGATTATTTGTGTCCATAAAAGCTCTGACCTGAGACCTTAGTTGGAATGTGACATTTAACACTTCGATCTCTCTCTCTCTTTCTCTCTCTCTTGGTTCAACAGAACGGCGAGGCATCACTCTTCGAGGTGAACATCCGTTACGTCGGTGGGCTGCTGTCAGCGTACTACCTGACAGGAGAGGAGGTAAGATTAATAGAAGCCCGTTATCCAGCTTCTCTTTTGAGATGTGCTGCTTCCTTCATCCCCAACCAGCCTCAACAGTTTGACTGATGAAGAGGCTACCAGCGCGTGTGTGTGTGTGTGTGTCTTGTGACCACCGGGCCAAGATAAATAATCCACGTCAGCATTTTCTCATTTATTGATCTATTATCAAACTAAATGAACTGTTGCTTGGTCCCTCATTTTTATTGTTGTTTGAATTTAAAGCGTTTTGCCGGCGTACATCCATTCTTTGCTCTGTAAATAATAGTAAATGAGGCTCAGTTGTGACAAGCAAATTCCATAAATACTATAAAACACTAATCATTTAACTACATAGGGTCAGTGATCTGTTAGGCTGATGATTTGAGTGTTGACTGGGGCTTCGCTGCTGGTTCAGAGCCTGCTTGGTCTCTTTGTGTTGACTGGTCCCTGGTGGTTGTGGAGGCAGGTCCTTATTACAAAGAGGAAAAAATCCACCTCCTTGTAAGGACTTGATCTTAATTACATTTTGTGTGTTACATGCTGTGTGTTACTTGCTGTGTGTTACATGCTGTGTGTTAGCCTCCGTCAGGTCTATATTCAGAAACGACCCTGGTTGAGTTCAGAGTCGTGTGCGTGCAACTCGTCATCTTCACTTTGTGATGGAACCATTTTTAGTTCCCTGTGCAGTCACTGGGGCTAAAGTTAAACTGGCTGTTGAGGGTCACTAAATACTTCCTAGATGTGCCTCTGCTGCTTATTAAATCATAATGTCTCATTTATTATTCATGTGTTTAAATACAGAGGACTTGAAGTGTGGTCGTGGAGACTCTGAAGTTATTTAAAGGCTGTTTTCTTGGAGCTGTGCCGAGGAATGGAGGGAATGAATTATTTTTTGTGTCACTAATTTGTTGAGAACCATGACATTTTCATTTTGTATCGATGACTCAGTGGCTTTGTTTCATGTTACTGATCTAAAACATGTCAATAATAAGATGGTGTAGAATGGATTGGCCAACAAAGCAGTGCCATTCCAGGACCTCTCAATAAATGTGGCTATTTGAGGCTTCATGCATTTGTTTTGAGTAAAAATATAAACTGTTAAAACTTAAAACTGCTGTTTTCCTTTGCTTGTGGTTAAATCTGGAAGTTAAAGTGTATCATTTAGCTGTGCTTGAAAAACTACCACAGTCGTGTCCTTGAAGAGGCAACACTCACTCCAGGTGTAAACAGCCTGTGGTTATGATGGACAGTATCCAGGTGTGAAGCGCCAGAAGTATGAAAACCTCTGTAAACCTTGGCTTTTATAAGCAAAGGTTTGAAAGATGCCTGTGACAACCACATGGCACAAATGGCTCAGTTCATTATCAGTGCATTGTGAAGTCAGTGGAATTCCACTTGTGCCCCCGTAGTGAGGGTCTGCCTATAGCAGCCTCCCGGAGCGTGCACACAACAAACTCGGCGGTTGTCCTGTTTTGAAAGCCACTCAGTGGAGGAGGCGGAAGTCTGTGCAGAAGCAGGATTAATGGAGAGAGGATCCAGTGACATATGAACACTCAGGTCGGTTTAATGGACATTGATTTGCAGGCCGGGCGAGTTGAGGGAAGAGCAGCATCAAAATTCATCCACCACCGCTGGATGAGTGAAATATGAATACGTTGCTGGAGCACAATGCAGAGCAGAATCCATTACACCACATTTGCTTGCCATTAATATCATGCATGCAAATGTTCTTCTTCTGTTTTATTCACTGGTGCACGGAAATTTCTATACACGGCATCGATAATGACATTATCTAATGTGAGTGTGGGGACGCGAGCGTGCAAAGAAAGAATAGTGCATTATCTTTATAGTTCTCTCTTCTTGCCAGGTCACATAAGGACAATATTCTGCCACGTTTTTTATATGCATTTTAATTTGACTCTTCTTGTCCTCAGTCTGTGTGGATAGTGTCCACTGCAGCTCCGCTCCTCTCTACCTTTGTGTTTGGACTTTATCACCATTTACAGTACACATCATTCTCCCGAGATTGAGCATGCCACCTCAGTTTCCTGACAGACGTTTCAAGACCCTGCACACTGGCACAGTTATCCATCACATGACTCACTCCTGTGTTTTCTGTGAAGGGTGCATAAGAGTGAGATTTATAGCTACCCGATCCCCCCCTTCCCATTAAGGTCTGTTGCTCTGAAGTTTGCTGTTCCATCCGAATGATAAAACCGGCAGTCTGACGGTGAACTGCTGCTGCAGAGGCTTAAATCACCTGAGATACAATGACTGTTACGAGATTGTGGATCCAGTTTGACCAGAGGACACTGGGCAGCTGGTGCTGTTGTAAATGATGGCTGGGGAGCGGGTAATGATTATGGCTCCTTGCGGGATGCGGTTTGCAGGAGAAACCCTCGGAGCAGTGGCTGCAACACCTGACCATTAATAACCCGTTGTTTTGAATGTGTTTGTGTGCTTTTTCTTTGCGCGCTTCTATTTGGACCCAGAAGGCTAATGGCTAGTCTTTATGGTGGTGGTCCCGAGGTTTAACTTCAAATGGGTAAGCTCACGGCCCTCCCGCTTTGGAAGAAGCCGGAGAACATGTAATCTCCTCAGTCACGGCCCGACGGGGATTAAAACCTTCTTGGCCTCGTACATCATGTAGTTAAACTTTGAAGCTATCAAACGTATAGTAAGACAGTTTGCTCAGCCACTAGCAGGACAATAGGTTAACAGTTAATTCAAAAGATGTTGAGGACCAGTTAATCAATCAGAGCAGTTTAAATAAAATGTTTGACGCCACCGAGCTAATCCTCTTCCTCCATTTCCCACAAACCAAAGATTGAGATCACGAAACGTCTCGACTAATATAAAAAACTTTCCTCAAACACTTAAGAAGACTTACTCATCTTCTTATAGGCTCTTGAGGTATTTATCATGGGAGTAACTTGGATCAGCTTCAGCCGCAGCCCATGCATATGCATTAACATGTGTCTGCTCAGGTGCTTGTGCATATTCTATGTGCCTCAAGACCTTGATATAAGAACATAGGTGCTGTATATTAACCCAGTTTCTCCATCTCCTGCATAACACGGTATGACTATGTACTGCCCCTGTGTGTTTGTGTGTGTGTGTTTCATTTGTCAGGCTTCATTTATATGCACATAAACGTGTTGTTGTATTTTTACCTTTCCTTTAGCAAGAACAGAGAACAGTGGAGGGATAGAAGGGGGGAGTGAATGAATTCAATCAGCCTTGTGTGAAAATTGCCTGTGGGCTGAGCTGAAGCAGCAGGGACAGAGGGAGGCAGCAGCCGGCAGAGGAGAAGAAAGATGTGTTCATATGCTCATCAGCAAAAGGAAGGAGGAGATGAAGAGGGAGGGATTGAGGGATGAGGAGAGTTGGGGAAGAGAGGAGAAGTGTTTTCAAGCTGATCAGCAAATGTAAGAGTGCATGAGAAGGTGATGCACAGAGGCAAAGGGAGAGGGAGAGGACTGGAGATAGAGTTAGGTTGTATAGAAGAGAGCAGTATACCTAGTATCCTATACCTCTCAGGTACCCACATAATGTTCAGTGAATATACATATATGTATTATGTATAATTCAGGGCTCCTCCTTTGTGTCACAGTTCTGACAGTAAATGAAAGGTTCATCGACTTTTCAGTAAAAAGAAGCCATACTTTCACACACCTATTGCTAAGGAATACATTCTCTCATTTATATTTTTCTTCTGGATAAAGACGAGCCAAAAGTTTGAAGATAATGGTAATAAATCCCATTGGCTGCCTTTAACGACTTGGCTTCCTATTCGTCCAATAACAGGGAATCCTCCCGACTGTAACGACAGTAGCTGAAAGGAGAAATCTCTTGGCCAGTTGGGATTGTATATGTAAGGTTTTGAGGTATGAGAGTCTGTTGCGTAGAAAATGAAAGACCATTTTCCAATGTGCTAATAGAATATTGCTTTGTGTTAGATAATCATCCAAGCAAAGTATTTCTTATATCCGTCTTCGCTGTGGTCAAAAGAGCTACATGGCCATGTCAAATTAAGTGGAACTGGAGGAATATGTTCTTAAAATCCCCAGTTTTTCAGGGGAAGGGCCCCTCGACTCCCCTTGTAATTGGTCTTCTCCCATGTGTGACGGACCATCTCTGCCCCTGAAAGATGCACAGAAGCAGAGAAGAAGACCAGCGACGTACTGGTGGATAAGAAAGTGAATAGAGGAGAGTCGAGAGCCGAATAGGGAAAGTGAAGAAAGACTGGTATAAGAAGGAAAAAAAGAGATTTATAGAGAGAAGAATAGAAAGAGTAGGTTCATGTGTTTGTGCTGTAGGTACATAGAGGATAAAGAGTTATTGGTAGCCACCACACCGTGAACCTCATTTTATTCTGCAAAAAACCTTCCGAGCCCACAAATAAAAGGTCAAAGCTCTTGTTCTAAAAGATCAACTTTCTGCAAGACTGAGGCACAGCTACTGATATCAAGGCAAATGTTCTCTGAGAATTGAAATGCTGCCGTGGTTCACCTTGAAATATACTCACCTTCAATAGCTGAGTATTACCTCCACCAACGAGGTTATGTTTAGATTGCTGGTGCGAATCAGAGGGCAGATCCAGGGATTTCTCTCACGTCCTTTATTTAACATTAAAAAAAATTGAGATTGGATTTAAGGTTGGAGGTATTTGCTCCTTCGAAAATCTAACCCTTCATTTCTTTAACCACTTTGTTTACTTCTTTGTTTCTGGGACGAGAGGTGACTATTTGCCAAAGTTTGGAGAACGTGATGGATCACAACCCTCTTTACTCTGGAGCACTACATCTGAACACCGAGACTCTCTCTGCTTTGTTTGTTCTAATCTCTGCTGAGGTTCATAAACTGTATTATTTGTTTATGGCCTGTAGGTCTCTCTGTGAAATCTCGTGATAACATACAACAGGAGTCACTTTGTGAGGGAATGTGATTTTTGGGGTTTATAGAGTTTTGGGGTTTCCATGTTGTTTTCCCTTCTATTTTGGGGTGACCCACTTCTCTCTGGAAAAATGGTTTTATTTCGGGTCATGACACAGGAGAGAGCTCACTCACAGACAATATAAATACAACACACACGACTTTTTGAGAAAAAGCAGTAAATTGCTAATTCCTCTCCGAGATGACAGAGTCTTTATTTTTCTCTACTGAGGTTGTTTCTCTATCTGGATGTTTTCCCCGCTGCCAAAGCATCATTAAGTCACATCATTAAATACCAGGAGAACTCGGCTGCATGTCAGTGTGCAGTGTGTGCTGCGTGCATTAACCGAGGAACAATGTTTGCTTTTAGGCTGAATGATTTGACCTTTACTCGCCGGCTTGAGAAGATCATGCAGAACAAATTGATCACGCAGCGCAAATTGATATTCATAACACGGCTAATGTCGATCAGTGCGTCTCAAAGCTCAATCGCAGCCCGATACGCAGGGAGAATATGGAAATGATCTGTCACTGTACATGTGCACGTCTCTTCTGTCTTCCTCTCTCTCTCTCTCTCCGTCTCTCGCTCTCGCAGCGCCTCAAGAAAATCTCCTTCTCCGCTGATATATTCTGCGGTAATTAGGGATGTCACGGTAGAAGGTGTTTCTGGTGTTACACACTGTTCAGGCACAAACCAATTACACAGCTTCTCCACTGGCCCCTGCTTCTGTTTCCTTCTTTAATTGAAATAAAACTTTTAGTTCAGTTTCTTTTTCTCCTTGGTAGCGGTACAGTTGTGTATGTAACAGGACGTATTGATCATCCCCTGGCTGCAGTACAGGTCGTTAGCCCTGCTTCCTCCATGTTACTGGATGTGATGTCGACCAAAATTGCTCGTTAAGATGGTTTATGTGATATTAGCCAGCTGTTCCCACACATACTGTATGTTCAAGTGTTTCTGGTGGGTGAAGTTTGAATTAGTTATTGGATGCTTATTTAATTTAGGTAAAAAGTCATGATTGACAGCTGAGACTGACTCGTAATTGGTGGTATACATGTATCAAAGGCACTTTGGTGCTGCGGCTCCATTCCCCGGTTGCTACTGAGCAATTAGGGACCTGTCGTCAAAAATACACTTTGTAAAATACAAGTTATCAAATCCTCAGTCGCTAACCTGAAGTTAACCCGACTCTATGCAAAGGATTTGGTCAAAGCAATAGGGCCTATTTGGTGATATTCCAGCAGATAACGCTGCACTGGACAACATTAATAAACCAATCTGCAGACAGGCGGATGAATGGTGCAGCATCTGGAGGTAACACTGCTAATCTACCCACACAGCTTCAAGTGCACCACAAGAGTGAGGCTGCCCGCGGGGAAATCTGAAGGTAAAGATCAAAGTGAGAGCTCTACATACAATGAGCCCACATGTCTCCTCCCATGAAAGGTTCTGTGGAACCGGTAGCACCGGTGTTGTCCGGGTTTTATTCCACAGCTCCTGCCCGTGGCATTGCTCGAGGTAGCGCAGCTGAATTCACACTGCGTGATGCTGAGATGTTTTCATTTCTCATAATAATAATATTATATGAACCCCCATTTATGCCGGATAAAAAAAAAGGATAAAATGTAGCCTTGATAATGTACTCGATGTTTGTGACTTCATAATTATGACTTTTTCTTTCATAATTACAATACTTTTATAAAAAATGTCTTTCACTGTCAGAAATTGACTTCCATGATACTAGGTTTCTGCAGTACGAGCACAAACATGAGTGACACCTCACAGATTGTCAGCACGAACACAAACTATTCAAGAGCTGATAAATACAGTATTTGCTATTCTTTGTATGTTGGGTTGTGACATTCATTAGTCAGCAAACATTCAACTGAAGCAGGAGTCCACGGTCATGGCAGCAGAATGTATTTGAAACAAATGTTAATATTTTGAATCAAAAATAGGTCTTGACCTTCATAGAAATAATTACAATTACATTCTTATCAAGGTAATTAAAAATAGTGAAAATATTTGTCAGGCTAGAAGAGTGAATACCGACCATATAAATAAAATATTCACTGAAGATGCTTTTATTTAGCTTCTATACAATGTCGGCTCGCCCCAGCTGCAGCAGGATAAAGAGGGACTCGCAGCACTCGGTAGAGTTCAAGAAATATTTTTGATATTTCTCACAAAAGATGTGTCAATCTTATTAACCTTCGCCAAAGTAATTTTGTTGTCTCTGTTGTTGTGCAAAATGCAGGACTGACATCTCTCTGTGTCGCCTTGCCCCTGGTTCAAAGATGTGGCTTTTTCCTCTGGAACAAAAACAAAAAAAGATGCCTGCGAACCTTGGCAGGCAGCAATTACATTTTCCATCACAATGTTCTGGGGAAAACAAATTGGTATAATACACTGTTTTATACCTGGCAACTCTGTGAAAGGTAAAGACAGACAGACGAGTGATGCCCGGTGAAAAAGAAACATACATCTGTGGCTTGGACATTTCACTTGGTACCAGAACAACGTCAAACAACATGTTCTTTCAAGGTAATTGAATTAATCACCTCATGATGCTGATTCCGTTCCTCCCACTCAGGGACATCAAAGTTCAGCCTGATGTCCTTTTCAAAGGAACAAAAAACTGGTAATCTGCTTAGTCATGATTATTTCCAGGCCCCCACCACACCTCCTGGGTCCGTCCTCCTAATTTGACCTCATTTCTGACGGTGCTGCAGTTGCACCGTTCGCCTCTGGCCACAGTATTACCCAAACATCAGCTGTCGGGCCATATGCACCTGCACCAAGCTGCGGTGACTGTGTGCTTTGAAGTGTGTGGTGATCTGAATTAATGTCTCGCAGAGGAAGCAACTGGGTGCATCCCATCTTTTTTTTTATCTGTCTCCATCAGCACGGAAAAACTGTGTTGTTTTGCCTGCTGCTTCTTGAACTAGTATATGGCCTCACATTATTAGTGTTTAAATTCAGGTAAACTCTGATATCTCTTGGACTTTACTTCTTTAAACATTGTTCAAAACTACTCAAATAAAACAAGAGATGGAGATCAGCATCAATGTTGCACGGGTTTAGCTTTTGTATAGCGTCCCTTTGTTTTGGCTCCAGCAGCAGTATAGGTCATTCTCCTGCTTTCATCTCTCTCCCATCAAAGATACTGCAGGTTTTACTGTCTTGGAGATAAACGTATGCCAGATTTCTCTATTTATTTTCCCCCCATCAGTTATTATATATGGAGAGCCAATCCAGTAAATCTAAGCCTCCATGTTCCACTGAGCAGGGTGTGCATGGAGTAGATCTCCTTTACCCGTCCTGCATAGGAAGAGATGAGAATAAACCGTCCTGCCAGCTGAAGGGTGCGCTGCTTTTTCTGACACCATCGAACCGGCGGTGTCGAGGGGCAAAGACAGAATTAGAAAATGAAGTCTGGCTGAAACGGGAGATATATATGTTATGCCAGCGCAGGGGAAAATGTAAACGTAGATGATTTATGGCGTCGGTGATACTGAATCTGTCTTTGGTGATCATGCAGAAGAAGAATAGCCCTGTGATTTAAGAGAATATATAAACGGTATAACTGAGTTCACGAAGATGAAAATATCAATTATAGTTTTTGCTCGTTTGATCATTTGAAATAAATCGGAAATTGCTTTACATTGGATCATTTTGACTCTTAGTTTTAAGCTAAGCTGAAGGGATGCATATATCAGTCTGTTTATCAAGATTCATTTTCATAACTTTGGTGAAGTCCTGATCATATTGACTTTACGCTGCCATCGGGGGAAATCTGAATTTACACAAAAGGTCAAAACCAGAGACATTTCCATGGGCAGAAAAATGTGCTAATTTGCAGTGTCAGAATGCTAACATGCAAAACTAAGACGCTGAACATGACAAGCATTGTAACTACCAATCATTCACATATTAGCTTTGACATTGTGAGCATGTTAGCATGTGGATATTAGCATTTAGCTCACAGCACTGCTGTGCTAAAGCCTCACAGAGCACGTAGCATGACTGTAGACTCTTTTATTTATCACAGCTTAAAATTCCCTTTACATTAGCAAAGTAATGGGATGTGGTCTAATAGCTGGCAGCACACAATATTGTCTTTACCAGATTTGAGTGTAGTTTCTGTTCATTTCGCTCAGTTGGAGCTGGAACAATAAGTTGATTGATTGACAAAAATGAATCAGGCGCTATACAAAAAAATCACTTCCATCAGTTTTTAAGGTAAAAAAGGAAAAATGTTCACAGTGATTGTAGATGAGGCTGAAACACACTTGTGTTGATGTTGTGTCATGTTCATGCATATGTGTGTTATTTGTGTTATTCTGCCTGTGTGGGAGTACTGCACCTAAGTGTGCGTTTTATCTGTGGTCTTGGAAGAAATTTCATTTGCTCAGATCAAAGTGAATCATCATAATCGCACAGTAACCACTCCACGCTCCGTAGTCCCGCCCCGGGCTTAGTCGTGAAAGGAAAGCTCCTTTTTCCCGAACCTCCATTCGGCGTTGTGTACGGCGTTGTGTACCTAATCCCATTTGTACAGAGTTAAAATAACTGCGCTCCGCTCCACTCTTACATCCCTCAGTTTTTATTATGGAATTAAGAGGCACCGGGTAAGAACAATATCAACCAGCAGCTCACACATTGTGCATTAATAGCTTGTTCAAATGTTATATGCATCAGAGCGTGCAGCATATTTATATTTGTTTGAGCCTGGTACATTCAGCTAATAATAACTCTGAATAAATCTGTCACTCAACAATGAGCTAGCAGCCTTTTTGCCTGAGCTGCAGCCAAACTGAATCTTCTGAGGAGTCTGTGGCTGCTTGAATTCTTACACAGTTCAGGCTGTAAATACTGTTTAGAAACTACAAGAAAAACACACAATCCTTTTCCTGTCTGCCACTGGGGATGTGTCCCTACCTTCTCTCAATCGGCCGTTTAGCTTTTCTTCTCGTGTAAATGCTTTAATTAGTCTTTTTTAGCGGCACATAACATTCTCGGTGAAGTTATTGGACTCAGCCTGAGAGAGCGTTGGCTCCGGCCCAAATGAGCCCAGAACTCAATAGAAAACCTGTTGAGAGGCCGATGACTTTTTTTTCTTTCTCATGTCAGTCAGAAATGACACGAGACAAACCAAACAAATCACATCCAGAGGCTCATTAGGCTAATTTTTTAATGATGTCCGCCTTGTAGCATCCAGGCCTCTTCCTTCAGACTTTGCATAGCTCCACAGCCCCGGGGTCCTTATTTTTCTCAAAGGCTTCAGTGCACCTCTCTGTCCACCAGCGATTAAAGGAGAAAAACAAAAGTCCTTGCATAATTTTTTTTAGGAGGAATTGAATAAACTTAAAGCAAAATATTCAAGATGTGCCTTAAATTAACAGCAAACTAAGGAAGTCTGGGTAAAAACTGCTTTCAACCTGAGGAATCCATTGAGATGTTTTACTTCCTGCATGACCAACGGATTTGCAGTCGTGACAGAGGCCCGTTATTGCCTCGGTACATTATACAGCATTATTTAAAGGGTCAACGAGCTGACTTTTCCCAGTGAAAGTATTGATCCTCGAAGCTTCGGGCGGCGATCAATCCCTTCCTGGAAACAGAGGCTGTACGTGGTCGGGCTGGTGGCTGACTGCGAATCTGCATAATGTCTGAGCATCACAAAGTCTCTCAGAGGAAAATACATGAAGAAAAACTAAGTAAATTCTCATTAGTAACCAAAGATAAAAATAGCACGTGAGAAACTTGTGCTGATCACAACTCTACAATGAAACAACAACACGAAACACAAGAGTCAGTGATGAGTCATAAATGTTCCCTTCAATATGCAATAAATTAAACTATGGCAAGCTCTCACATCCAGGAAATCAATAGTAAACACTCCATGCAGTCACATGTTCCTCAGAAGGTCCAGTTGCCTGAAGTTTGATGTGTTCAAGTGCTTTGAAGTCGGAGCGTGGAAATAAAATGGACGCTGTAAACAATTTAAATATATTATTATTATTATTTGCATGATAACAAACAAAAGGATCGGTTGTGGCAGTCATATAAATCATTTTAAATATGCACATTAATCATTAAACATCTTTATTGTCTATAGATTCTGTGTTTAAGCGCTTGTGAGAGATGGATGTGCAGTTTGCATGTGACAAAAGTTTAACATTCAACAAGTTCCCATTCAAAAGCTTCTATTTACAGCTGATGGTACATTTCTGTAAACTTTCAGAGATGCATCTCCCCACCGGCGATGCTTTTACTTTCCTCTGGATTCCATATTGTCCAGAAAGCCTGTTCCTATGTTTGTTAATTCAGTCTGAGAACATAAGTGGTTAAGAAGTCAGCAATGATTAAATGTTATGATGTGAATAATACCTCCAGCCAGACTGGTTGTGCACTAGAGGTTTGCCAGGGAAACTTTGGTTTTGTTGATGGTGAAAGGAAATAGATAAAATGTGGAAATTAGACATCATGGCGTTTTGTATTCCAAGCCTAAACATACACCATGGCTCATTGTGCCATGAAGTGATTCTGAATTCAGGCAGTGTTGGCCATTTTCTTTTTAATCTAACTGAGAGCCTGTGGAATTGGTTTGGGTGGCAGCCTCTCCGAACATCAGCTGGAGAGATAAATGCATGTGTCGTTCTGAGTTTGTACATCTCTCTGTGTGTGTTCCATTGTGGGTCTATTTGTTTGTGTACAAAACAATAACCCCTTACCAGTTGGAACAGGGATCGGCTGCAGGCGCGGAACAAACAAGCCGCCGCAACACAGCAAAGACTGTTTAGAGCCAAGATGATTCAAACGGGATTTTGGGTCAAGAGGAAAACCTGAGATGTAGTAATGTCAAAAAACGAAGCAGATCAACAATAGGAAAAACAGTCCAATTTTGTTGAGGAGACCAAATCTGTTTTGTTGGATTCAGCTGATTAATGTCCTCGTTCTGTCTCCAGCTCAGCGATTCATCACGAACTGCTACACCTTTTCAATTCCAGATGTAATTGAGTGTGTGTTTTTCATGAAGCTGCAGCTAGCCATTAATTAAGCAAATAAAAAAGCAGCACATTAATTGTGGGACAGGTTAGGAATCCCACTCGCAGTAATCAATTACCTGATAAATAATGAATGAAATCTCCTTATTTGCCGCATGGGAAATTCAATTATTTATCCTCCTCACCTCTTCCCTGGAGGAAGCTGCACGTCTTTATAACATCTCAGGTAAATTATTGGTTTAACTTCTTCACCACAGATTTCGACCGGTGCTTCGTGTGCCCCAGGGAACCCTTAGCCAAAATTCACACATTAACACATGCTACATTTGACACCCGTGCACAGACACACATTAAAACACACACTATCTCAATCTGAAGCCGGGGTGGCAATTGATCCGTTTGCTCATATTTAGTGGAACAGAATTAGCTAATGGGCCGGGCCTTGCAGAGGTTTGGAATCGCTCCCTTCTGAGCCGGTGATTTGGGGGGATGAACGGCCATCAGGGCCGGGGGGGGCAGTTCATCGCTCTTCCTCGCCAAACAAATAGCCGCGTCCTGACTTAAATGTATCATTACGGCTGCAGTGCATGTTCTTTCGCTCGCTGTGTGGGTAATGGAGCCCGGTCTCGCTACTCCTGAGATGTCCTTCAGCCATCAATCATCCAGACGTGTCCAGACAGCATTTTTCCTGAGAGATGCAATGATGATATACAGTCTAGTGTACAAAGGACATTGAGTTTGCTCCAAATGTTGCAGCCATGACTTGCACCATTAATTTGGGTTCACTTAAACTCTCTTTTCACCTGATTATTTTTTTATGTTCCTCTGTCATTTTGTTCTCTCCTCAGCTACATCTTCTTTATCTTGGTTGTAGCATTACTCCCCATCCCTGCTACCCACACTCAAAGTGAGATTGCCCAGGGATAGAAGGAGTCATCTCACAAACTCCACCGGAGGTAGTTACGCTTCATTGTGTGCGTCTGAGAAAAGAGGAGACGCAAACAGTGTGCCCCCCCCCCCCCCAGGCCCCGTGGGACAGTCTGTGTTCACAGCACGCCTTCAGCTAGGAGAGTTCATACATCTCAGTGTTTGTGTGAGAGTGACACAGTTCTTTCTCTCGATCTCTCACTCTTTCTTTGGCCTGTGTGGGCAATTCAATAACACATTCAGTAGAGCACCAGTCCAAAAGGCTTTGTGATGAACTGAGAAGGACAAATGTCTTCTCTTTTCTTCACAACCATTTCTGTTGTGGTATCTCTTGAATGTGACTTCATGGTCCCTTTTGGCTACACCAGACAGGAGCATTCACAGAAACTCATCTGAGGCTCTTTCAGAGGAAGCGTCCATCTGTACACGACAATCATTTTCACCTCAGCTGACAGTTGTGTTGCCGCAGTGTGTCAGGACCAAGGGATGAGATTGAGAAGTGGATATTAATGCGACTTCACGTGATTGTTTGTTCTTAAGGCGTTTGGCAGCTGGAAGTTTGATTCCTACTGTGAATTCATCCACTCGATTCAATCTCTGCACAAAATCATTTTTAATACTCACAATCCCACGGAGCACTTTGTGTGTTAGCGAGCAGCAAGGCCGAGTGCGGGTGGCTGATGTCTCACTGCCGACATGCCGCCTCTGTCACTCACCTCGATGATGAGCAACGTGTAACTGTGATCTACCGTCTCTTATCATCCCTGCAGGAGGTCTGGGTGAAGTGAGAAAACACATTTAATTAAGGCACAGATCACACACACTTCCCCCGGAAAAACAAATGCGCAGTGAAATGCGTCTTGAGCGTCTGTGCCCTGCAGCAGTCAGTGCCGGGGTTTTTAAAGAAATTCGCCCTCAGTCACAAACCAAACTCTGAGCTTTAAAGTCTCCCTGGCAAGCCATGCAAGAAATACAAAGCTAAGTGGTCACGCCATGCTTTGTAATTCCAGGACGGTTGTAGAGAATAGTACACGTGTTCTCTCAAAGCAGTCGACAGCTTCTCGTTCGCAGGTACACATCCTCGCAGAGACGGCAGCTCGTGGTGTTACACATCGAGTAGATGAAACCAAACATGCAGTCATCCAGAGAGACGCCACTGCACCCGCCGTCTTTCTTTTCAGAGCGAGATGCCCT
Source organism: Platichthys flesus (assembly GCF_949316205.1). Classification (NCBI taxonomy): domain Eukaryota; kingdom Metazoa; phylum Chordata; class Actinopteri; order Pleuronectiformes; family Pleuronectidae; genus Platichthys; species Platichthys flesus. The sequence continues at coordinate 21,178,215 of NC_084955.1, read as the reverse complement.
TTTCTTTTTTTGTGCAGCCGTTTCTCTGAACTTTTCAGAAAGGCGCTGATGTCATCACCATCTGTCGATCCTGTGCTGTATGTTGCATCAGACAGAGACTCAGCCCATATGGGAGCAGATCTGTCACTGGACACTGAATGTTGCTGTGAGTTTTCTACTTCTGTTTTGTTTTTTTTTGGTCATAGAAACAAAAACCTTGCTCAGCGATTTTTTTTTTTGTTTTTGTTTATGGAGCTCTGGGATGAAGCACGCCGCAGTGCCAGAGAAAAGCATTTTATGGACACATTAAAAAGCAGTTATTTCACTTGTTGTAACTCTGTTTATATTCAATGTATAACCAAATTAATTGGTTTGTAAATTAGCCAAAATATTTTTATCGTCAACCATTCTAATTTTCTTTGTGTATATAATCGTAAATATAATATCTTTGAGAGTGTAAGTCAGACAAAGGCAATTTGAAGACTATACAACGATTGAGAAAATAACCGACTGATTGATTGACAAAGAAAGTAATTGCAACACTAAAAATAACAAAAAGTAAAATGGGGAATTAGTAAAAATCGAAAAGTAAAGTAAATGATGAATTAACCTGCTGACTATTTACTCGATTATTCCTTTGGTGTTTAAAGTGTTTGACAGCTGCACTTAATGATGATTTCCCTAGATTTTCTCTTTTCAGCCTCTTAAACACAATCTTAACCACAATCAAGCATTTCACAGAACCTTAATTTATTACAGAGCTGTCATATTGCATTACATTTACAATGATTTTTTTTATTGCGCTCATCGACTTATGCAACCTGTAACTGCAGCAAACACTTCTGATGCACTAATGCAAACATTTATCATCCTCAACCCTGAGACGTCCGCAGTATTTAGTGAATTCTCATGTGTAAACTGCTTTTTTTTTGTGTTTACACAAGCCTCATTTGTCCTTTTCATGTTTCCCTGTGCTGAGTCCCTCTTTATTTGCTTAGTAGCTGTCTGGTTTCCCCATGTGGATCATTAGTTAGATATTTTTCCCCATGGGAGCCTCCCAGTATAACCTGTTTTATCCGGCTACAGGTAATGAACCTCGTAAGTGAGCATTTTAGTGGACATGATTCAGGTTAAAGAGAGTCTAATGAAGTTTGTATTCTTTTGTTGGAAGTCTGAGGAAGACTCCTGCCGTGTGTCCATGACATTAATACCAGGCTACATATTGCTTCTTTCTGTCCACGGTAATGTACAGGTAGAGATGAATGCTGACTTTACAGAAAGGATTTGTATTCACACTGTCTGGTGGCTCCAGGGTAGTGAACCCATCACTCTGCGCAGGTTGGAAATAGGATCATAGCACATGCTGACAGTCGGGGCTGAAAAAAAGAGTTTGATATATTGGTTAATATGCATGCAGGCTTAAGCCCAGCGTTCTGAGCCTGTTCCCGAGTGGAGAGGTGTGTAGATCTGGGTATTAACTCTGCTGAAAGACCAGCACCCATCTTTTCTGGAAGAGTAAGACAACTGCCGTCTTTGTAGGAGGCTATTTTATCAGCAGGTGACAGTTGCCAGGTGGTGGGTGTCACATTTAGTGGGTACAAATATAGTACGAGTGAACGACTCCTCAGTGTGTGACGGAGCTCAGATTTTGGGCATGTAGAGGTACATCTGTATATAAGTAGAAATACACAAAGATGTAACACACAACCCCATGAAAAAGGCTGTACACGTGGGAGGAATGGAGGAATGAAGGAAGTGAAAAATCTATTATTTGAATCCCGTCTGTTTTTCCAAGCTACGCATTCTTACTCTCAATTTATTTTTCTGCTTTCCTGCTTTTCTCTTTCCGTCTATCAAGGGCAGGAAACAAATCCAACCTCCGGTTTGTTTGGACCACGAGGATGTGCTCCTCATTCCAAAACAAAATTTATCATATAACCCTTTTCCACATGAGTGGTTTTTCATTCTATTTCAAAGGGAACAGTCAGTGTTTGATTTCTTTGAGCTGTCGAGTTTGTAAGACTCATGTGTGATCAATCATCTCTTTGCTTGTTTTCCTTCTCAACATATGTCCCTGAAATGTTTCAACAGGATCTGGTGGAAAAAAGTAATTTGTGCTGTGTATTTCAAACACAGCACAAATTACTTTTAGTAATGTTGAAGAATAGTTCAGTTTCCTGAGGTCAAAGATAATTTATCTGACCAACAGTCCAAAACTAAAATGTATTCAATTTAGAATTATATAAAGCATTAACTAGTATTTTACTTGAGTCTTTGACATTGTTATTTGATAATTAATCCAAACGAAATATGATCCATCCATTCATTTCCAATAGTCTGGAAGTCGCCATAAAATATCAGATCCATTGGTTTAAATCTAGTTTTCAACATGAAATCTATGTTCTGGGATCTGAGTTGGTCAAAATTAACAATAAACTTTGAAAGACTAGCTGACCTACATTCAGTCCATTCCTCGCTGTTTGCAAGACACAAAGTACTTCTGGCTTTAACCTTTCCATCACTCACTCTCTATCTTTCTCACACACAAACACACACACACACACACACACACACACACAAACACACCGTTACGTTGAATACTCGGCTGCTTGCTGACATGAGCCTGTAACTTGAGATGGCAGGTGTCAGTCAAATGTTCCCATTAAGATGGAGATGATGAATTCACGAAAGAAGGAGGAAGCATTGGACAGGAGCAACTGCTAAACTCTCACACACACAAACCAGTAAACCTGCATCAATCCACCAGTAAACACCTGATTCATTTATTAGCATGAGATACGGGTCTGTGCAGGAAGACACACATTTTACTTAATGTGCTTTGAAGCTATAATGGGACAATTTGTTTGTGCAGCTGTAGTAAAACTGATTTAGTGGTGGTCAGCATTTTCTTAATTATTGCAGCAGGGGAAAGTTTTCTGCCAACATCATTAAGGTCAGCGCTATCCCCAGATGAACACGGAAATGGCCATTATCTGAGAATGAAAGTGGAATTTACAGTCTGAGCTCCCCCGCCCATCCGCATAGCCTATGGTCTACCTGTATCCATGGCAACCTGAAAGCAGAGCATCATATGAGATGAAGGGAACTGGAAGCCGGGGGGGGGGGGGAAGCATCATTGTTTTTGATGTCTTCCCGTTGAATAAAAGAGGATTGCTGTCGTTGAATGTGTCTACCCATGATGCACCGGGACAGCTCCCTGCTAGGGGCCACTTCATATCAACCATTTTCTCTCTCGCCATCATTGTGACATTTCAAAAAGCGTCAATCCTCCCAAAGAAGAATGCATCCGCTTCGTCTTTGTAGCCTCAGTGAAGATCAGCCTCTTTCAGCTCTTTGGTGTTCATTTCTTTTTGTGTTCCAATGAAATATAAAACTTGCCAACTTCTTTAAAAAGAAGACGTGTGTCACAATAACTCACTGTGGACAAATACAGCTGGATCAAGTCAGCAGAATCTCACCGTGACTCCAGATGCGACATGCATGAATGTCCTGATGCAGCTTGAGATTCTAGTTTAGATCTGATGAAAGTAACACTTGAGCCAAAGCATCGTGCAAACTGTCTGTGTGTGAGATTCCTCCACAAGTATGATTTTATTAATCTCCACAGCTCTAAAGACTTACTGAAAAAATAGCCTGTTTTCTTCATGTTTAAAAGTCTTGGAGATCCTGGAGAGGTTGAGTGCTGTGATGTGCTGGTGTTTGAACCAGTATGCAGCTGGTTCAAACACCACAGAGACCTTCGGAGGTCTAAAATGATGTAGTCGGTGAAGGCTAAACCAAAATGAAATGTTCCGGTCAACAAAGGATTTCCTATTTGTGTCTCCAGCTTGTCCTTCTTGTATTATTAAGGTTTCAGGGCGACTTTGAGCAGCTGCACTTTCTGAGGCTCAGCCGGCCCCATAGCTACCTTGTCAGCTTTGTCACTGGAACGCATCACCGGCACACAAGAACTCTGGGGATGGGTCCCAGCAGGATACCACCTGTTAGCTGCTCAGGAATGGACAGATGCACTTGTCTACTGGGCTAGAATTTAGACTCATGCTCAAAGTTAAAAGTTAGATGCGTCACCTACAAAATTATCATTTAATTTAGCTGTAAATATATCCCAGGAGACAAGAGGAACCATCACCCTGCTCCTCCCGACTTCACCCTCTTCCTCCACATCATTGCCTCAAAGTGAATCCGGTACATGTCAATTCTCTGCGGCAATTCCGCCACCGTCCCTGCTTCCCTCGAGCTCATTTGCCACCAATTCCTCTCCTATCATCCAAACTGTTTCTGGAGGATGAGATAGGTTCAGTTCCAGCTCGTACCACATTTCATTACAGCCAAGAATTGAACACATGGTGACCTTCACTCAGCTCCGGGCTTCCATTTCAGGTCAAGGCTTCCTTCCTGAGCAGAGGCTTTCTTTTCTTACAGCCAGTGATGAGCTGTGCACAATCACTGCCCTCATAATGATATCAATCAGAGCCAATCAGCGCACCCGCTTTTGAAGTGGCAAGCTAATTTGGGCCTTAATGAACCTCGTCTTGGTATGATTCTCCTGCCAGTTCTGTGATTGCATTCATCAAGTTAACCTGTGTAGTAACTCAGCAGGGGAACATGTCTTGATTTGCCTGTCAGGCGTTCAGAGGCAGAAAATGTCTTTGCAGCTTCAAAGTGAGGAAGCTGGCTGGAACCAGCAAAGGCTAGCAGTCACTGGGCAGAGGGCCATTGTAGTGGGACTGGGAAGTGCTTTCTTTTTCTGCCAGACAGTATTTTGGCAACGTCCATATCCTCGCATTCTGCCTACTGAGCATGGACATGGAGTCTGGCATTTGCTCAAGGTATTGGACCGGGGGGGGGGGACTGTCTGTCCTGTTTCTCTTTCACATATTTTACTACTGGATGTCCGTCAGCTGTGCATCAACAAAGGCATCGCAATGTTTCCCCCTGTCAAGGTCGAACTAATTTAACCAATGTTTACAAAGTTCATATAAGATATCTTTTACATTACAACAAACATCCATCTGGAGCTCACTGCATCATTATGGACTCCTACATGTGTTGTTTTCCTAAATTAAACTGTCTGCTGCTGCTGTAGAGAAACTCTTTCAGTCCGTTTTTCCAGCACAATCTCAAACCCACTAGTGAGTGAAAGTTCATTCTTTATTTCGGGAGCTGGAGTGTGACCAGTTAATCGTATCTCAGGGCCAGGTTTTTGGAGAGCTTCCAACATCATCTCCCAGTGTTCAACATTGGAGCGAGTTTGTCCCGAGTTACGTTTGAAACTCCATCCTCTGATAAAGACCATGAAATGCAATTCGAAAGCTCCAATTAAGTAAGGGGCCCTTCATTAATCTATCAACTTGTTTACTCAAGTTAAGTATCTAAAATAAGTAAGATTTTAGCACTCAAACGTGGGGGGGGGGGGGGGGGTATTAATATACTTAGATATAAGTATAAAAAAGTCAGAACAGTATTTCCCTGTAATATAACCAAAATACATTATTTGATGTAAATGGTAGAATAAAGTCCAAGTACCTCAAAGTTGTACTTTCACCACTGTTTGAAAAGAATGAGGGAGCAGAAACACTGGAATAATAGATAGATCTCAGGGAATTAATAAATGCAACCTAATCAGCTCCCATGAGAAAAGAACCATTGAATAAAGGGAACAAAATACCATTATAACGTGCTATTTCCAAGATGTGTGGAAAAACAGCAGTTTCTGAAAGATTCAAGTGAGAATTTAAGCCAATAAAAGGAAAACCTCAGATGAGAAGAGAAGAGGAGAAAGCGCTTTCTTTATATATAATTGAGCTGTAATTGTTGAGCTGCGCACTCAGACACAGTTGCTGCCAGACAGCCAGGTCACTTTAATTGCCATCCACAGGTGAAAACAGCTTCTTTTCTCTCACACACTGAATCCAAGCGTCTAATGGCCTTTCCAATGTGTTTATACGCTGACGTTTTAAATTTGAGGGAGCATTAGAGAAGTTTCTAAGTCTGTCTGCTAATTGGGACGTTTGAGGAGAGGGACAATTGGTGGATCATCGGACTTGGGGCGTCAAACTGAGGGAAAAGCAAAGAAAGTTAGATAGGGGCAAGTGACAAACAGCCACAGTTAGACGGTTCTCAGCTGCCGAGCAGGGAGCTGCCCTCACAATGTGACACGTCTGCCACCTCCAACTAGGTGCACACACACAGGAGATGCCAGCAAACCAGCACGCCTGCTTCTTTCTGTCCCGCACACACTCTACAAGGCTGTTCTCCCATGCCACTGTTGTCTCAAAATACGCCGAAGTAGTTCCAGGTGCTGCTAAAAAGAAAGAGAAGTAGAAAGAATGAAATGTTCGGCCTTCCGTGGGGACATTACTGTGGCAGGAGTGACACTGTGCCTCCCCAGGAGACGTCCTGGCTCTGCTGTTGTCACCAATGTGGACAGAGCGAGTCCCTGCAGCCGTCTGAAATGAATACAAGCTGACCAGCAGCCGGCCCTCTCAGGCTGGATGGGGACTGCACTCTTATTCAGGCTGACAGAACCTGTGACTTGTCCCAACATAGTCTGGGCGCCCTGAGTTTGCTCGGACGTTAACGAATGCCACTCAGTATGAGGCACTCTCTTGATTACCACTGACTTTGGCTTGGATAAGTGAAAGAACCACGACAAGGTGACTTTCTCAAAGCAACAACATGTCCAGCTCAGTCACAGCGTGTCCTTCCAGAGAACACACGCAAATCTGCGCTTGACAGAATGTTTGAACTTCATTACCTTGCACTGTTTATAGCATTAATGTCTCCAAGTGCAGCTTCACCCACAAACATTCGCTCCCCCCGTGCAGGATTTGCTCTCTCACAAAATGGCAAATAATTGGTAATGAAGCTCTCCGTTAAGCTGATAGTTTTCCACACATCAGTAAATAACATTTAAACATCCGAGTTCTGACCCGAGGCAAACCGCTGATTTGCACATCAGCCCTGGCAACTCAAATGTGACAAATCCAGTCAACACACGCTCTCACATAAGAGTCTAAAGTGAGACAACTCCTGCAGCTTTGTGTTGTTCTGCTGCCTCATCGATCTGCCTCAAGACCTGATGCAATCAGCAGGTGTCTCAGTGGTGTGGAGATCTGATGGCCACATGGTGCAGATCTGTGTCAGTGTTGGGTCAGTCCCAGGACACTCCCTCTTCATGGGCACATTTCTGATTTGAGGAACAGCAATTCACAGATTGATCTGCTTGAGTTAGTGGATTTACACAGTGAATAATGGATTTTTAATTGCAGTGGAAATTATTTCACACATCTGAAAAAGCATATCGCATGACCATTCACGTACGGTGGGCGTGTGCATGCTAGTGTAAACAGGAAGAAGATTGTTGGTTGTGAAATGGTGAAAAATACAACTTTGGGTTTCTTTTCTTGGGCCGACAACGTGGATCTGCTACTGACTGAGAGTTCTTGAAATACTTTGCATTCACTGCATGTAGTCCAGTCGTGACTGTTGAGACCAAATAATTAAGTAAATATGGGTGATTTCAAACTAAACACTGGCCAGCAGCAATTTCAAAAGTCTACGTTTTAGTGGCTTGAAAACTGTGTTAGGACAGACGCATTTTATGATTAAGCATCATTAGACCCTTTATTTGTATTTTATTTAGCTGAAAACCACACTGACAAAGATGAGTGTAAATGTACACACTGAAGATAAATGAGACAAATACAATAATGACCTGAAATGGGTTAAAAATGTAATTCCATGTAGGCTCATTACGAGGGACTCTTTTTCACAGCATCACATTGTTTTCACTCATCTGACACATTGGTTTTCTAAAACAAAAAAAAAAAATCAAATTTCTTTTTTTTTATGTAATTTATTCCACTGTCTCATCAGGAAACCACCACCACGAAAAACGTAGCTGAACAGGCCAATGAATATGTTCCATCCCGGACACTGACAGAATATTGATTTAGTGCCTCACTCTCAAACGTGGCTTTCTGAACAATCTGGCAGTCGTCCATTTGTTGTGTAGAGCCACCGATCACTCTTCTCTGCCTGCTCCCCCTCTCCTCTCATTCCATGTTGTCGGAAAAAACACGGCCAGGGCATAAAACCTTTGTATATTCCCACTGCTTCAGCCGGGGCAGATAAATTCAGTTTTAGTTTATAGAGCCAATATTAAATGCAGTGTGTATACACAACAATATCACCCCTCTTTAGCCGTTAAATCTGAGTATGCATGTAAGCTCGGAAGATTGTGTGAGATAGGCAAATCCTTTCTTCTCCTGTAGATGGTGGGAAACATTATCATTGCACCATCATTGTTGTTCCTTGTTTCACTTTCATGGAATCACTTCTACCTTCTCTCTGTCTTTCTTTTCTCCATCTTCTCTGTTTTTCCCCCCCCTCTACCTGGCGCTTGGTGTGTCATAACTTATAATTAGCATAGAAAGACCAGGCTCCATGCAATATCTATGAGCTGTGACATTTGTGGCGAGACAGGGTTTCCTCAGATGACCTTGGGGCCTCGCACACTGAAGGGTCCAGTTAAAATCAAGACACCATTACTCAGTCCAACATCTCCGGTCCAGACACAGAGAGATATTCCGGTTCATATGAGAGGTCCAAACAGCAGATTCATGGTTATTTGTATTACTGGTGACGCTTGTAGCCGTATCCTAACAGCCGGTGCAGTTTAATTAGTTTTTCTGGTCAGTGGTCCTACTACAATAACACAGGCCTGCCCAACACCCTGAGGAAAATCTGCACTGAATCATATTGGCATGTTCCAGAAGGAATGGTTAAGGGCCAGTAGCCACAGTTTTACTGGTGCTAATCTCAGGTGGGAAAGCTATGAACCAGTGCTGGGCTGGTTCAGCTCTGGCGTCGCCTCAGTGGCCACACCATCGCCACAGTGCCATCGTTACCAGGGCAGCCGGTGCTGCTCCTGCTGCTCCTGCTTCTTTCTGCATTTTTTTTTTTTTAATTTGTGTGTAGCAGCAAAACAACATCTGACTGTTGTTGAGACTATTGCTAACTTTGTGTTTCAAAGCACTGTTATCACACATGTTTTAAATGGTAGTTAACGTTTGAAAAGTTGACACTAACTGTTGTGTAGTTATCTGCTTCATACATAGTGAGCACATTGTGGGAAGTATGTGGAAACGGAAACATATTGGGAATATCCTTCTGGATAAAAGGAAACCGGATGGTGAAGAGACTTGGCTCAGTAGTTTAATTATGAAATTTAATCCAGTTCAACACTTTGCTGATATCGACGACCTTGTTTCTATTTGGGCTCAGACGAGCTCTACTGTAGTTATTTGTTCCCCCGCTCCCTGGGCCTGAATCCTGCACCAGGGTCTGTTGGCAGGAACCACGTGTTTTTTCTCAGCCTGCAGACAGATGACGCCTGGCCAATCCCAAACAACAATCCTCTTTACTGTCGAGCTGTGAGCCTGAACTCAAGCAGAGAATCTCGTTGATACGTGCCACTGAGAAGACGGAGGACTGGCGACAGGATGGATGCGACCCACCACTGAGAAAATGAGTGGAATCACAGCACATCTCCACCCGGCTGACACCCAGGACAGATGGAGCCATGGCAACAGTGTGCACGTGGCATCAGGAAGCGTGCACAGCCAATCAGAGCGGGGAAAGCATTGCCATCTAAGTAGGTCCCTGAGGTAGACTCATAGAGGATGATAGCCTAACAAGTGGAGGTTGGGACCGAAAGAATCAAGAGTATCCCTCATCACGGTTGTGGGAGAATGAGAGGAATATAGCACCATATGTTTCATATCCTCAGGGGATGATTTGATATAGGCTGAGACAACTACCATTTTAGATCACAGCCCGAATGGCTTTTCGTCAGTGATGCCTCTGTTGTGCTGTTAAACAGAAGCCTGGAGGCGAGTCTACGGTCGGTGTGTTTTTAGAGCGTGTACGTTGTGAGAGCTGCCTCTCTGGAATCCTAATTCATCCCATTTTCCCTTCTGTTATTGTATTTCTGTACTGTCGCCCACAGGGACTTTGTCACTTTGCTTTTGGAGCAGAAGATCACCTGCAAAACTGATAAGAGATTCTGTGTCTCGCTCAAGGAAACTTGAATACGTTTGACCCCAGACCCTCTGGCTGAATGAAAGTCCAACTTCTTCACCCTATTGACCAAGCAGCTTGCTGCAGAGAGTCGTCTTCACTTCAAATGTTTGATTTAAATTCATGAAAACATCTTTACTGTGTCAGAGGATTGATTTGCAAGATGTTCTGAATCTAGACAAAAAAATGCAGCTATTTGCAGCCGCTGTAGTCGACACGAATGTTATTTTTTATGCTGTGATGAAAACCAAACGCTCCCATTTCATCACGCCATCTCCTTCGGATGGGAAGGCAAGAGGTGGAATGGGGGAGGCCAAGGTAAATGTCATAAAACATGTTCTCATTACACAGGTAGGAAAAAAAGAAAATAGGGCTCCAATAAATTCAATAGAGGTGACATATAAACAGCTTTTTCCCCCCTTGTCCTATCAGATATGAGGTGTAAACGCCTGATAGGGAAGTTGAATGTGACTCTTACATGACCCTGGTTTTAGATTCTCAAATCACGCCTTCTGTCACATTTTCTGACACCTCTGCTTCAGTCTGCTACACTGACGACAAACTCTCCTCTCTGTGTTTCCAGATGAGCTGCATTGTAACACGTCTGCTTCAGCTCCCACACATTTAGCCTGAGACAGACAAAACGTCAACAAAGGGACGCTGCAATTGTATATATTGCGTTCTCTCAAATAGTTTTCACTGAGGTAATACTAAGGAAATGATTACCTCTTCAAGAAGATTCCACTTCAACCTTGTACTGCTAGAAGTTCCTTTCTTTTCGAATGTATGGCATCATAGCTTGTAGAGGAAACGTCTGTCATGAGAGTCAACGTCTTCGCTCTCCTTTTTGAAGAACTTGTGGAACTTAGTTTCTCGAGTGTCTCACTGGTTTCAATTTTCAAGGAAAAGCTGTGAAATTGTGTGGGTCTGAGGGGGGGGGGGGGTATCTCTGCGCCGCAGCCGTGCACTGCGTTAAGCTGAGTTGCCTTTTATTTCCTTACTCTATGGAGGCTTTGTGATTATGCAGTTTTCTTTTTTTTTTTTTAACGAGGATATATTACATACAATTTTTTGTCACTCAGCTCAGCAAATTCACTCCGCAGACCCTCACACTACAGAGGCACAGTGCAGTCAAATGACTGCATGGGCTACCTGCGCTGATATGCATGACAGCACAAGTGCACTCTGCGTACAGAACTGTATCTCACAATTCACTGTCAGCTGCTGACAGCATGAAAGAGGAAGAATTCACACTTTAAACATTAGTCTCTGAAAGCCGGTCATGAGGCTCATTTCTGCTCCTCGTTAGATACGGAAACAGACGGAACCTGTAGTCTCATTCATTCTGTCCGTGTATCTGTTCGTATAGTCAACTGAACCACAAATCCACGGCAGGTCACACATAAACCAAATCTGATCTTCCTCATCTTGCATCGCCGCTTCTCATCCCAGTCAGAGATTCACACTCAAAACCTCCCACTCTCCCCCCCCCCCCTCTCAGTGAGGCTGTGGCTGCTTTATCATCCACACTCTATCCTCACCTCCTCATTGCATTGTGTTCCTCCATTGACACTTCTTTTCAAACCACTGCCTCTTTTCGCACAGATTATTGAAGCATCTGAAGAATAGCAGTCAGGGTTTTTATACAGATGATTATGATTTTTATAAAAGGTTTTAGTGGAAAAAATAGCATAAAAGCTAGGGAAAAGATTCCAAGCTATTTACCCAATAACCTTAAATTGTAGAATCTATATTTCTAAAGGCATAAATTGACGATATAAGCAGAGTTTTTCATGATGTTTGGAGAAAGCAGTTAGCATTGACAAGATATGTCACCGAGAGCAGGGCAAGAAGTATGATAGAGTTTCATAACCCACACGCTGTCTCTATCATTCACACAAATTCCCACTGGGTGAGTTTCCTTTCAAGTCCTGACACTGAGAAGAATGTGTGAATGAAGTTTTCTTACCTCAGATCGAGGACTGTAGCGATGGTTTTCAGAATCGTAGATTCAGTCTCATGTTATTGGAAGTTTTAAGTATCATGGTCAGCCACTACTGTTTTCTAAAAGAGGAGGTAGAGCTGTTGGTGTTTTCCTTCACAAGGTTGCCGGCGAGAGCATTCACTGTTTGGCTCGACTACAGGAGGCATTTATATCTCTGAATATATCCGTGCCTTGGCATGGATATATTCAGTGGATCCAAGAAGGACGAGGGTAGTCTGAACCCTTTTGTCTAGAAGCGTCAGATATTCAAGGCAAATTATAATTTTGGCATAAAATTATTTTTGTTTCTAGCTATCCTTCCTTGAGAGTTGCTGTTTTTGCAATGCCTCTGTTGAGGGAGATGTCATCTAGCAGTCGCTCTCTCTCTCTCTGCCGTAGTGAAGCTAGCTTTGAAAACTCACCATATTCCTTTAACCTTCAGGTGTCAGATAAAGTTTCTTTCCTCCATGAGGGAGTTCCTTGTAGTACTCCCAGACTGGTGAAGCCTTTTTTGCTCAGGGTAGAGCAATTTTTTTGCTTCCTCTGAACTCCACTGAACAATTGACCCTCTACATTCAAAGATCTTTATGTGATATGTTAATGACAACATAGCCTGGACCTCCAGCACCTCCCTGAGGACCAAATTGTTTTTATAATCCACTGCTGCTCTTATTGAACATTACAACCTCCGGTTAAATCGATCGGGGCTTTAAAGTTTCATACTCTGTTGTTGAGGAGAAGTTGCTGACAGGAAACAAAAAAAAGTGGGAAACTTACATCACCCCCACTGCCGTGCAGTGTCTCAGCCATTTGCATGTAACTGACAGTCAGTCTCAGAGGATTCTTTCTCTCTTAGACCTGAACAAGAGCTCTCGTATTCCCTGCAGTTTCTTGGGGAGCTCTGTCTGCCTGTGCCCACACAGGAAGGTACCTGTTAGCTGTTCTGTCGGGCTGAGTGGGCCAGGAGGTGCCCTGCTGTCCTCCTACTCGACGCCTGTGAGACTCCGCCATGCCTCTAATGAGAAGTGGACCAGCTGCTGCTGCTCCTCTTAGCATCCCATTAGCAACCTCGTCTTCCTGTTCTTCTTCCCGCAGTCGCGATGGCACAGAGGTTGAGGCAATTTCAGGTTGAATTATTGATTGGTCACTGGCTCTGTCTGATCTTCTGATGCAGGGAGCGACTGATCGGGTGTGACATCTGTCAGAGTGGCAACAGGTATAAGAGTGTTGCTCTGTGACGGGAGAGCTGTTATTTTCCTTGTGCACGGCATTGAGTGTGTGTGTGTGTGTGGCACAGGTCTGGTTGATGGGGTCCAATGTGCCAACATTATTATCTTTCAAGGTGTGAACACAATGCCTTACAGTGATTTGCTGTGACAGGCAGCTCACAGCTGGCTGCAGGAACATGCCTTGGCTCCATGTATTCCCCTAACAGTTGAACAATGTTGGTATTAACCCTTCTCTCTGGATTTCCTCCTCGTTCTGCACAACAATCCACTTCAGATAAAAATGGGTGCAACTGATTTCCCAAAGAACAACTGTTAGCATCCGCTGCCGTTTGGTGTTTTTTATATTAAAACTGAAACATCCCATTAATGACCACTCTTGAAAATGTGGTTGAGTGACTGTAAAAAAAATCACAAGAATCCTTTATCCTTAAGTTATCATTAATCCTATTTCTGGTTTTGTCCAGTAAACAGGGCAGATATAATGGTATAGTTTCAGACTCACTGTAATTAGGCCCTGGGAAGCATCAGGAGCTGAGGCACAAGGCAGAGTGTATATGTGCACAATAATTGCATAATTGACTGGAGCGAAATAATAGCAGCTGTGACTTCTTTATTTTACAGTAGCAGCAGTCGGCCAACTGTGAAATCATTTGTATGAGCCCTGCTTAGTGGGTTAATGGGAGAGGTGGAAAATAGGGTGGGTGGCTCATGTACTTGAGAGATGAACTTTTTAACCTGATGAATATTGCTCAACAATATAGCTGTAATGGGGACTTATTTCAAGTTGATTCTTTCCAGCGGGGGCTTTAATGAGCATCCACCACTTGTTTGTTTTCCAATTTGGACTTTGTCTGGTACTTACATTTTACCGCTGCGTTTGTTTTCTGAGAAGACCTCCTGCCTAATTTATTGAACCTGTTTTAGCATGTTCGCAAACTTGCTCTCAGGCGATGTCGTGCTGCTTAAATAATGCAGGGTACTTTTCTTTTCTGACATCGGGAGTGAGCAACTGATGTGGGACTGCACGCGGCTCCAGAGCAGACAGTGTTCAAGGCCTCAGTGTCACTCAGACAGCTCGGCTGATTGAGACCTGGAAATGTGTCGCAGGCAGAACATTACAGCTTTGAGGAGTTAAACAGAGCAGAAAATTGCAGTTAAATCCCTGGCACGGATGTAAAAGATGTAGCTTTTTTTAAATTAGCGATCATTACACTTTCTTTGTTAATGGTTTGTAGAGGCCCTGCAAAGCAGTAGAAACCAGGCTTTCTTTAATCCTCCCCAAGTTAACCTTTAATATCTGATACAAATTATACTCTCTACTAATGCAGCTCAATATAGCCACCAGCTATCACTGAATAACCAAAGCAGGGAGGAAGCTTGCTCGAAGGCAACAGTGTTGATTGTACCGAGGCTCCAGACTTGTTGAACCACAGTGGGCTGATGGTGCTGCCACCCTCACACGCTCCTCTGCTTCTCAGTCTTCTCACACCAGCAGCTTGTGAAATGAAGAACAAAATCAATGTGCAAGGCAAGGTCTACTCCAGTCGGTCTTGTCAGATCCAGCTGAAAGGGTAGAAATATTGATGTAGACAACTGAAGCCGAGGACTCCAATATCTGTCGAGTATGTTTATGTTTGAATAATTCTGTGTTCCCTGCGTGGCCCAACAAGTTACAGGGAAAAGAAAGGTATTCTAATAATGATGAACGCTGCTGTGAGAGAGCATGTTGCTTTCAGGATGGATGTTAGTTCCAGGTCTGAATAGGGCCGATAGGTTTTAGGTTTTCCTTGTGGACAGAGATTAAAGTATATGCTGCCTTTTAATAGAAGTCGTCCTCCAACGTTCAGGACAAAGAGAAAGAATAATGAGAAGACTTGCATGAAGATGGAAAGTGGTGATGGAGGGATACGAAGTTGGGTTTTGATCCATGGTCTTAAATTGTCCTTTCTCACATCAGAGGAGTCACAATATCTCACCCACTGAGTTTTTAGATTTGACTGTTTATGGAAAACAGAAACTTGAGGTGACTTTTAACAAACTCATCGTACAGAGGCGGGTTACATAAAAAACATAGTGTGTATCAAGGCAGCATTATGCATGCCCTCTTCACGAGCTTTAGTCTCATAATGAAGGAAACCACAAGCAGTCGTCTGAAGCAGAGAAAGGAATTGCCTTTACACTGCCGTTCAGTTTTCCATGACAATGTAGCTCAGCACCCGAATTCTCCTCCTCAGCAGATCAGGTTCCCAGTCGGCTTTGTCTCCTCCATCTCTGTAATGTGAAGAAAGAGGAGGTGATGGCTCATGTAAAAGCGACGGGGCTTTGTTCTCCCATTGAAAGAGCCCACAGTTTCTCTGAGAATCACCGACACAGTCTGGGATGTGTGCTGCTGATGAAGATCTGCTCTGGCTGCTGAAAACCCATCAGCAACCCAGTCACGTTTTATTTTCACTTCGCCCATCACCTGTCTAATCAGACCTGAGTGTCTCAAATGTGAATACGAGTCTGGGGATATTCTAATGTTTGTCAACAAATCCTATGAAAACACACAAAACTCAATATAAATAGATACAACTGAAAAACAATTTTTTTTAGTTTTTACGGCTCTGAGCCTCAGCACTTTTATTTTTAAATAGAATAATAATCTATATAATAATGGATACTACATTGAAGTGCCAACTCGCAGCTTCAATTTGAGTAGATGAACATTAACATAGAAGACACAGTGTAGGAGATTTAGCGTCTTAAACAGATAGTGCCAGCATTTTATGGATTTTAAAACTAATTGCACACTTGGCTCCTACATATTTCTTGGGCAGTGCTGTGTCGTTTAAATGTTAGTTTAGACCATTGACTGTATAAAGATGGACGATGAGGCTTTACTTCCTGGAGATGGAGTCGCCATGGAAAGGTCACGCAGACAAGACATTTCATTTGACATGAACACCAACATAGAGGAGACAGGATTCATTACCCTTACTGCAACGATCCACCAGGGGGCAAACAAGTCAAGTACAATAAAAGTTCACTCGTGGTTCAGAGTTGACTGAAAGTTGCCTGTCTACATGTAGGTGACTGTGCAAGTGAAATAGATGAAGTTCAATCTCTTTTTTTATCAGAGTGATTTGATTGTTTGGCTGCTGGGTTCATTTTATTAAAGCAGGTGTGTGTAGGAAAGAGCTGCAGTGAAGCTCTAGCAGAACTTCAGGAGCACAGACATAAAGGTTTTCACTGGTAAACAGAATTGTCAGGGCAAGAAAACCTTTCTCAAAGCGTCTCTGTGCTCGGCTCTGATGTTGTTTACTATGGGAGAGAGGACGACACGCCTGATTCACGTCTTCAGCAGTTAAGATCTGACAGAAAAGCCATTTGTGTCCTTCTGTCCACGATCTGACCGGGAATTCAAACTGAAAGGGATGAAAGCGACCTGTCGGCTGTCACCTCAGATCAATGTGCCTCTCTGCTGGGTTGCACCATGCTGCCTATCTTATCAGACAGGTAGAGAAAGTCAGAAAAATACTTTAAATCCTCATCATAAGCAATCTGTACGTTACTGATAGCTATGGATGGATGAGGAGGAACGTGCAAACACACAAAGTTTAATTACTGTAGCACTTCAGTAATGAAGTTCCTCCGCCGGAGGAGGCTCTCAGTGTGGCACCGGAGACCAGCACCATGACAGCCAAGACAGATTTATGAACACTGCCCTTAATTTAGCTTGTGTGCCTCCTACAGTAAATCACAGAGCAGATGTCAGCCAAAGGGGTTTTTACTATAATGAATCAAGTCATTTATTAACAAGTAAACAAGAATACAGCAGCGAAATATAATCTGCTGCCATATTGGCTGTTAGTGTGGGAGAGTGTGTTTGGCTCTTGTCTGATGAGCGTCATTGGTTTCATTTCAATGTGCATCTTGACATTAAACACACTGAAGGAAATTCATAATGATGCAAACACAACACACAAAGAAAAGCAAGCTTGAGTGTGTGTGTGTGTGTGTGTGTGTGTGTGTGTGTCTGTGTGTGCCTGTGTGTGCCTGTGTGTGTGTGTGCCTGTGTGTGTGCGCGTGCGCCTGTGGGTTTCTGGTTCATTGGAGAAGCAGTGGTGGTAGAAAAGACCGATGAGGAGACATGAGACCAGGTTCATTAGTGTTAGCTTTGATAGAATAGGAGGGAATGTACCACACACACACACACACACACACACCCCCACTCAGAGAATTAATAAGTGACAGTGTAATGACACCCTGGTTGCAGCCCACTACTGTGTGTGTGTGTGTGTAGCCAGAGAACTGGGAGCAGCTGATAGACTCACACAAAGTATCACATAATTTCCCCTCCAATGTCTGAAACAAACACAAAAGCAGGAATGTGAAATTGATACATTAAGTAGAAGTGGATGATGAGGTGAATACAGATTTTCTAAAAAAACAAATGAAACTTTACTACCTGTTATAGTTTAGCACGAGTATCAACACAACAAACCACTCAAGCAAACTTCCACACATCGTGATGCATTTCTTACAACTGCAGAACTTCCCTGAGAATCATCACATCCTAAGATTTCCTCCAGAATCAAAGTAAACCAATGACAGATGTCTGCCGATTGCAAGCAGGATGTGCTATAGGCAATTCTGTATGATTTAAATTGTCCAAATTTAACAACAGCCTTCAAGTTGAAGCACACAAAATATCTTGATGAATTCATTCAGACATGATCCATTGAAACTTTTTTCAAAACAAGAATAATTATCTTCTCAGTCTCAAACCTTAAAGTCTAGATTATGTATTTTAAGAGCAAAACTTTCCTTTCTGTCAAATAATAGGAAAATGAAATGGTTTCCTCAGTGCGCAGGACAGTGGTTTCTACCAAACCAATTCTTCTCTTATTCTTCTCCTGTCATCTGCTGATTCCGTGCAGCCCAACTCACAAACTCCCTTTTCCTGATCCGTCTTGTGTCCGGACAGTTTTTCCCTCCGTACGCCACGTCTGTCTCTTCTCTGTCACTTTCTCTTCTCCATCTTGTCTCAAAGGATTTCTGCCTCTTTTCCTCTCGCCTCTGCTCTGCTACCTTCATCCTCTTTGTCTCCTCAGACGTCTCCTTTCATTTTCAGGATTTCAATGTGTTACTTCACCAGCCAATCTTTTGTCCCCAAGCATTGTTATCGCTGGCTAAAGCTGTGGTTACTGATAATCCAGCTCACAAACTGATATGTTAACTTTGCCTCGGCCACTGGACGGTGGCCGTGGGGATGGAAGTGAGGATTTTAAACGGACTGTAGATTACATCGATGAGATTGCTTTTAATCCTGCTGGAGTTCTGGTGTAGCAAGTTGCACATTATTAGCTTTAGAGGGGAAACGTGTGCAGGGCTTTGAAATCTCAGACTGTCTCTGTGATTTTAACTAAGTTTAGGTGAGATGACGGAGTTTTCTTCTGTGTACGGATTAAAACATTATCTAATTTGTTTTAAAGTGTGGTATTATCTTTCAGATTGTCTATCAGATAGTATCCGGATGAGCTCAGTGGGGTCACTTAGTTCCGGCTCGCTGAACGTGTCAGGCTCAAACTGCAAGAAATACGGTGAAGCAGCGTTCTGTCATTATGCAGAAAAATTGGGGACCAACTCAAATTAGAAATGCATTCTCTGTTGACAGGTTGAAAAGCTGCTCAAGGCTGATTTGTATGACCTTGATGTCTTTCCTTTTATTTTATTGTTAACCTTGCCTTAGATTTTTTTTTTTCATACTTTTCATTGTTTTGTCATCTTCTATTGTCTTGAATAAAGTTTACATTGCACAGTCTGTGGATCAGATTTTCACAGTTTCCCTTCTTCTGTATTTTGCAGCTGTACAGGAGTAAAGCAATGGAGCTGGGGGAGAAGCTGCTGCCGGCCTTCAACACGCCGACAGGAATCCCCAGAGGAGTCATCAACCTGGGGAGGTGAGTCTCAGCACCGGCCCTCACCTCCAAATGGCCACCTCTGATAAAAGATGGTCCGGCCGGGGGGGCTTTTAGAAGGACACACAACTTATTTTTTGCTCAGCAACTACACAGCGGGCTGATAAAGCCAAGTTTAATGGAAGAGTTGTCATCAAGGACAAACATTTTTCAGTTAGGTCCGTTCCTTACTGCTCTGAATATAAAAATAAACGTGTATAGAAGCCTAAAGAAGAAACTAGATAAAAAGTCTTTGTAATTTCTAAACATAATCTCAGCTCCAGATAAATTTGCCGAAATGACAGCAGCAAATAAAGAGAATTAAAAAACTATTCAAACAGGCCCTGATCTGTGTATTTATAGTGGAGCATCTGCAGGCCAAGCTTTATAATGACGATGACATTTGGATTAGAATTAATCTGCTCACAAACACTTTGGAGGATCATATCAATAATATATGCATGTTTTAAATGAGTTGTGTTCATTTTTTAATCTGTTCCAAACCATTTACTTTTTAATCGAAAAATCTGTATTGACAAAATATTGTTAATGCCAGTCATGCCACGCAACTGAGAGCGGTTTTAAATTTGCACAGCGATTTGCCAGTGAATTTCAAGTTCTTTATTTAGAATTTGCTTTAACCCTCATTAAGGCTGAGAGTGGATAAACACGCTTATTGTTTTTTGATTCAACAGTGATTCAAGAGCGACTGATATCAGGGTTGAAAAAGATTACAGGAGAAGTATCTGACAACTGGTGATCTGCGTCAGTGACTGTGACAGACAAATTATCATCGCTAGCCTGCGTTCACATAAACTGATGTAATGTCTGTTTTGGCTTCATCGATACGCAGCAGGACGCATGAAGCTGTGACGGAGGAAGTAACATTTCACTTCATTAAAAAATCAAATAATTACACAAAATCTACAGCATTACATTTTTCTACTTCACTTCAAGTAGTTAGGTACTTTTTTTAGATAAACTGTAATTGTTAACAGTTAAAGTACTTGTTTAGGACGTTTTCATCTCTTTTTTTTAAAGAGATGCCTGCTCTGATTTTATCTGTTGACCAACTCCCCTATAATTAATGATTACTTTGCAACAGAATACACTGTACAAACTTTGTGGACAAGAAAGTACAGATATTTGCTGAAGTACCTGTCAAATAGTAAAGTTACATGAAAAATGTAGTTCAGTTATTTAATGTGATGTAAATGCACTTTGTTACATTCCACCACCGGTATAAAGAAAAGAAAGAGTAGAAAGTTTGATAAAGTATCATCTGAGACAAAGACAAACTCTTGCACCCGTGTTTGATTGTTGGACTTTATTTACTTTCTTCTAATAAATCACTCAGGAAACCTGCATCTTCCTCTCACTCCCTAATCTTATAAGCTACTTCCTGGCACCACTGTCGTCCACCTGCTACCAATTAACCCACCCGGAAAAGTGGACAGCTGCCGGCAGATTTAATTACCTTATTCTACAGTTAATTCCTGCTACAGCACCGACATGGGTCTGTGGTACAGATGGGCAGGAGGAACCATGCTGCCCCACAGTGGGGTCACGTAGAGTGTGTGGAGTGACACAAACAAGCCTCATCTGCTCTACACAGACACACACACACACACACGTCACTTTAGAGAAGATTGTAATTATGCCACGGCAGCAGAAAAAAAGCAGTCGGTGAACACTGTGCCCACAGGGGAGTAAAGTTCTGCTGCACAGCCCGTGGCTCTGACAAAGTCTTTTCTCACAAGGCAAAAGTGATGAACGGTTGATACGAGTATTTTCCTGTGTGCCATTTGTTATTGTGTGCAGGTTTTACTCGCGACAACCTGCCATAGGTCGACAGATTTAATTTAACTGCCTGGTTCTGGTTGCACAATGCATCAGAAGATGACGTTCAGGTGAAAGGTCAGATGTTACTGCACCAGGGGGCCGTGTTCATCAAGCCTCGTGCAACAAGGACTGGTCTTAGGGACCAAACCACAAGAAAAATCATTAGATTCATGACGTTATGTTACGTTGAGATGGAAGTTTATCACAAAGCATCTCAGCCGTTCACAGAGCTTCTGAGGAGAAAACCTTTCTGAGGAAGATTTTTAAGATGCTTAAGAGTTTCTTAAAAAGAAGAGATAATGGAAAATCACGTTATTTGAAAAATAAACGTTTCAAGTGTTTTTAAGTAAGTGATGCAACAAGAATACTTGCATGCCAACCGACCCTGCTATAAACTGCCAAGCAATCACAGAAATATAAGATAGTTAAGCCATTTTCCTTCATTAAAATCCAAATACATTAAAAACTAAAATTACCAACATGTTAAATAAATTAAATTCCATATTTAATCTATTATAAATAAAGTACATATTAGTCTAAAGAATTATTGGTGGACGTTTTTAGCATTTTCAATAGAATGAGTTGATTAACTCATAATGAAAAATTATCATTAGTTGTAGCCCCACTAGAACACATCTTTTTCACAGTAGGTTTCCCTACAGCTGATCATTGTTCATAGAAGTAATACAGTATTTAATAACATTTGTTGAGAGATGAAATGTGTGTCATCCAAGAGTCAACGTCACAGATCATCAAATCCTTTAGCTCCTCTATTAAAATGCGCAAACACCAATTCCCCTCAACACATTAAGAGCGACGTGGGATATTGATTTTAGTTCATATTCATTTTCTGCACGTGATACTATTTCTGATGACTGTGGATGAGCATGAGTGTGTTTGTTAAATGGGCTGAAATGATTACTGAGCGAGCGCCAGTGTTGTTGCTTCCACGGCTGCAGTGATGTGGATACTTACCCCTGTGGACCCCCCCCCCCCCCCCCCCGCGCCACATACCTTCACTGTGATTCTCAGATTGATTCTTCTCAAAGGAGCAATCAGATGTGACTGCAGCCCGAGCTGCTAATGTTGAAGCCCCCCCCCAAAAACTTTTAATGGATGCCTTCACTGTGCTAAACTCTCCGATTCCCCTCCGCCTGCACAAACCCAAGCTCACCTCATCCTCTCCCTCCTCTTACAAATTTACTTCAATTCATTATTGGATGTCTGATCTTTCCCCAGCATCTATTAGAGTATATATGTGAAGTCATCGTAGTACATTCTGCCTCAACTAATCATGGCCGAGGATGAGTGCACCACACATTCCCTGAGAAAAATAGATTGTGAAAGCACCCACACTGACCTGAGGAAATCAACCTGGAGGGTGCACTTGATGTTTGTAGTTTCCAGGTAAAGTTCTGAGCCGTTGATATAACACGATTCACAGACCTTGGATGCACTGGTGTCAAGTTTCTAGCTAAGGTTAAAGAAATTCAAATCACATCAATCATTGCAGGCAGCAGTGAACTCATTAGGTGGGAGATGGACTCCAAGGTCATTTCAGAAAATGATGAGTTTAATTTTAACAGACACATTTGAACTAATCAGATCAAAACCTCTACACACACAACTTCATTACAAGTGTCCAATTTATTATCGAAGCTTTAATCCAATTAAAAAAAAGTACAAACACTTGCTTCACGGGGGGTGTTTTGTTTTGCATATTATCTCTGTTTGTGGAAAACGAATTTAACTACTGTGGATAAAACTGATCTATAATTAATCAACGAACCTTAAAAACACAATGTCTCTGTACTTTGTTTTTCTTATTATAACAACCTTGGCTCTACATCAGTATTCAATCGGCTGTTGAGTGAACTTCTTTTCAACCTCATTCGACTCGTGGAGCGTTTGATAGTGCGGCAACTTATTTTTCATTATCATTTAATCTGCCAATTATTTTCTTAATTAATTGTTTGAACTATAACTTTGTTTTTCTTTTTAAGTAGGACACAGCTCACACTAAACAGAGACAACTGATAACCTCAACATTTTGCTGTGGGGACAGAAAGACGATGTTATGCTATGGGCAAAGAAACATTGCCCTGTTTTTGGCATTTGAGCAATTTAGCACCATAAAGAATATGCTTGATTATATGTTAGCAGTTCTTACCAGTAGCAGAACATTTTTCTGTGATTTCTTAGCTCATTTTTTGGATGTGACATTATGTTTTCATGAGATCTGACGGAAAGGAAAGACATGCCATCTTGCTGGAAACCTTTTGAAAAAGATATTTGATATTAAATCACCTTTTACACAGAAAAGAAAGAAATCTATAGATGTATAGGCGCTGGTGTTTCTGTTTAGGTCCAGTTCTTAATGAGATTCATCTGCACGGACACATTAAATGTATATATATATATAATGTTTGACTGAAATGAAAAGATAATAGCTCAGTGTTTAAATCCATCCATATATTTTGTATAAATGTGCTCAATGTATTGTAGAGACCACTGGAGACAAAACAGGAGACGGTTATTGATTTCCATCAAAAAAACAGATAAAAAGTAAAACCCAAGTGTGTCTGCTGTGATGCATTAAGCAGAATGTGAGTTCAGAAGTTCATCAGGCCCTGAGTCGGTTACTTTCTCTAACTTTCTGGAGCTGCTGCATCTTCTGAATGTGGTGCAACCGAGGGAGAATAACTAAGAACACAGACAGTGGAAGAATTTAAAGAAGTATTGCTCTATTGTCAGGAGGATACAAGAAATGCTGCTGACGATAGAACGGGATCATGTGAAGCCGGCGAGGGCTGTAAAACTTTAAACTCACGAGAACTTCACGTCAAAACAGGATGAAAATCTGAGAACTCAGCTGCACTCAGACAAACACTTTAAGTCCATTGACGGTATTATTCACTGCTGCTTTCATTGTCCCACAATGCAATAGCCTTGCCGGAATCATGGGAAGATAAAGGCTCTGCATAGCTCGCAAAGGAAAATGTAAACACATTGGTCACAGTCTTCTGGCGTCTCAATAAACATTTCCTTTAATAACACATGAAAAGCATCAACTCAAATATTTTTATCACAACAAGCTGCATTTGAGAATCCAAGCCGAGCCCAAAACAGTGGGTCTATCTGCCAAACCCTGTTGTGTACCTGTGTTATGTTTCTATATGTGAAACCTGTGGTACTTAGTCTACCTCTGGATGTTGTCTCTGCTGTAGTGGAACCAGTTGGAGTTGGGGCTGGGCCTCAGCCGGGAGCAGCATCCTGGCTGAGTTCGGGACCCTTCACCTGGAATTCGTGCATCTGTCCGAGGTCTCCAACAATCCCATCTACACAGAGAAGGTTTGCATTCCCAGCTTTTCCTCCACTTTCACTCGTCTTGATGATGTCGGCAATCTGTTTTAACGGGAAACCTGCTAGACACGTTTTCAGCCTTGCTGCAGTGATATTCATTTGTACTGTGATGTCTCTGCAGGTAATGAACATCAGGAAACTTCTGAACAAGATTGAAAAACCTCACGGCCTGTATCCCAACTTCCTCAGTCCGGTCAGCGGCAACTGGGTCCAACGTAAGTGTTGTAATTACTGAACACTAGTACTAGTTTAACATGTCTGAAATTATATCAAAGTACATCTCTGTTAAAGAGACAGGTCTGTAATGAAGGATGAGGTCAGGGGCTCACATTATTTAAATAAAACATACATTGTACATGTGACTATAATGACACTCTGAGGTCATTCATGTCACCTACAGGTAAAACAGAAATAGTTTTTCTCCCCTGGGGTCAATTGTACCAAAGCTTGAGTTCACTCAGTGTCACTTCACATTTATACCTTCTCCTCGGCTTCCACACAACTGACACACCTTGATTCACCTCATGTACCAAAGCTCTTCTCCCTGCGCATCTGTGTCAACCATCCATTGCCTTTCATTTTTAATATCAGGCTCATAGCAATGCCTCATATGACTCCCTTTTCTCTGGGTTATTAAAATGACAATGAAATCAATTACCTCAGGAAATTGGATCTTTCAGATTTACCTGAAAGGAGGCAACAGAAAAAAAACTTGAGGGGAAAACACGACGCTTGTTCTGAAAAGGGTTTGTAATCTGGATGACTGCAGAGATACTTGTTTGTGAGTGAACTTGTAAAGAAGAGAAATTATATAAATTTATTTGCACAAAGGGAAAAATAATCTTTGGCCTCGGAGCTCTCCCTCATCTGTCTCTGTCAAGGACAAACACAGAAGCTCTGCACAGAATAACCTTACAGGGGAGTCAATAGAGCAAAGGTGTGCGTGAGCGTGAGTGGATGGATGAACACTCATCAACGCCTCCAGTGCAATTTCTTATTCATATTTATGAATTTGCATGTGTGCTTACCAGCGGACAGGAGGAAAAACAACAGCCACTCATTTCAATTTCCACTCACACGATCAAAGTGTGTTACATAAGTTACGTTTTAACAAGTGGTGACGACATCTAGACAATAAGCACGAAGCTGCATTTTTTAGATGTTTTATTCAGTTTTTACTACAGATGATTGTATACTTATTATCCTATTATTAAACTTTTTTTAATTGAGATTAATGTGTTATTGTGTGTTTATATGTGTAAAGGTTCCTTGAGGGTCTTGAAACTCATAAAATTGCAAATTTCCACATTGTGGGGAAAAATAAATTACTATTTAATTATAATAAATAAAATATATTATTGGTATTATTGTTATCATGTGATACCCTCACATAGGACTTTTGTGTAACCCCGCTGACTTATCTCTTTTTCCCTTCATAGATCATGTTTCCATCGGTGGCCTCGGGGACAGTTTCTACGAGTACCTGATCAAATCCTATCTGATGTCAGATAAGACCGATGATGGGGCAAAGACGATGTACTATGGAGCACTGGAGGTATGGAAATTATAACCCTACGTTGAAGGCATAGGACAACTCTGCATAACCCAGTTAGATAAAAGAAATCTAATCATAGTGCATGTGCATGAGCTTTTGATGAATAAGTATCCAAAGGGCTTTTATACACAATCACAACAGGACATTTTAGTTGACAAAATAGATGTAGGCTGATGAAAGGACACAACATCTGAAGCTATTTTCAGACATCGTATATATAACATTACCTGTTTGTTCCTCATGGTGTTACTCAGACATGATACTACCTCGGTGAAAAGAGCCACAATGCACGAGCGGTATTTTGGGCAAAAGAGGGAGAACCGAGTTAAAAAGTAAAAAACGTTTTGTGTGTCCTCGCACTGCAAACGGCTGCATCATAGATGAATTCAGTTATTTTTGCATTGAAAACCCATTTTTTGTTGTTGTTTGTGCACTTGTTCTGCTGCGGCCTGTACGTTAACCGAAGGTAGAGGCTCCTGGTACTGTGTAATGTGATTAGAGCTTTGATTAGAAGCCAACTGACTTTCATGTACTGTTATGTAAAACGTTAGTGCCCCCACTGTCCACAAAAGAGATCCGAACATGAACTCAGTGTACAGTATATGAGAGCATGAAAGTTAATCAGAAGTTGTCTGTTTTCCTCTTTAATGGAGTTGATGTCGGAGTAAAACTCAGTCCCTCCGGCTACAATTACAATATTGCAGACAATAATTTAAGATTGCCATTGAGATTTCCTCAGTTCTCGTCAGACGGTCAAGCCAGAGGCAGATCTATTAATTACAGACTCCCCTTCTCCCCTGTGACTTGGTATTTAAATGGTTCGGGACCCCCCCATGCTATCAGATTAAGTTATATTCTGTATGTTTGTACAGAGATCTAAGGTGAAGGCTCAGCACAACTCATTATCTGTGGCGTTCAAACAAAAGTAGATTACTAATTAAAACACGGTGTTGGGAGAGAGAACATTTTTCCAGTTATACTGCAGAACAATTACTGCAAACAACAGCTAATTAGCAGGAGAGTCACCAGGCAGCCCTCAAGAAAAAGGATTTTTTCTGAGAACATGTTGTTTATCTGCTTTCACATTATACACATTACTTTGTTTTGTCAGCTATTTTTCCAGGTTGCATCTTTATCAACCCTTAATTGCTTCAAATGCTATTCTTACAGTATGTGGCAGTGATAGAAGAGAGGTCAACTGTCATATCCATGATTCTACTTGGATTTAAAATATATCCCACTATTCTTATATGCAGTAAAAAATGTGTTATTATGTCTAGAGCTGTTAAAAAAAGAGAGTAAACGAATGAAATGACCTGAAATGTGGGATTTGACACTTTATTTTCAGCACTTAGAGGTGTGATGCTGCAGAATCAGACCAGCATTCAAATGCAAAATGAGCAGTAAACCAAACTGAATGGGCGAGAAGCACTTGAGAGAAAGACAGAGACTGTAAAAGAGAGAAGAGGCTGAGTCATTCAGAAATTATCTCAAGAGACGTCTTTCTGTCTTGTGAAACGTTAAACATTGAGAACAAACAGAGAGGAAAACTCTAAATTTGAAGATTACAACAAAGAAATCTCCCTTTCCTCTCTTCTTCCACCAGTTATTATTGAAGAAGATGTTTTTCTGACTTTGTACTTCCTTACCTCCGTCCTAGAGAATCTGGGAAACGCTACTTCAGCAAAACAAATTCTACCTGGGGCAAAAGGAGCCTCCTAAAGATTTCAAAATAAACTTTAGTTTTACATAAATCATTTCAATCATTGTCTACAGGGCATACTGAAAGAAAAAATTAATTAGCCACGGTTCTTCACTGTTTCCTTCGATGAAATGTAAAAGGGGTCACAATAAAGTGTCTCAAGCTACGTCGGTAATCATCGAATTATTCCTGTGTGTGTGTGACGCTGCAGGCGATTGAAGCTAACCTGGTGCAGAAGTCAACCGGGGGCCTCACCTACATGGCCGAGTGGAGGGGTGGGATCCTGGATCACAAGATGGGCCACCTGGCCTGCTTCTCCGGGGGAATGATCGGCATCGGGGCAGATGATGGAGCTCCGGACAAGAGGCAACACTACCTGGACCTGGCTGCAGAGATCACGCACACGTGCCATGAGAGCTACACACGCTCAGGTGAGTGGAGACGTCAGGGAGGTTGAAGAGTGTGAGGAGACTTCTCAAGAGGATCAACAGAGCTTCAGTTCTGGAGGTTCACAGTCAAATATCAAACCAAAAGATCAATTGACACATGGAGACGGTCCAGCTCAGTATTCACATGATGATGTTTTACAATTGATTACTACTGTCAGCATCAAGCTTCAGGAAAAGTCCATGGTTCACGTCAATAGGATTCATCATCCAGGAACTGTGCATGTCAGATCTTGTGTCAGTGTGTCCTGTAGCTGTTGTAGTCGTCATTTCAACAGGAAGTTCATATTATATTCTGTTTTCAGCCCTGTCCATGTGCTTGTTGATTTGTTTATTTGTCAGCAAGATTATCCAAAAGCTATTCGACAGATTACAATGGAAATTAGTGGAAGCATGAAATTTGAGTCAGAGAAGAAGTCATTCAATGTTGGTGTGGATCCTGATCAAGGGTCGGATCAGGAATTTATTTATCTTTATTTAACATCAAGACGTTGTCCTTGATTTCTTAGAGAACAATTCATGGATCTTAATGAAAATAATCATTAAGGGGACTGTTGGTCGGGCACTTGGACGGTTGTCCTCGGTGGAGTTATGTGCTCTGGGTGCCATTTCAATTTTCTGTATTTAAATCTAATACAAAAAGTCTAGGAGAGCAGCAAATTCTAATTTAATAAGCGCCTGAGGCCCTTTTTGTTCTTCACCTCAACGCAGAGACAACCTGATATGTTGTCTAATAACCAGGCCTAATAAGCAGCGCCGAAGAATTAGACTTTGATTCTCTAACGTCTCACAACTGTAAGTGTGTTAAATAATTGGAGGTTCTTGTAATTTAGGAGTAAGAAAGAAACGGGAGATTGAAGATTGAAGAAAGAGGTCTGTGATAAAAATGTATTCCACAGGAAAATTTATTGTGACTCCATCCAATAAACGAGGGACAGTATAAGACCGTGTTTCACTCCCAGACCAAAGATATATCCAGGAGAAAAATGATGGTGAAGAAGGGGGGAAATATATGAGTAAACCTTCCCCCCAATTCTGTCTGTTCCTTCTCAGTATCGTCTCGCACAGACAGACCTGTTTGCAGCTCACTGAGGTCATTATCTGGAAATAAGTGTTTTAACCTTGCAGCAGCCAATTAACATTTTCAAATAAACCATCCCAGTCGTGGGAGGCTTTGGCCTTGGTGGCGTGACTTTAGATGTGTTTGTACCGGAATCAGTCTTCACGACCTTGACCAGTTACTCATTGTTTGAAAGCTGCAAGTCCCCTGATTCCATCTGTGCAAAGCCTTTTAGTGACACTGCAGCAACTGTTCACACAGAGGTGGTTCAGAGTTGTGTTACCTTTCAAATGAAACAGAGTTATGACTGATATCAATGATGAACCGGGACTATTGTATTTTTGGTGTGTTATTATGGCTTGTGCACAAAGATGGGGGGTGTCTTTTATCTGTTAGAGTTTCTCTCACACTCTGTTTCACTTCCTTGAAGAAGAAGCCAAAAACAGTTAAACATCGAGGAAGTTTTGATTTCCAGTAAAAGCAAAAATAGGTTTGAGGACAGGATCACATTTCACCTATAATAACTTCACATAAAGACAAAATCAAGGGCTGTGCAAAGCAATAGAATATAAATAATTTAGAGATTTAAAGAACAAATGAGTCTGAAGGAGAAATTGAAAGACCCCCCCTTTGTGTTTCAGTGGTAATTAAGAGAGGTACCAGAGAACATCAGGCCTGTATGGTGCTGGAAAATATGAATAAATTGATAACGATTAATAATAATAATGATGATGTTTCTAAATTTAAGATGCCGATGTGCTGAGGCTCCTGTCCTGACCCTGACAAGAATAGTTAACTTTGTACTGTGTCATGAAGAGGATCTCTTTGTCATGTAGCCCTGAATTGCTGTTGAAATATAATAGAAGCAGAAGAAAGAGAGAATATGAAAATGAAAAGCCTGAAGACCGCCTGGACAGCTGAGGAGGTCTTAATTGTTAAACTAGGAAACGGCTTCTGAACACTGACGTTACGTTGCCTCCGCTCTGAAGGTTCTCAGATCTGTGGAGTAAGTGCAGACGTCTGTTTGCTGACACAGATTGATGGTTTGTTCTCCTCTTCTCTTCCTCTTCTATTCCTCCTCCTGTGATCTGTCAGCCACCAAACTGGGACCCGAGGCGTTCAGATTCGACGCCGGAGCTGAAGCCACGGCAACGAGGCTGAGTGACAGATATTACATCCTACGACCTGAAGTCATCGAGAGCTACATGTACATGTGGAGACTCACTCACGACCCCAAGTACAGAGACTGGGGATGGGAGGCTGTGGAGGTAAGATACAGATCAAGGGATTCAAACTTCCCCTTTTTGGCTTTAATATTAGAAGAACTTATTATGGGAGAAGGCACATTTCCCCTTTTTTGTAAACACTTACTCGAACAAACTGGTTATAAAAAAGTTTCCCTAAGATACTTATAGTACATTGCTATTCTAGTAGGTATATAACTTTCTTTTCATGAAGTAGTCACAGACGAAGATGCAGGGACAGCAAGAGACGTCATGTCCTGTCCCCTTCATTCTCACAGGAGCCAAGTATAAAATCAACCGTTGCCGTTGCAATGACTTTTTAATTTAGGACGATTTCTTGCCTAAAAGGAAATTAAGTCACTTTTATTCATAAAGTCTAAATGACACATTTTCCTCAGGGAGCATCACAACATGTTCACTGTACAACGTCCTCTGTCAAACTGTATGAAGGAAAAAATACAGCACCAAGAAACAAGTAAAGTTGCATTATGGGTATATCAATATGAGTAGCATGGTTTAAGAATGTGACATAATTTTGATAAGAAGTAATTTTTATGTTATATTTAAGTGGCTGTATATTTCTGTACCATATAATTCTGAGTAAGAAGTGACTCAGAGTTTATAAATTGCTCTTGCCTTCCGAGTCGTGCTCCTTTAACACCCCCAATTACCCTCAACCAGCTTCCTTGATATTTCCTGGTGCTATACATTAGCTTCTGGATAAAGCCTCCTCTTCATCAGGAGGTGAAGGTGACGCAGGGAGCACAGTTAATAACGTGGCAGCAGACAGGACTCCAGCTGCAGTACACTGTAGAGGACTGCCATGATAGATTTAGCATTAATTCAGTGGAGGCAATTGACAGGCCTCTAATTATCTGGCACAAAGGTTGAGAGTGGTCACAACTCTCCTCTCCATGCACATCGGGCATTAACACGTCAGGGTCTTTGTTAATTAGCACGTATAAGCCCGCCCTTTGTAGCAGGCTAATAACGTGCTAATCTGCTTGGCTAGCTCAGACTCTCCCCATTAGCTTTACTCAGCTTTAGCATAGCTCGAGCTTCCATTGTGTCGCCAGCTGAGGGCTGGATGTGCTCCATCGTCTCCTTTAGTGGACATGAACACACTGCTGCTGAGGATAGGCTTTTAGATGATCATGTTTTTGTATCATGATATGAGAGGAATGTCTCACCAAGGCATTCGGCTCTGTTACAGTACAGAAACGATGAGGCCACTCTCTGAAGGGGGATTTAATATGAACAAAAAAAATACTAATTTACTCAATTCCAACACTTTTTACACATCTGCAGGAAGTGGGCCTCGACATTGACAAGAATAAATACTGGTTTTACATCCATTCACACTGGATTCAGAGTGATTGAATTAAAAGTGCTACATATCTCCTTAATCACAAATCTCTCTCATATGCAACAGAAATTTCAAATCACCAAAACATAAATTTAAAAAAAAATGCCTTCCAAAAAGAGCTTGGTAGCAGATCTGAGCGCAGCTTTATCATTCAGCTCCTCCTCACTCTGCTCTCTCTCTCTCTCGCTCTCTCTATCTCGCCTGCATCAACACACTAAACACACTCACATCCACATCGGACACTTCTGCAACATGATTGGGTCTTTGCAAACACCCGTCAAGTGAAGTGGTCGCTGGACACATTGATGCCAGGTGTGCACAGACCAACGTGACCCTCATTGAATATTCATGGACAAACAAATTGTTTTTTTCAATTTGAACACTTTTCACAGCGAACACCTGCTAGACGTGGACTTGAACATGTCCAGAAATCAAATTGAAAAATATTTTTGAAGATGTTTGTGCACATTTAAACTCTCCCTCTCCCTCCCTCCCTCCCTCTCTCCCTCTCTCTCTCCCTGTCACCTGTCAGGCCCTGGAGGAGCACTGCAGAGTGGAGTCTGGCTTCTCCGGCATCCGAGACGTCTACACCGCGACAGTCAGCCACGACAACATGCAGCAGAGCTTCTTCCTCTCAGAGACACTCAAGTACGTCCTCTTCCCCCGCCCCCCAAGTCGCCCTCCATAGCAGACTGTAGCAAACATCATTTTACATTCTGCTTTCAGAAACAATCACAGATACATAGAGTTATACAGCCTCAAAAACTGAACGCTTAGGATTTGTCATTAGAGGTGATTTCCTCTTTTTTTCACAAGAAACATGGAAGATGAAGAGATGGTGTTCAGTTTTTTTTTGTTTCCCCTCGTTCTGGGGTCATTAAGCAACACAGCCGTTCAGGAAGCTGCATCACATGAGCTGGAAGACGGGAGAACCTTGAGCACCAGACTGTTCTGCTGCTCTTAATGTGCATCCACTTAAAAACTTCAGTGGTTAATCGTTACATAAAAACTTTGCTGGTGAATAATTTAGTTGTTCTAGATGGAGGAATTGTTGCGTGATACTTTTTTATAATTCGCCCAATGTTGAGAAACGATTCTTGTTCAGTGGCTCGTGTGCAGATACAGAAACGAGCTGTGAGAAGAAAGAATAAGACAACCTTTCCTTCAGATCAGTCCTTGAAGAAAATGTTTATTTGTTGAAGAATGACAGATTCTGTTGGGAACAAAGTCAGCACCAGGTTTGAGACAGAAGATTCTGCTCAACTGTTAATATGTCAATAAATACACAACAGGCACACAATGTTATTCAGATTAGTGAATAGGTTCCTAATTCCTCAAGTCCTTCTGAAAATAAAAGTCCAGTGACAGATTATGTTAATCATTCTTCACACTGGCCTTCACACGAAGGCTGAAGGGATTATAATGTTAATGATGGAGATACAACATCGTCCTTGTTTAGGGCAGAAATCTATTAAAATCCTTATTTAAAGCTGATTTTCAAAAGTGCAACTCGATACAAATCCACAGGAAGTGAATCTTTTTCTATATCATATAAAGAGCTTTGATTTTGATGAAGCTAACTGGAAGCTGTTCATGTCCCTGCAGGTATCTCTACCTCCTCTTCTCCGACGATGACCTCCTCCCGCTGGAGGACTGGGTCTTCAACACAGAAGCCCACCCGCTGCCCATCATCCACAAGAGCTGCCTGCAGGAGGAGGCCACACAGGAGAAGACGGTTTCCAACTGAGACTGAACACAAGCGGTTACTGATACACATGTTCACACACACACAGAGTCACACACACACACACACACTCACACAAACACCAAGTCAAAGCAGGTTCAGAGTATTTCAGGAGCGTGTCATGGACTCTTCAATTCCTTTCCAGTGAAGGATGTTGTCGTTTTACGCTGTGATTGTATATCCTTTCGCCGGGGTGACTTCCTGCTGGCACTTCTTTTTTGTGGACAATCAAGACAAACATGACTTTCATGAAAAGAGCACCTTTTTCTTTCCTTCTTTCCTCTGTGAGGAAACCAGTATAACTTGCAGACCCAGCTGTATGGGAGGAGGGGTTGAACCATGGGCCATATTGTTAGAAAGAGAGAGAAACGTATTTAGAAAACCACTTTGAGTTTTGCTCTTTGATTTCGAACGATGAACGATTCTCCTCAGATCTCTGACCAAAGGTTTCTTTGCATTCCCTTCCCATCTTTTTCCAGCTAACGTGTTCTTGGTGAGATTTGACGGAACAAGGGGTTGAGATCTAATGATTATTAATTAATGTACAGACAACTATGAAATGTGATTCTGGAACCCACCTCCAAACTAATGTTGATGTCAAGTTTCCTACTGAAACAAGCTTGAATGATGTTTTTTAACGAGAGGAAAGTGGCTGTGTCTTATGCATCCAGGGACCATATTTTACCAGAGGACGTCGGCGGGTGTTTTGGGGGGGGGGGGGGGGGGGCACTGATTGAGCGGGACAGCGCTGTCTCTGTCCTCTCAGTCTTTCCAGTCAGAGACACAAATGGAGATCTGTCAGTTCTGTGACTGTGATACAAGCTCAATGGGGAAAAGATTGAATTTACCAGTTTGCTCCTAATGGGTTTCCCTGTTTCTATTGTAGTTTTTTCTGCCTTTACATGTGAATCCATACAGCTGCCGATGCTGATGTGAAGGCTGTCAGGCTGCAGAGACCAGTTTTCATTTTCTCCACTGTTCTTTTCATCACAGCTACCGAGCGAATGTGCTGTACATACAGATGGAGTGAGAGAGGCCCCTGTACGAACTTGTCTTGACTTTACTTTGTGATCCTTTTCTTGTTTTCTCTAAACTTCAGTGGTTATTTTTTCTGGGTTCTCTTTTGATTTGCTTCCCTCAGGTGTTTCATTACAAAAAAAAGGAAAAAAAAAAACGTTTTAAATAAGTTTTGATTTTAAGTCTAGTTATATGCTGATATTAATTATTGTTATGACTTATTCTTACTGTTTGATTTAACTTTCATTGTTGAATATTTTCAAATACTGATAAAAAAAATAACTGTGCAACTTTGTACATTTAAAACAATCACGGTGGTTCTGTCTCTTTTTTTATTGACTGTGTCTTTACTTGTTGTTGAAGTCTGAAATCACTAACGTCTCTTTGCTCTGATGTTTATTTATTTCACCTTCTTGAATGTTGGAAGAAGAACATTATGTTTTCAGGTTCCATTGTGAATGTGAACATAATATCTCAAGAACACCTTAAGGGAATTTCTTCTAATTTGGTAAAAAAGTTCAGTTAAACTCTCGGAAGAACTGATAAGAATTTGAAGGTCAAAGGTCAAAGTGTTTGGACTTGAGAACTCAACATATCAGAAACATCTGGAAGGAGTTTCTTCAAATTTAGTACAAACGTCAATTTGGAAAAATTAACCAATTTCATTCGGGAGTTTTCAAGGGTGAAGCATCAAGGTCATTTTGTTCTTTACTCTGTATCGTGTCGGTATTTAGAGAATTCCTTCACACTTTGACCAGCTGTCACTTAGAATCAAAGACTTCAATGGTGATTTAGCATTTTCACTACTCCTAGATATTATGAATGAATCTTGACAACATATGCAGAGGCTTGATATCTATGAGTTTTCTATGAATATGGTGCAGATTGAATTTAAGGAAACTGTGAGGTCAATTCTAGTTCAACAAGGTTTTGAAAATCTGACTGGAAACAATCAGCAGTGACTAAGAGAAAGAAAGGAAACCTGAGTCACGTGCTGCTAACGTTTGTTCCAGTATTCTCCTCCAGGAAGTTCATCAACAGGGTTGTGGGAGAAACCAGCAGTCACGACCAGCACATGACTAATGGCTCATTAAGTATCGCACCTCTGATGGTGGCAGGCCAACAAAGCAAGATTTAATACCCCCCCCCCCCCCCCCAACCCTGCACCTGCTGTCATCTGAATCCTAATTTCCCTCTGATCTCTTCAAGTGCTTTTTCATTGGCTCTAAAATGGACCTGCGTGCATTATTGACATTTAATACTAATTTGAAAAATGGTGCTCAAATGTCACAGATCTGCTGAACTTAATCTCACTGACACCTTTTGGAAGGACGAATGCAAAAGGTGTGTGAGAGTTTAAACAGCGAGTGTAAATCTTGTCTGAGTTGCAGCCTGCGTGACCATTAATCCCAGCAGCGATGGCACGATAGTGAAAAGGGCGAAAGCGAAGGGCGCAATTTGTACGTCTGAGATCAGCTGACTAAGCCCCGGGGACGCAGATCAGAGGATCACTGTCCATTTGGACCCGAGACTGATGGAGAGGGACAAACACGGTAAACTAATCCCACTCCCTTCTCTTTTCTCTTTCACTTGCTGCTCCTGAACTCCCTGAGCCGAGCAGGTGAAGCAGGAACAGAGATGTTGGAGCCTCTGTCAGACTCGGCCGGACCTTCTGTTGACGGGTAATGAAGGAGGAAGAGCTGCAGCTGTCTCACCACCACAGTCTTCCTCCAGTCGTCTGGAGCAGGGTGGCAGCTTTACAGAGGGAACAACCGGCACGTTAGCGGAGATCTGCCTCAAATAGGATTCGATTTCCAAACACTGTCGGCTCCACCTACTCACATTGTAAAGTCCCCGGTGACTTAAGACAAGAGGAGGAACAGAAACAGGATGTTCTGGTTTGAAGACGTCGGTTTCACGAAAGAAGACTTCCCTTTTACAGATTTAAGACATATCTGAGACTTGGAAGGAAACGAACCATGATGCAATAATAATAAGATGCAGCACAGATCACTTTGTTGATGCTTTACTGAACATGAACTTGAATCATCTTCAGAGGTTAGAGTTTAACTGATACTTCACTTGCTTACTCAACTTAGTTTATATTCATATAATAATATCACCACATCTTTCTGGTAGGTTTGGTTTGAATTAATCATTTGACAGGTTGAAATGTCTTGATTGACAGCTGAGTCTGACTCATGATTGGTTGAGTGTGTGAATCACCTGGTGACTGGCTCCGCCCACTGATGACCACATCAGATATTGCTCATGAGCACAATGGCAGCGTTCGTGTGCCAGATATTTCATTTCAGGATAGTTTGAAGAAACAGAGACACAACCTCCATCTGTATCTGTTTAAAACAATCCAAAAAAAGTATTTTTAATTAAAACCCTTTTGTAATTGATTATAAGCAACAAGGACTCGTTTCTTGATATTTAAAGTATTTTCAGCAGTGAGCAAACAAACACTCGTAACTTCCTGTTACGCACGAAGCACTTTGATGAGTCAGCTGCTCTCCTGAACTTCTGCTTTTTATAATTAGACACCGCACCGTGAGAACAGCCACGATGTGACAACCGCATGGAGAACAGTGCCAGACCCTCAACAGAAGGTGATAAATACACAAGGGAGGTTCAGTCTCCTCATCCTTCGATCCTTAACCCACCTCCTGCCTCCTCGCGATGAAAACTCTGATGTATTCTGGGAAAACAGCTTTGGGACAAACTGAACTACTTGTGTTAGAGGCAGTTTGAAAAGCAGCTTTTTCACTCACGCTTCACTTTTCCAGTTTACAGACTTTGAAAAGTCTGTAAACTGGAAAAGTGAATCACAGCGAGTGAGTTTCTTTAATATACATTATCAGCAGCATCACTGATGATTGGATGGCACTGATGGAGGCAATATGGAAACCCCCGCTGCTTTGTCCCCTTTCCTGAATTTTATGAATAATAAAACTTTAATGTGATAATTAACTCAACTGTGATTTGGGGAAATTAAACTGTTTAGTCCGGCCATGCTGTCATTTAATATTCATATTCAATTACACATTCTAATTACATAACTAATAGTGTTTCCAGTCATGGATCTCAGTGGGTGACATTTTATCAAGTTTTACCATAAATTACGTGAAACTAATTGAGCGAGCGACTCTACACTGAGTGTGTGTGGAGTTTAATTCTGCACATATATTTAGCTGTGTGTGTGTGTGTGTGTGTGTGTGTGTGTGTGTGTGTGTGTGCGTGCGTATGGAGCAGAGGTCTCAGTCTCCAGACAGGCGGTTTA
The DNA here is from genome assembly GCF_949316205.1 of Platichthys flesus. NCBI lineage: Eukaryota > Metazoa > Chordata > Actinopteri > Pleuronectiformes > Pleuronectidae > Platichthys > Platichthys flesus. The sequence continues at coordinate 21,140,352 of NC_084955.1, read as the reverse complement.
ACACCGGTTTGTGTTTTTGCAGAAGCTCGTATGCACTACAGACGCTTCAGACTCTCATCTGCTGCCTCGACACCTTGTTAGCGTCTGGATAGAAACACAACTGTGTAATCATCTGCTAAAAATATCTCCTCAGCTCTGGGGGGGCGGGACTTTGGAGGAACTTCCTGCTTCAGGTTTTTTCCTCGTTAAGATCAAACCAGAGGTTTCCAACCAGAGCTGATGGAGCTGCAGTGAAGTACGGACGTTTCTTTATTATTGAACAAGCTGTCAATGTTTCTAATCAATGTGTCCGTCTATGAAAAGCCAAAGAACCAGGGTCGTGTTTTCAAATGTCTCTGAACAACAACCAAACTATATTTAGTTTCTATTAAAGTGTCACAAAACTTCACATCTGAGGAGCTGGAGTCAGATTAATTTTCCCCCTTTTTCAAAATGACTTAAATATATATAAACAAGTTAAAACGGTATAGGTCATTAAAACATATCAGTTTATTACATCATCAATTCTGAGATGAAAATCCAGCACTTATACATTTAACCAAAACATAAAATGTCAACCTCATGGTGGCAAGAGAGGAAAAGTCAGCGGACGACTAAAGTCTCTCAGATTCATCACAGAGAAACAAGATGTTTCTACAAAATGTTGTTTTCTTGTTCTGATCCGTTGAGAAGTCGCAGAGAAAAGTGTGCGACGTTTCCAGGAATGAAAAAGACAAATTCAGAGGAAGACTAATTCTCTCTGTCATGAATATCCGAGCAACGGTAACAGACTCACAAAAACATTTGCTTGTATTGTGTGACTCCTCTGATCCTCGGGGGATGAGTTCAGTGACGAACACTCACCGACGTCGAGGGGAACATCTCATGAGCCGCAGCTGCAGATGATTATCGTCCATAATCCTCTCTCCCAGTGAGACTCACCGTGGATCCTGTGGGATGTTTGGTTTGCAGACGATCGACCTTCCACTCCAACAGGTCAGTTTGCAAACTGGATGAGATGTGAGTGTTGATGAGCAGCATGAGCAGCGCCTTGCAGCTGGAGAGGATTCAAACTCAAAGTAAACGCAGGTTAAACTGCTTCAGAGAAATAAACCTTTCAGGGGGACACTACTTTTCTCACTTCAGATTTAAATGCACGAAGGTGTTTTAGTTTGAACTCTCACAACACGCTTTAAACCATTTCCTGTCAAAATACTGAAGCACAATCTGTTAGCGTCTCTGCAGGGAGATGGTATGTTAATGTTCCGAGGCTTCGAGGAGCCTCGTGAGTGAAGTAATTTAATCCACAATCCAAATGAAGGCTAATGCTAATTGTGATAGTTTTACTCCCTGTCGTAAATATTCACTTGTCAGCGCAGACGAGCTGCCGGCTTCTCTCTCCATAGATTTACAGCCCAGAAAAAACCAGAGTCACACTTTTCTCACAGAGTCGATGAAATACTGAGACGTATTTTCACTGAAGTTTATTATCTAACTCGTGATGAATGTTCCGCTGCTTTTATTGTGGCAAATCATGGACATTCACTGTATTTATGTGCGTCTCTGCTGCAGTGAAGGTAAAAACACATTGAGGAGAACAGAGGGAAGTTTCTTGTTTCTAGAAAAGTGCTGTTTGTCTCATGAGCAGAAATCTCCTCAGTAAATAGAAACTAAGAAAATAGAATGGCATGAATTTCTATAGCCTGACCTTTTAAGGACATACTTTACATTTACTCAAGTACAAGTCTGAGTTACTTGGACTTTACTCAGTATTTAAGGAATTTTCTTTGGCAGTTGTTGGAACTTATTTCGTTGGAGGTGAAGGTGATTGAATCTTATGATGTTATGTTCTTATGATTATGTACAATATAATTTATTATACAGAGAATTAAAACCACAGTAAATGAGTGAATTCAAATAAATCTACAGGGTTTTGCATCTGTCAGGGGTGAGGTGGAGCAGTAGGACCCAGACGCAGATAAGCAAGGATTGCAATTTGAATGGGACAAAACAAAACATTAACACTTAACGGGGAAACTGGATCAACAAAAACCACAAGGAACAAAAGACAGGGAGCTTATAGGGGGAATTCAGAGGCTCAGGAGACACAGGACACTGAGACACGGGAGATCAGGACAATACATCACCATGGTTCACAAAAGGGAGCACAGAGAGTTGTATACAGACACAGGGAAGGCAGGGGCAATTAGACACAGGTGTAACAAATGATGACTGGTGCAGACAATCACCAAGAGGAAGTGAAGACAGAAAACACACAAGGAACAGAGCCTACAAAATAAAACAGGAAACAGAAACACTGAGTGTGAAAACATGAAATAACTCAAACACACATCTCTTCATTGCAGCTGCTTCGTGGTCGTTCCCTCTGCAGATTGCTCTTCTCATGCTGTATGATTGTCTGACCTTCCTTGCATAAGGAACAAAGTATTCTTAAAAGACTATGATTCTCCAGTCTCTTTATTTCAGAAGTCTCACCAGGTCAAGGGAGAGTGAAATGCCTTTCTCTGTGTGCGATGTTTCCTGTTTACATGTTGTTCACATGCACTTTTATTTTCATTCAACTCTCCACAAACCCTTTAGATACCTTTACACATTTTTAGATGAAGTTTTAAATAGAGAGACTGTAAATACTAGGTGAGCATAAATTCTCCAAATAAATATGTCGTCCTGAAAACTGCTCTGTGCCTGTGAACAAGACTTCACGACAAAGAACGACAAAAAGAGGAAGAGGGGGGAAAGTGCCTCTGCGTGCAGATACTGTGAGAAGCTGTGAACACTATCACTCTAATCAGAACAACTTCAAGAAGCTGCTTTCTGGCTTGCATGATAAGGGATGCTATACCTTTTTTTACATCCCCTTTCAAAGAGGGAAAACTTCCTTCTTCTTTGAGTCTCATTCTCGGAGTGAGGCTGTGTGTGACAGACTGATACAAGTGGGTCCTCTGGGGTAAGAACAAGCTTCTATGGTTATTTATCTCCTCATGATGTTAATATACTTGAGTAAGATCTAGTGTTTCAGAAGTTTTATTTACACACTAGTTACAAACTGTATATTATGGATGAAACAAGCTGATTTTTTTCTGAATAAAATTTGAATCTATATCACTTAATAAGTTAATAATAATTTAAAACCGTTTTCCCTCCATTCAGTTGAAAAACTTTTTTCCAAATGAAAACTCAAATACCAGTTTCAGATGTCGTAGTTCCCTGAAGACTGAGATGAACCCAAAGAGCCAGATATGACTTTTTAAACAGTATATTTCAGAATAAAAGGTTCAAAAATTGGAATTTTATACTACACTTTTATGTTTGCGCTCAAAAATATTTTAAATGTGTCCTGGGGTTTCTTCTTTAAAAGTGATTCTAACAAGTAGCTAATGAAATAAAAAAAGAAAACAGAAAACAAACTCCTGTTGATTTTGTGATTGACAGAAAAATGTGGTACAAATATTCCATTTTAAAATAATAACATTTATTTTCCTTTAATGAACGACACATTCTACGTAGAAGTGAGGTGACTTATGTGTTTTCAAACCACAATTTCACAACCAGCGTGATATGAGGAACAAAACAAAGTTAACTCCGACTGTCAGTAAAAGAAATGGAAAGAGGAAGAAAGACATTTTATGATGAAAAATAACTTTGATCACACATTTTACAGTAAAAAGAAAAAGTTCTGTGATCTTCTGATGTTTTTATCAACTTTTCAGATTTTATTTATTTCAGAATCCAGTTGTAGTCCCACATGAGATGGAGGCTCAGACAGTCACGTGGTTGTTTTTTCTGGCCCTAATAAAATGTAAGGATTTTATTTCTCCACTTTGAAAATAATGTTTTATATTTTTTCCAACATTTTCATTAAAGATTAACTAACTTCTCCACTTGTGTTTTCACCGACAGATGTTTCTACAAGTGACCCTGGAAGTCCGGTTAAATGTATGTACAATAAAAATCTGAATATTAAAATACACTTCAGAATATTCATGAAATTACAAATAGTGGACAAATGTGTTCTTCATGCCCCGAGACACCAAGGCTCCTCCGGCTGGAAATATAATGAATCATCAATTGAAAAATGAACATTTGAACAAACTACATAAAAATAAAAACGACAGAATCCATCTTTTAGATCATTTTAGTTGATGTGTATTTTGACTCTTTAGTTTGGTCCATGTCCCATTCACAAGATGGGGATCTAGACACTCTGGCTTCACTTTTATTCAGTTATGACTCTAGAGCAGTTTGTCTACAGCTTCACTCTACATAGTTTCCTAGTCAGGTCGGCTACAACAACCTGTCATAAAAGAATAAATAATTGAACAAAAATTAGATCAACGTAAAATCAGTGAATGAAGTAAGATAAAAGTATGTGTTCAGCTCCTGACTCAGTCTGCTGTATGTCCTCGTTCAGGCTGTTTCAGAGCCTCAGGGCTCTTGTTTCAAAAGCTTTGTCCCCAAACTTTGTCTTATTACAATAAATCATATCAGCTGGACTGATGAAAAGGAGTTTAGGAGCTTCAGGAGAGGAGCTCCCTTTATAACTGATTGTTGGATGTTTTGCATGGAATAACTTTTATATTTATAAAAAACCTATGTAACACAGACTAGAGGGAAGAATAACGATAAAATCATAACGTGCCTTCTTATAGGAAGATTCTTCTTCCCCTCTACAGACCCGCCCACTGAACTCAAACTGTCTATGAGTTCTGAGGTCACAGAAGGTCAGACCATCATCATCAGCTGCACTGCTGAAAGTTTCCCACAGTCAACTCTCACCTTGATGAAGAACAACACAAATCCTCAGTCTTTAAAAATCACTGAAAATAATCTTAATTCACGACCCATCAACTCTCTCTACCACAAGTTTAATGTGACTTCAGCCGATGCTGGCTGGTACATTTGCTGTGCCCAGAACACTGAGGGCTATAAAGACAGCAAGTGGGAGAAATTGGTGGTGAAATATGAGTCTTTCAGCCGCGGCTTTTTTTTCAACCAAAAGATCAAACCAAATTTTTCCTATAAAAAATCTATATGCAAAAGCATGTATTTTTCTATTAACTATTTCTTCTGACAGGTGAAACAATAGCACCTGAGAAATGAATGACCTAAAGTAAATGTGTCTATTTGATTAAGTTCTGTAGAGCTTAGAAAATATCAATAAACTACCAGACCCTATATAAAGTCATACAATCTATAAATTATCAATAATTATAATCCAGTAATGTTACGTGGTGCCACTCTGCCACTTAATGAATACTCCTGATAAACTACTGTGCTGCTTATTTAAATTATGAATTTGTGGCCTATACTTGTAATGAAGTATTTTTGTACTGTGATATTTCTACTTTTACTTAAATCTCTGAAATTCTTCCACCAGAGTAAAGTCTAATTCTGTTGATATGAAGCCTTCTGACTTTGAGTTGTAAGAGTTCTTGTGATATAATTCAACACCACAATAGTATAAATTGTGTTGAAATGCAATGTCTTGTTTTCACAGGTTTGCATGTTATTATTCTCCCTTTTACAAATTAGTGCAGTACCTACAAATTTAGATTGATTTACACCCTGATGAAATATAAAAACATACATTATTCAGGTCATTCTATATTATAAAGACCATTATATTAGGAACAGTGGTTACACCTGACAGTTCTCTGTTTTCTATATCTTTGGTTACTGCAGTCAGTCCCAACAATGTGACAGTTCAAGTCCATCCTGGTCTTGATGTGAAGGAAAATGTGTTGTTGTTCATCATGTGTTTGAAGAAAAACAATAAAATCCTAATGTGCCTTCTTTAAAGAAGATTCTGTTTCCTCTCTACAGACCCGCCTACTGAACCTCTACTGTCTATGAGGTCTGAGGTCACAGAAGGTCAGAACATCACCATCAGCTGCACTGTTGAAAGTTTCCCACAGTCAACTCTCACCTTGATGAGGATCGACAAATATGATCAGCATTTAAAAATCACTGAAACTAATCTTAATTCACGACCCATCAACTCTCTCTCCCACGAGTTTACTGTGACTTCAGCCGACGCTGGCTTGTACTTCTGCCGTGCCCAGAACACTGAGGGCTCAAAGGACAGCAAGCAGAAGAAGTTGGTGGTGAAATGTGAGTGTTTCAGCTGCGGCTTTATTTTTTAACCAAACGAATAAACCACATTTTTCCTATAAAACATCTATCTATGAAAAAGTAGCTTTTCTCATGTATTTTTCTACATAACTATTACTTCTGACAGTTGAAACAATAGAACCTAAGAAATGAATATATTAGGAACAGTGGTTAAATCCAGAGGTGTAAAGTAACAAATACATTTTTTCTCACGTTACTATAGTTTAGCAGTTTTTTTGTGTAGTTTTTTTAATGGGTAATTTTACTTTTACTTAAGTAGATTTTGACTGAACCTTTGTAGTTCGCTTCATTGTAAACTGAATCCGTTACTGAGTAACGAAAAAATAACATAGTTCAAGGCACAAGGCGATTCTCACTGCAGTGGTAGATGCTGCAGAGTGGATGACGTTCCCTCACGTGCACATTCAACATATGAGAACTGATCTTAAAGTTTACTGTTTTCGCGAAAAATATGCGCGACATGCACAACACTGCACAGGGAGCCACTGCAGAGCGGCTGCAGTGGCTCCCTGTGCAGTGTTTAGCATGCTGTAGCCGCGGGTTGCAGACCCCTGGCTACAGCGAAAGAGGGATTTGTTTACAGCTCCGCTGTTAAAGAGATGCGGATGTCCAAACATTAGCTCGGCCATAATACTAGTGCCGCCTCGCATTTCCGCCTTCAGTCGCACACCCCACCTGTTATGTCTCCAAAGCCCCATCGGTGGGGCGCACCACACAGTTTGAAAATCACTGCGCTACATCGTGGAAATGTTACGGGCACTGAGCAACGACCTGGTGCAAGCATTCGATTTAGACAGCGTCTCTCCTCAGGAGAGGAAAACATTCTGTGACGTTTTAACTAGACCTCAGATAATATCAACGTGTTCACTGTTCAAATTCATGATTTGTCATGAAACTGCGTTCAGTTCAACGTTCTCCTAAAAATGAACGTGTTCAATGAACTCGTTCTTTTGAACTCGTTCATGAACAACACTGCCTGAAACTCAACACTGGCCTACCTGCCTCGGCCGCCTGCGAGCGACTCTTCAGCTGTGCTGCTGTTCACTGCAAAGAGCCCGGATGAGATCTACTCACTTTGAAAATCAGAAGCTGCTCAAACTCAACAAGAAGTTTGAAGACTAGTGCTCTAAAGGTGGACCAAAGTTTAACCAAAAGTTTAAATATACAGTGGGACAGAGGCATTATAACTTTTTATTTTAGCTGTCATGTAGTTCATGTCTTGACATGTCCTCCCAAAAGTTCTTAAATGTTGTGTTGACATGTTAAATGTTTAATGTTTAACATGTTAAATGTCATGGCACTTATATTTGTAAAGATTCTCCTTTAATGAAAAAGAACAGTTTTTGGATTGGATTTATGACCCCTTGCTCTTTTTTCCACTGTATAGGAGCGGCCCCCATCAAGTTGTTGGAAGTAACTAAGTAACTTTTACTTAAAGTACATGTTAAATGAGCTACTTTTTACTTTTACTTGAGTCGATTTTTAGATGGGTACTTTTACTTGTACTTAAGTAAATTGTCATCAAAGTAACGGTACTTTTACTTGAGTACAATATTTCAGTACTTTTTACACCTCTGGTTAAATCTCACAGTTCTCTGTATTCTATATTTTTGGTTACTGCAGAGAGTCCAAACAATGTGACAGTTCAAGTCCATCCAGGTCTGAAGGAATGTATGTGATGTGAAGGAAAATATGTTGTTGACACTGAGGAAAGAAAACAATAAAATCATAATGTTCCTTCTTTAAAGAAGATTCTGCTTCCTCTCAACAGACCCGCCCACTGAACCTCTACTGACTATGAGGTCTAACGGCACAGAAGGTCAGACCATCACCATCAGCTGCACTGTTGAAAGTTTCCCACAGTCAACTCTCACCTTGATGAGGATCAACAAATATCATCAGACTTTAAAAATCACTGAAAATAATCTTAATTCACGACCCATCAACTCTCTCTACCACAAGTTTACTGTGACTTCAGTCGACGCTGGCTGGTACATCTGCCGTGCCCAGAACACTGAGGGCTCAAAGGACAGCAAGCAGCAGGAGTTGGTGGTGAAATGTGAGTGTTTCAGCTGCGGCTTTTTTTTACAACCAAACAGATCAAACCAAGAAACTATTGATGCAGAAGTAAATTTTTCTCATGTATTCATTCAGTGGTCCAGTTTTTTTAATTAATTATTTTTTCTGACATTTAAAGCAATGGCACCTGAGAAAAGAAAGACCTAAAGAACTTAAATCTCTTTCACCAGAGTAAACTATAACTCTGTTAAATTGAAGCCTTGTGACTTTAAGCATATATAAGTTTTCTTATAGTGTAATTTGTGATGTAATTTTGTAATGCAGTGAATTCTTTCATAGGTTTGCATGTTATTGTGCTCCCTAGTCCACCTTCTCCAAACGTACCTGATCAATTATTTAAATTTTATGTATGAATAAAATCTTATTATAAATGTGATGGGAATTTATCTTGAGATTTGAGTTACCTTTGAGTCTTTTTAATAGTAAGCTCTGCAGAGAATACACAACAAGCACGGGTACTCATAGTGGAACTGCCCAAAAGTTCACAAAAGCCAGTTCTTATACAAAGAGGCGTTTCATAAAACATAATATGATAGAAATACATGAAATCATCATCTGTGTCTATCTGCTGTGTCCGTCCGCTGTAGCAGTTGGAAAAAAACATCACAGAATTTTCTATTACAAAAATTCTGTCATAAAAGAATAAATAGAAGTATTAAAACTAGAACTACGTCAAATCAGAGAATGAAGTAAGATAAAAGTATTTGTTTCAGTTTTAAACTAGTCACGGTGTTTCTAAAGCTCTGTTCCCCAACTTTGTCTTAGTAGAAAAGATTTGTATTTTATTTAATTACATATCAAGTTGTTTAAACTTCAAAATCTATTTCAGCAAATTCAACAAATCATTCAAATAACGCTTAGCAAACCTGATAAAAAATATTGAAGTTAAAAAAGGAACACAAAACTAAAATCAGTGGCTGTAGTTTGTGTCAAAGAGAAATTGCAGAGAAATAAATTAAGAGTTTCACCAGGTGAATCTAAAGCCAGTCTGTTTTATTCTCCCATTTAAAGTTTCACATTCTTCTCAGTCTGGTTTTAAAGAGCAGCAATAATGTCACTTCACTTGTTGTGTTATTCATGTTTGATCTTTGATGATGTTCAGAAAATTACGTTGTCTTTTCTCCTGAATTTCCCGGCTAGTTGCTCCAAAACACACACACATCACTTTGTCGGCAGAGAAGCAGGAGCCTGATGGGAGGAGCTCCGTGATGCTGAGCTGCTTCAGTCACAGCTTTCCCCCAGTACACAACTACTCATGGTACAGGAGGAGTCAGGGAGAGGAAAAGGATGAACTTGTGTCCGAGCATCAAAACCACACAGTGTACTCAAACCAGTCAGGAGTCTACTACTGCATCGCACAAAATGAAGTAGATCAAAGTTTGTCTGATCCCGTCCGTCTGTTTGAACGTGAGTGAATTTCAAGGTCTTATAACTGTGTGTTTTATTGTTCAGGAGACATGTGGGAGGTTTATATCAGATCATGTTTTCAGGTTGTCCGTCCATACCTCCATTGTCCTATGTCCTTCGCACAAACACACAAGTATAATCACGGAGTAACTGATTTGATTTCGGTAGCCCAAGGTCAAAGGTCAAGCTCTTTATGATGCTCTTTCATGTTTAACCACAGGAAATCCGCACATCCTGAAGTTCCTCGTTCCTTCTCTATTTGTCCTGATGATTATCATTTTAATCGTCGTAGTTTTAAGGTGAATGAATAAGAACTGCATTTGATCAATAAATACATTTCAGAGATGTTCTGACATGTGTAACCACATCATGTCCCTCTATGTTTTCAGATACAGGAAGAAAAAATCTATTCAACAAGGAACAAAAAACACAGAATCCCCTTCTGGTTTTTCGGAGCAGTTGGGACGTCCAGAGGCCCCTGGAAACCAGCCTCTTCCAGACAGCACGTGAGACCACACCCACTCAACACACTGTCCCCACCCAGGACAAGAACCACTGTGTGGGACAGAGTGAGACATGGACTGCTGCTCATGCTGGAATCAAAGCATCCATTTATTTTCTAGATCCTCCAGACTTGAATGTCACAATGAAAGTCGGCCCTGTTTTTTATAATAGCCATTGACTCTGTATGAAAGTGTTTATTCTAACATATCTTTTTTATTCCACAGGCCTCCGACCGACATCAACCTTGTTTACAGCAGTTTGAATCTGCCCCAGGTGAGTCCGGGTAGAGACAACACTTTAAACAAGAAAACAATAAATTAAAACAAATTATATATTGAGACTTAAGTAAAACTCAAGAAGATTTATATTAAAAAGAGTTTAATTCTAAGTGTCTGGTCACGGTGGCCTGTTGTCAGAACCTTGTCTTAGCAAAATAGATTTGTACATTATTTAACTACTAGTTGTCGAAAGTTCAAAATCTATTTCTAATTGGCTATATGTATATTGAAATCGTAGGAAATAGTGATTATGGAGAGTTTAGGTATAGGATTCAGGATATTTAAGCCTTCATCACTTCTGATCTGTTAAAGCTGTAAAACTGCTAATTCTTCTAAATATGTATCCAATATGTTTTAATGGTGATATATCAAAGCCTCCAAAGTCCCAGAATATTTTATTAGTTTTATTTTGCGTTCTCATGATGCAAAGATCTGAAACAAGACAACAACATGTACCCATCAGATTTAATAATTGTAAATAAATAATCTATCAGGATATCTACAACTCCTCAAATTGACCATGTAGAGCTACTGCCTTCCATCTTCTATCATCAGTATTAATCTGGCTCTACAGGCAGATGTGTCTTTTACTTTTCAAGCTGTTGCTTTTCCCTCCTTGTTCTTCCATATCCTGCCCTCACTGTTTGCCCTGTCAGTAGCTGTCTATCAGTGAACTTATATCTCAGTATACTGGGGCCAGGGATTAAAAGACAACCTGTACAGCATCCATTTTAGAGCATGAATGAAGTGATTCAGTTGCTGCTTGATAATCACTGATGTTTTCTGTCTGCATCTGCTCAGGCTGCCTCTGCACAAAACCCCACAAGACGGCAAGCTGGAAACACCGAGGACTATTCTGTCCACTATGCTCCTCTGCACTTTAAGACGAACATAAAGTGAGAATTTAATCTTTGTGTTACAATACCAGAACAACAAAGGTGATATTGATCAGCAAACATCATGTTGATATTTGTTTTTCAAGGAAGAAGCAAAGAAAGGTGGAAGAAGACTCTGTGTATGCGATGGTGTCTAACCCAACACAAGTTAGAAAAGGTCAGGAACCGTAACCTCTCATTTCGTTATATCAGTTTCTATATTTTGCTATTAGTTGAATTTATTAAAAAAATTCTTACACAAATAATCTATGAACTACCTCCACTCTCATCCTAGAATGAACCAGAGAGCCTGCAGGACTAAGAAAACATTAGTAATGCAGCTGCACGTGCACCAACAGCAGCTCACACCAAGATGAGAGTCAATACTCTGACGTCAGGATTTGACCCAAGATGTTCTCATCACAGGTCATCACAGAGAGTCTGAAGAGTTTGTGTGTTAAACAAAATAGGTTGTAATTGTAAATCTACAGTAATGTAAGCTGGTCAACAAACTTTATGCAGCTACAACAAAACCCTGTGTGTTGCCATTTGGAGTGTTTTAAAACAAGTTAGCAAGAAGTCACATAAGTTACATTACTGAGCTAAAATGAAAAAAATATTTATAACTGTTAATTAAAGGTTTTGGGGAAATGTAGTGAACTAAGCAAAATGTGAGGGATGAACGGTTAAAATCCTTATTTTGTAACTTAAACTGTAAATATTATGAGTGTTAAACGATTGTATTAATAACTTCATATATAATAGTTGGGACCTGGTATTTGTGAACTACTGGTGTTCGGCCTTCATGTGTAGTCAAAAGCCTAAAGCCTTATGTCCTTTGTTCTGGAGAAAACCAGAGCCTCCCGAACTCAGTCTCCCAGGGTGCCTGAACGTCACACAGAGGTGTGAAAACCGACTGGAGACACAAGTGTCAACCACTATTGGTCAGTCTGGGCCCCATGACCTATGAGGTCACCAAGCCAATATAAGACGAGGTCTCCCTCTCTTCATTCTCTTTCCATCTAGCTAGAAGCTTGGCTTGTCCAACTCCTCGTCCTGCCGGAGAACTTCAAACAGCAAAACCACTGATCTGCACAACAGAACCACAAAGGCAGGGGCCACACAACCAGCAAGATTACTTCACAGAACGTCCAACAGCACAGCAACCTCTATTCCCTTTCCATGGACAGTAACACAATTGGGCTTAATAATTATACTAGGTGATATTTATAAGTTTGATTTGTGTTGCTGTGATATTTTGGTTACAAGTTATTTGAAAGTTAATGTTAGTTCTGCTCTTCAGTCTTTCCTTGCATGCATCTAGTAACTTTCTCTAGTTTGGCACCAACACAGACACACACATATCTCTTCATCCATCGCACTGACCCCCGCCACATGTCGTAAACATTCCAAAGGGGAGAGTCCCACACACAGACAAACACAGACGCATACTCACATACATATCTTCATTTAGTAAGTACACTGTTAGTAATTTGTGTTTCTTTACTTTATTATATTTATGATAAATGTTTTACTTTCACAAATGTTTTTTCATTAATGTTGCATAAGTGAATTTCGCCAACCTCTCCACTGTCAAGAACTCTATACCCTTCAACTTAGCTTATTATCTATATTGTAATTGTGGTTATGGTTATGACTTTAATGTTTAATCAGAGTTCTGTAGTTAGTACTTTAACAACATTTATTGAATGCTGAAAGGCACATCATTTTATGGAATCTCATTTAATGCATTATTGCACAACACAATCTATATAAATAGCATACAGTTAGACAAGAAATGCTGAGAATCACTGCTGAATTTATTTTTTTTTTGTCCTTTCCAGTGTTGTGAACTTAATCCAAACCAACACTTGAAATGTGAATATCCTGTAGCTCAAAATAAAATGAAATATGTTGGAACAGATGATGAACTTTAAAGTTGATTGACATTATTGTTGGATTTGTGAACATGTCACAGCACAAAAGTGTTTTCTTAAGAATGCATGTACACACAAAATGCATTGCATCATGAAATGGACATTATCTTGTGATGCATTTCTAATAACGGACCATGTAAACCTTAGATTTACTTGATATAAGGAATAACTAAAATAAAGTATATGACTATATCCTGAACTTAAACTCTTGAGCATCCAAATTAAAAGTACAAATTCTGAGACATTATGATATTATTAGATACGTTAATACATTTCCATACAGGTGCATCAATGAGTAAGTATTTGAGTTGCCATGGAGCCAGGCCAGTAGCCGGAGGGCAGTATCCCCCGATCTAAATATGCACATTTAAGATGTTTGGAGATCAGCTATTTATTAACAGTAGTTTCAACAGCACGTCAGTGGAAAATAGCATAAATGACTTACCATTGTGTTTGTATCATCTTATATTTAATCTATAGAAACATGTCTCAAACAGTTCATCCACATAAGCAGAGAGAGAGAGAGAGAGAGAGAGAGAGAGAGAGAGAGAGAGAGAGAGAGAGAGAGAGAGAGAGAGAGAGAGAGAGAGAGAGAGAGAGAGAGAGAGAGAGAGAGAGAGAGAGAGAGAGAGAGAGAGAGAGAGAGAGAGAGAGAGAGAGAGAGAGAGAGAGAGAGAGAGAGAGAGAGAGAGAGAGAGAGAGAGAGAGAGAGAGAGAGAGAGAGTCTCAGTTACAGTGTGTTGAAAAATGTATGCAACACCTTCTCCAGACAAGAAGAAGTGTCCTGCGTTATTTCTCTCCTGCTTCAGAAAGTGAAGGGTGTGAACCCTGAAGTGAGAAGCGGCTTCAGCCCGGGAGGAGAACAGACATCTCCCCTGTACGTCACGGACTCCGGTCTGGAGGTCGAGCAGGAGACGTTAACACTACGTTACCTTGTATATTCACCAGAAGATGATCCACTCCACCTCCTACTCACTCACCCCCACCCACATAGACACATTTTTAAATAATACCGAGGTCCGGACCTGCATGGAGCTGATTAAGTTACTTCAGATGAAGGTATCTTTCTGGGTCATGCTCTCCTGAACAACTGAAGACATGTGAAGGGTCATAAGTTGTAGAGAAGAAGTGTAATAATAAAAAAAAATGCACAGTTCTGGAGAATATTTACATGTTTACTTTCCTCCACTAACAGTACTGCTTAAGAATATAACATTAATATATTATTATTATTTAACTTTTTAGTTCAGGTTTCCTCTAAGTTAACGCTTTATCATAACTACTGCAAAGACTCCTGTTTTATCTGTTGTTACCAGAGTCAGTTGTAAACGTGCCTGTTTGATTTGCCACAGCAACTAAAGGCCGACTGTGGGACTCAGTCCACAGAACCATTGATGGTTGATGGTCTGCTGCAGAGCACTGGTCGCCTGTTTATTCAAAGCTTATCAGCTTATTATTGAACGTGTTGCGTTTCCAAATCAAGACAAGTTCTCACACTGCACTTCCTTGGGACCTTAACAATGCACATATCACGTGTGAAGCCGATAAGATGAACGCTTCTCCAGATATGAAAGTCACACAACAACAGACACAGAGATAGAGAGAGATTAGTGGAATTAGTAGATAGATGATAGATAGTGTCCATCATATCTGTTCTTTATCAAAGGACCTGTTGTGAATCTTCTAATAATTCACTCTGTGTCTTTGTAGAAATGGCTGATGTTTTCAAAGGCCTGAGTTTCCTTGAGACCCTGAAAGAATCCATAGACAGCAATAAGTTATCAGATGTCAGGGACGTGGTGGAAGATCTCTTGAGCAGTAGAATCAACTTGGCTGTGGTGGGAAACCACGGTGATGGAAAAGACTCCTTCATTAACTCCCTCCGTGGCCTCGGACCTGGGGACAGGGGCGGACTGGCCATCGGGAATACCGGGGACATCCCCGGTGGGCCGATGGCCGAAAATATAAATCCAACGGCCCATCACTATGATGTACCGGCCCACGCCCATCATCGCATCAGCCCTACAATGGTTGAAACAGCGGCACAAGCGTAATTTTCTCCAAGAGCTATACCTATCTATTCGCACTGACTGGTTTTATACTGCTACTCGCAATCGGTCTTCACACTCATGGTGACTATTTTTCGATTTTTTTTTAAGTGTCTTTTAATATGTGTTTTACAGACTTCGGAAGTCCAAAGTAAGAAAAGATCTCCACCTTATTAATAAACACCTCTAAATTGGTTCTTACACAGCCGAAGTGTAGAGAATTTGGATTTGCATACATACACGCAACGCGGCACCCAGTTATACGCATGCGCACCGCCGTGTATTGAGTGGGCCGGTCTGACAGAAACTCCCGGGCCACTTTTTTCCCCCAGTCCGCCCCTGCCTGGGGATGAGGGGGCAGCTCCTGCTTCAACCCCTGTGGCCTCAGAGGACGTGGCAGGCTACCCTGACCCTAAACACCCTGATGTCCGCCTGTTGGACCTGCCGCCTGTGCCCGACACCTCCCCAGTCGAACCTGAGAGATACAGACAGTGTACTGGGTTCTCTTAGCTTCAATGGGAGAGAAGAACCTGGAAGAGAAAAGGAGAGCCAGTCTGGAAACACTGAGACGAATCAGTCGAGCAACTGGCCCGACAGCGAGGTGTGGAACCCCGAGACTTAAAGGGCTGCAGACTTGTGCAAACCGTTTAGATATGTTTTCACATTGTTAGATGAAGTTTTAAATAGAGACACTGTAAATACTATGTGAGCATAAATTCTCCAAATAAATACGACGTACTGAAAACTGCTCAGTGCCTGTGAACAAGACTTAACAACAAAGAACGACAAAAAGAGGAAGTGAGGTGAAGTGCATCTGATAGCAGATACTGTGAGAAGCTGTGAACACTATCACTGTAATCAGAACACCTACAAGAAGATGTTTTCTGGCTTGCATGATAAGGGATGCTAATTATTTGTTTGCATCCCCTTTCAAAGTGTGAAAACTTCCTTCTTCTTTGAGTCTCATTCTCGGAGTGAGGCTGTGTGTGACAGACTGATACATGTGGGTCCTCTGGGGTAAGAACAAGCTTCTATGGTTATTTATCTCCTCATGATGTTAATATACTAGAATAAAATATAGTGTTTCAAAAGTTTTATTTACACACTAATTACAAACTGTATTTTTTGGATGAAACAAGCAGATTTTTTTCTGACTAAAATTTGAATCCATATCACTTAATTAGTTAATAATAATTTAAAACTCTTTTTCTTGCATTGAGTTGAAAAACTTTTTTCCAAATGAAAACTCAAACATCAGTTTCAGATGTCGTAGTTGCCTGAAGACTGAGATGAACCCAACGAGACAGATATGACTTTTTTAACAGTATATTTCGTATATTTTTGTATCACTACCCTTCTAAGGCAAAACATGGGTCAAAAATGACCCGTATTCATTTCACATGTATGCATTTCATAGCCATGCATTTCATGCATGGCTGTGCTTCTTTGCTATATCTTTTATTAAATCATTTAATATTACAAAGTATTAATTAAAATATCCTGTTTTTGATAACCACAAATCATTATTTATCAGTCTTCATTTTTTATCTAAAATAGTTTTTGTATTACTACAACAAGTTTACACACATGGGTCAAAAAGGACCCATTTATGCAAGTGTGAATTTTATAGGAACCTATGATATATAAATGTTTGTAGTTAGGAACATGTTTACTGTGGACAACTTTTCATATAACACACTTGTCAGAACTACTTGTCAGAACGTAACGGGCTGCTTTTGCACATCTGATCTTATTTTAGTCTTATTTTACAATTGTTCTACCTAAGAAAGTATTTGATATCCTGTGAAAAGATAACTGCACATAGTCTGGCATGTGAAAAGTTGTCCTAAGTAAACATGTTCCTAACTACAAACATTTACAAATCAAAGGTTCCTATCAAATTCACACTTGCATACCTGGGTCATTTTTGACCCATGTGTGTAAACTTGATGTGGTAATACAAAAACTATTTTATTTCAAAAATTAGGACAGAGAAAATTAAAATAATGATTTGTGGTAATCAAAAACAAGATATTTGAATTAATACTTTGTAATATTAAATGATTAAATAAATAGATTTTAAAAGATATAGCAAAGAAGCACAGCCATGCATGAAATAACATGTGAAATGAATACGGGTCATTTTTGACAGAAAACAAACTTTTGTTTATTTATGGATTGACAGAAATATGTGGTATAAATATTCCATTTAAAAAAAATTGCATTTATTTTCCTTTAATGAACAACAAATTCTGGGTAGAGTTGAGGTGACTTATGTGTTTTCCAACCACAATTTCACAACCATCGTGATATGAGGAACAAAACAAAGACAACTCTGACTGTCAGTATAAGAAATGGAAAGAGGAAGAAAGAAATTTTGAGACAAGATGAAAAATAACTTTGATCACACATTTTACAGTAAAAATAAAAAGTTCTGTGATCTTATGATGTTTTTATCCCCTTTTCAGTTTTTATTTGTTTCAGAATCCAGTTGTAGTCCCACATGAGATGGAGGCTCAGACAGTCACATGGTTGTTTTTTCTGGCCCTGATAAAATGTAAGGATTTTATTTCTCCACTTTGAAAATAATGTTTTGTACTTTAGATTAACTAACGTCCCCACTTGTGTTTTCACCAACAGATGTTTCTACAAGTGACCCTGGAAGTCCGGTTAAATGTATGTACAATAAAAATCGGAATATTAAAATACATTTCAGAATATTCATAACATTATGATTAATGGACAAATGTGTCCTTCATGCCCCGAGACACCAAGGCTCCTCAGGGTGGAAGTATAATGAATAATCAATTGAAAAATGAACATTTGAACAAACTACATAAAAATAAAAACTACAGAATCCATCTTTTAGATCATTTTAGTTGATGTGTATTTTGCATCTTTAGTTTGGTCCTTGTCCCATTCACAAGATGGGGATCTAGACACTCTGGCTTCACTTTTATTCAGTTATGACTCTAGAGCAGTTTGTCTACAGCTTCACTCTACATAGTTTCCCAGTCAGGTCGGCTACAACACCCTGTCATAAAAGAATAAATAATTGAACAAAAATTAGATCAACGTAAAATCAGTGAATGAAGTAAGATAAAAGTATGTGTTCAGCTCCTGACTCAGTCTGCTGTATTTCCTCGTTCAGGCTGTTTCAGAGCCTCAGGGCTCTTGTTTCAAAAATTTGTCCCCAAATTTGTCTTAGTACAATAAATCATATCAGCTGGACTGATGAAGAGAAGTTTAGGAGCTTCAGGCATCATAATGTGCCTTCTTATAAGAAGATTCTGCTTCCTCTCTACAGACCCGCCCACTGAACCTATACTGTCTATGAGGTCTGAGGTCACAGAAGGTCAGACCATCACCATCAACTGCACTGTTGAAAGTTTCCCACAGTCGAATCTCACCTTGATGAAGAACAACACAAATCATCAGTCTTTAAAAATCACTGAAAATAATCTCAATTCAGGACCCAACATCTCTCTCTCCCACAACTTTACTGTGACTTCAGCCGACGCTGGCTCATACTTCTGCCGTGCCCAGAACACTGAGGGCTCAAAGGACAGCAAGCAGCAGGAGTTGGTGTTGAAATGTGAGTGTTTCAGCTGCGGCTTCTTATTCCAAGTAAAAATATCAAAATAAATCTTCCTCTAAAAATCTATCTATGAAAAAGTAGCTTCTCTTATGTACTTTTCTATTAAATATTACTTCTGACTATTGACTAACAATAGCACCTGTTAAATGAATGACCTAAAATAAATGTGTCTATTTGATTAAGTTCTGTGGAGCTTAGAAAATATCAATAAACTACAAGACCCTATATAAAGTCATTTAATCTATAAATTGTAAATATAATGATCCACTAATTTTACGTGGTGCGACTCTGCTACTTAATGAATAATCCTAATAAACTACTGTGCTGCTTATTTAAATTATGAATTCAGGGCCTATACTTGTAATGGAGTATTTTTGTCCTGCGATATTTCTACTTTTCCTTAAATCTCTGTACTTCTTCCACCAGAGTCATAGGTTTGCATGTTATTGTGCTCCCTTTAATAAATTAGTTCACTACCGACAAATCTACAATGACATCAACCCAGATGAAATCAAAAATATATATGAAACAGGATCATTCTATATTATTAAGACCATTATATTGAACAGTGGTTAAATCTGACAGTTCTCTGTTTTCTATATTTTTGGTTACTTCAGACAGTCCCAACAATGTGACAGTCAAAGTCCATCCTGGTCTTGATGTGAAGGAAAATGTGTTGTTGACACTGAGGGAAGAAAAACAATAAAATCATAATGTGCCTTCTTTAAAGAAGATTCTGCTTCCTCTCTACAGACCCGCTCCCTAAACCTATACTGTCTATGAGGTCTGAGGTCACAGAAGGTCAGACCATCACCATCAACTGCACTGTTGAAAGTTTCCCACAGTCAACTCTCACCTTGATGAAGAACAACACAAATCATCAGTCTTTAAAAATCACTGAAAATAATCTCAATTCAGGACCCAACATCTCTCTCTCCCACAACTTTACTGTGACTTCAGCCGACGCTGGCTCGTACATCTGCCGTGCCCACAACAGTTCGGGCTATAATGACAGCGAGTGGAAGGAGTTGGTGGTGAAATGTGAGTGTTTCAGCTGCGACTTTTAGTTTTTCCAACCAATCACATCCAACCAAATCTTCCTTATAATAAACTATTGATGCAGAATTATATATATTTTTTTGTTATTATTACTTCTGACAGTTGACACAATAGCACCTGAGAAATGAATGACCTAAATTACTTTAATCTCTATAATTTTTCCACCAGAGTAAAATATAATTCTGTTAAAGCCTTGTGACTTCAGCAGTTATAAGTTTTCTTACAGTATAATTTGTGGTGTAATTGTGTAATGCAATGTATTATTTTCACAGGTTTGCATGTTATTGTGCCCCTTATTCCACTATCTCCAAACTGACCTTAAAATGTATTTAAATATCACTTCTCAAAACAACGTTACAAAGTGCTTCCCAAATACAAAAAATCACATCAAAAATGAATGATGAAAAAATCTTATTACAAATGTGATAGAAATTCATCTTGAGATTTGAAATAATGAGATTCTCAGACTGGAATTGCCTTTGAGCCTTATAATAGTAATCTCTTCAGAGGTTACAGAACAAGCACAGGTGCTCAAAGTTGAACTGTTCCAAAGTTCAAAGAGGCGTATCATAAAACAGAGTATGCAAAAAAAGACACAAAATCATCATGTGTGTCTATCTGCTGTGTCTGTCCTCTGTAGCAGTTAGAAGAAAACATCCCAGAATAAGGGCATACACCCTGTTTGTCAAGGTCACTGCAGAGAGACACCTGGTTAGGGGAATTATTCAATTCACAAATCTATCATAAAAGAATAAATAAAAGAATAATAACTTGAACCACGTCAAATCAGAGAATGAAGTAAGTTTAGTTAGTTTGAAGCTAGTCAGAGTGTTTCAAAGCATCAGGGTTCTTGTTTCTAAAGATCTGTTCACCGACTTTGTCTTAGTACAAAAGATTTGTTATTTTAATTAATTACATTTCAACTTGTTTATACTTCAAAATCTATTTCAACAAATTAAAAAAATCATTCAAAATAACGTTTAGCAAACCTGATGGAAAAGAAATTGAAGTCAGAAAATGAACAGTTACCTGAAATCAGTGGCTGTAGTTTGTTTCAAAGAGAAATTGCTGAGATTTTTTTCAAGGCTTTACCAGGTGAATCTAAAGCCAGTCTGTTTTATCCTCCCTTTTAAAGTTTCCCATTCTTCTCAGTCTGGTTTTAAAGAGCAGCAATAACGTCACTTCATTTGTTGTGTTATTCATGTTTGATCTTTGATGATGTTCAGAGAATGACGTTGTCTTTTCTCCTGAATTTCCCGGCTAGTTTCTCCAAAACACACAAACATCACGCAGTCAGCAGAGAAGCAGGAGCTTGACGGGAGGAGCTCCGTGATGCTGAGCTGCTTCAGTCACAGCTTTCCCCCAATCCACAACTACTCATGGTACAGGAGGAGTCAGGGAGAGGAAAAGGATGAACTTGTGTCCGAGCATCAAAACCACACAGTGTACTCAAACCAGCCAGGAGTCTACTACTGCATCGCACAAAATGAAGTAGATCAAAGTTTGTCTGATCCCGTCCATCTGTTTGAACGTGAGTGAATTTCAAGGTCTTAACTGTGTGTTTAATTGCTCAGGAGACATGTGGGAGGTTTATATCAGATCGGGTTTTCTGGTTGTCCGTCCATACGTCCTGTGTCCTATGTCCATTACACAAAAACACAAGTAGAATCAATGAGTAACTGATTTGATTTTGGTAGCCAAAGGTCAAAGGTCAAGCTATATATGATGCTCTCTCTCTCTTTTAGCCACTGGAAACTATCTGCTCATCCTGATGTTCCTCGTTCCTGCTCTATTTGTCCTGATGATTATCATTTTAATCGTCGTAGTTTTAAGGTGAATGAATAAGAACTGCATTTGATCAATAAATACATTTCAGAGACGGTCTGACATGTGTAACCACATCATGTCCCTCTATGTTTTCAGATACAGGAAGAAAAAATCTATTCAACAAGGAACAACAAACACCAAATCCCCTTCTGTTTTTTCTGAGCAGTTGAGGCGTCCAGAGGCCCCTGGAAACCAGCCTCTTCCAGACAGCACGTAAGACCAGACCCCCTCAACACACTGTCCCCACCCAGGACAAGGAACACTGTGTGGGACAGAGTCAGACATGGACTGCTGCTCATGCTGGAGTCAAAGCATCCATTTATTTTCTAGATCCTCCAGACTTGAATGGCACAATGAAAGTCTGCCCCGTTATTTATAATAGTCACTCACTCTGTATGCATATGTTAATTCTCATATATATTTTATATTTCACAGGCCTCTAACCGACATCAACCTTGTTTACAGCAGTTTGAATCTGCCCCAGGTGAGTCAACACTTGAGACAACACTTTAAACAAGAAAACAAGAAATGTAAACAATCATATATGTAGAATTTAGTAAAACTCAAGAAGATTTTTATCAAAAAGAGTTTTATTCAAGGTGTTTAGTTATGGTGGCCTGTTGTAAATTATTTAACTACCAGTTGTTGAAACTTCAAAATCTATTTCTAATTGACTATTTGAATAGTGGAAATCATAGAAAACAGTGATTAAGGAGAGCACAGGTATAAGATTCAGGATATTTAAGGTTCTGCTTCATCACTTCTGACCTGTTACAGCTGTAAAATTACTAATTCTTCTAAATACTCTAAATTGTGTCATAATTTCAATAATGTGTAATCAAATATGTTTTAATGGTGATATTACAAAGCCTCCAAAGTCCCAGAATGTGTCCTTTTTTTTATTTTGAGTACCCACAATGCAACAAGACAACAACATGTACCCATCAGATTTAAAAACTGTAAATAAATAATCTATCATGATATCTCCAACTCATCATATTGACCATGTAGAGCTACTGCCTTCCATCTTCTATCATCAGTATTAGTCTGGCTCTACAGGCAGATGTGTCTTTTACTGTTAAAGCTGTTGCTTTTCCCTCCTTGTTCTTCCATATCCTGCCCTCACTGTTTGCCCTGTCAGTAGCTGTGTATAAGTACACTTATATCTCAGTATACTGAGGCCATTATTTAAGAGACAACCTGTACAGCATCCATTTTGAATGAGCAGTAATGAAGAGATTCAGTTGCTGCTTGATAATCACTGATGTTTTCTGTCTGCATCTGCTCAGGCTGCCTCTGCAAAAAACCCCACAAGACAGAAAGCTGGAAAAACTGAAGACTATTCTGTACAGTACGCTCCTCTGAACTTTAAGACTAAGATAAAGTGAGAATTTAATATTTGTGTTACAATACCAGAACAACAAAGGCGTTATTGAACAGCTCACATCATGATGATATTTGTTTTTCAAGGAAGACACAAAGAAAGGAGGAAGAAGACTCTGTTTATGCGAAGGTGTCCAAGCCAACCCGAGTTAAAAAGGTCAGGAATCTTGACCTCTCATTTCGTTATATCAGTCTGTTTATTTTGCTATTAGTTGAATTTATTCCAGAAACTCTCACAAAAATAATCTGTAAACTACTGACGCTCTCATCCTAGAATGAACCAGAGAGCCTGCAGGACTATGATGATGTTGGTTATGCAGCTGCACGTCAGACGACCAACAGAGACTCCAGCAGCTCACACCAAGATGAAAGTCTTTACTCTAACTTCAGGAACGTCTGAGGAAGATGTATTCACAATAAGTCATCACAGAGTCTGAAGAGTTCATGTGTTAAGCAAAAAATGTCGAAGCCGTAAATCTACAGAAATGTAAGCTGGTCAACAAACCTTCTGCAGCTACAACAAAACACTGTGTGTTGCCATTAGGAGTATTTTAAAACTAGTTAGCAATAAGGCACAGAAGTAACGTTACTGAGCTAAAATATAATATATAAATATTGTTATATATTAAACTGTTCATTTTAGGTTTTTGGGAAAATAGTGAACTTAGAAAATTTGAGGGATAAACGGTTAAAATCCTTGCTTTGCAGCTTAAAATGTAAATAATGTGAGTGTAAAATGATTGTATTAATAACTTTTTATATAATCTATATATAAATGACATGCATTTAGAAAAAAGAAATGCTGAGAATCACTGCTGAATGTTTTTTTGGTCTTTTCCAGTGTTGTGAACTTAATCCAAACCCACACACCTGAAATGTGAATATTTGCAGCTCAAAATAAAATGAAATATGTTGGAACAAATGATGAACTTTAAAGTTTATTGACATTATTGTTCCTGAAAGGGTTTCTGAAGAATGTATGTACCCACAAAATGCATTGCAACATGAAATGGACATTATATTGTGATGCATTTCTATTAACGGACCATGTAAACCTTAGATTTACTTGAGTTATGTAGTAGGTAAATAAGATATATATATATATATATATATATATATATAGAAGTATATGACTATATCCTATACCCTTAAACTCTTGAGCATCAAAAGTAAATGTACAAATTCTGAGACATTGAGATATTATTAGATACGTTTTGGGGCAGCTTTTGCCGGGGGGGTAGAGTTACGTCCTCCAACCAGAAGGTCGGTGGTTCAATATATGCATATATCATTTACATTATAATTTTGTACTTATTGTATCATATAGTGTATATTGAGTTACTTATTTACTTGTACTTCTTCACTTGTTCTTTTTAACAAAGCTTGCCTGCAAATGCTTTTGTTACAGGATTATATTATATGTTGTATATATTATATAATGTTGCAGTGATGTCCTCAGGTCAGACGCTCTGTAAAATAAAGTTTTGAAAGTTTTATTTGAGCTGGGACTGACAACTTTCAATCATCTCAACTGATCAAATCATTCTTTTGTTAACAAAATGCAAAAAAATATTTAATTAATTAATGAATGAAGAAAAGATTTTATTCTAACCCTCAACAGGCTGTTATAATTGTTATATTCCTTTAAAAATTACTTGAGTAATAAACCTATTATGAAATCATAGAATTGAGATAAATAGATATCATTAGTTTCAGCCTCATGTATTAATGTGATGCTCTTTTAGGATGTCTGACGTCCATTATCCAGTCGGTCAGTTCTCTCTTGTTTCCTCTTCACTCTCCAGCTCTAACGATATGTTTGTTGAGAGATTAGCGTATTAGCAGCGGAGCAATACACTCCTGGATCGGCTGCCTGTGAGCGCCGCAGCTTTTGCAATTGAATATTATTTATTAATTAGAGCGACTCAATGACTGACGTGAGGTTTGGTTTCTCACCCCGAGCCGAGTTTCCACAGAGGGACCATCGGCTCTGTCAGACACAGAAAACTTAATGAACTCAATCCAAACACACATCATGGGTTTTTAATGTCGGTCTAATCACTTGATCGTTATCATAACAGCCCGAGTGGAACAGAGAGTTTATCCCACTTTGGATCTGAAACCACAGCTGTGCTTTTACATTCTTTTATGGTTTATTTCATTATGTACAGCAGAGGAGGAAGAGACAGAGCTGTCTTGATAATGAAAAAACACAATGTATTTGAAATACTACAGGGAATTAAAAAATGATGAATAAATGAATCGGCCATTGAAAAATCTGAAAATACTTGAATGAATGAAAATCTGCATATTTACAATACATTCAATACATTGGTTATGAACATATTTGTACTTTTTTTGAGAAAACTATCACAAGGATGAATCAATAATTCAAAATAAAAGTTGCAGTTCTAGTTTGGTGCCTTCCAGCGTCACCATGACTCATCAATTATGAATAAATTCAACATGACCTGAACTGTTGTTTTCTGACGTGGAAGAAAAGTTCAGCTCAAAACTTTTCAAATCTACAGGAGTAAGTTTTTAATGATCAGAGGATTTTTTAAGATTTATTCAAATACAACAAAAAGGTATTGAAACCAGGCAGCAACCAACCAAATAAACAAATACACATTAACATTGAAAGAGCTTTTTTAATTTCTGATTCAAATATTATTAAAATTCTCATTAAAATCATCTTTACATCTCGATATTTGTCTCATATTTAGAAATTCAACGACATTGTGAACCAACAATACTTTCATCTGACAAATTTATAAGAAACCTATTATATAGATTTTAATGCAGAAGATGATCATAGAACATTTTCTCTCATATTCACCACGAAACCTTGGTCTAAACAGAAAATCTAAAGGAGACTTAAACTGAACTCAAACCTGATTTATCAACAAATAAAACAAGCAAATTATCTTCACATGCTAACCACATAACTTGTTGGAATGACAGTCTGTGGAATGTTTCAGCCTTCAGCTGGTTGATTAGCACATTCTCATTTTGAGTGTTAAGCTTATCATGTAGGTTTTGCAACTTCGAGACACTCAGATCAGATTCCAGCTTGGTTCCACTATTGATAAGCACCAGGCACATAAATCCCTCCCGAGACTTTGCAGAGTAAGCAACTCTTAGAGATGGTGGAGTTAAACAGACGTGACAATCTTAAGTGATGGAAAATAGAATCTCAGTTTCCCTTGAATCTAACGAGTGAAACATGAATGTGGTTTGTGCATGAATCTCACTTACAGCTGGTAAAAGTTATTTTTATTTCAGATTAGTTTCTGGTGAAAAAACGACCTTGTTGTTCGAGGTCATAAACCGACTTCTCCGCCTCGACTGTGCAATAAGAACTTTACACATTACTTCTTGTAAATTGCTACTTTACCACACTGGTTTTTATTACCACAAGGAAGTAGCTTTAAAAATAAAACACGTCGAATGACTGTAAACTTGGAAAAACACAATATACAAAAGTTTCAATCTCAAAACTGTTAAAGATAAATCGCAAATGATATATATCAAATTAGCTACAAACATGCTAATTTGACAAAGACAATTTATATTCATCATTTGTTTAATGAATCTGATTCAGATTCATGAAATTGCAAATATTAATATTAGAAGTTAAGCTCTTCAAGAAAAACTGTCGGTGACACAAATTCTTCATGATGGAAAACCAGAAAGAACAGAGAGCTGAAGATGTGAAGCCTAAAAGACAGCGAGCACAAGACAGGACAGACCCTGGATTTAACAGATTTACTACTACAGACATAAAAAGCTATTTTTACTTTGGTCCATTTGTAGTAAACAGCGGAGCCGCACACAGAGATGCAGTTTTTATCACCACTGAGGGAACTTGTGTGGAAAATGGGATTGAAATGTAACATTTATGTGTGTTTCACATATCGACTTCAGGAACAATAAAATCTCATCTGTCCACACAGATCGGATATTTTCATCTGCCACAGTTTATCCTGTGTTTGAGTTTGACAGTCACATTCTTCATGTAGGTCTTGTTTCATTAAGGGGTTTTATGCTTTTAAACTAGAATGACATCAGCCCCCTTATAAAAACACCAGATCCAGATGTTTATTTGGATCTGCAACAAATTGTACACAATGATAAATATCTGTCTCTTAAACATGCCTGAATATCTGATCTAGATTCCCCCCCCCCCTTTTTCCAGATCCAATATAAAATGTAATGGGTCCCTCCCAGACCAATACCACCTCCTACCACCAGGTTTTCATGGTAATCTGTCAAAACGTTTTGGCGTAATCCTGCAAACAAACTGACGGACGATCTAAACCAATGTTCGGCAGAGGTCATGAACTAACTTCTCCACCTCAACTGTGTATAAAATATAACCTTCTGAGAATTTCTACCTCGCCACACTTGCTTTTAAGTACACAAACCGATTGTCATGGAAACAGATGGTTAGAAACAAACTTATTGTCATAAACAGAAAGGCAAAAAATATCTGGATGCATTAACACTGTCAACATCACTTTTAACTTTGTGTCCCTCTGTTGCACTGTGATGAAATATACAAGTTAAATATATATCAAACTTCCTAATGCTAGTCAGACAGACACACAGGCAGATTGACACATCCCGTCCGTATCCCACCTATGGATGTAAATCAGGGTTTTCCAGACTTTTTATCCCGAGTGCCACAAACAGAAAAAAATACGAAGGTCTGGGCCACTCACGCCACCACGCCCCCCTGCCCTGGATAGGCATGTTGACAGTGCGCGGGCAGGGGGGTGTGGTGGCGTTCTGAGGGACAGCTGGCAGGTCAGGGGTGAGTTAGGTGCTACCTAGTGTCTAAATTGAGAAGTGCAATACAGTGGGCTATAGTCCATTACATTCAATTACACTACATTTCATTTTTTTTTGGGGGGGGGATGCGGGCCAGTTAAAAATGGATAGCGGGCGGCAGTTGGCCCGCCGGCCATAGTTTGGACAACCCTGATGTAAATCAACGCTGCAGCTCCTAAGTCAACTGGACGATGAAAAGGTGCAAGCGGGCAGTTGAGCGGAAAGTTAATGTTTGTGTTGATACGGCTTCTTCTTGGCTGATGGAGACTGATGGAGGCCGATGGCAGTTTTCACCTTGACCTGTCATCCGTCAGCTGTGGCGCTGTGGAGATTGCCGGGTCGCACGTGGACCGACTCTGAATAAAGTGGGAAGGCAACAACACTCCATCATAATAAAGACCCGACTAAACAAACATGAACGGAAGAGAATCGGGGGTGAAGGTCTGTTGTGATCGTCCCAGAGGTTGTTTACCTTCAGCACGAGGATCAACGAGTCAGCCCCCTCCCCCCCCCACGCTGGCCTATGTACAGATGGTGAATGATGGTGTCATTTGTAAACATTACAGTGTCCAGTACATGTGCTCATTCGTCCCTCCCTTTGTAAGTTCCTTAATTATCTCCTTCCTGTTTCCTTTCCTTGATCACTCTTCCACCATGACTTTTAGTCCCACTGCATCTCTCTGGATTACTGGGATGTTTTTTTCTGTAACTGTCCAGTTAATACAGTATACTGGTATTCCACAGACAAGTTCAATCATTCACAAAACTGTGTTGAGAGTATTTGAGTTGAACCTGATGGAAGTTTGTCTCGCTATTGGTTGGTTGGTCGCTGTTTGTTGCTTTGGTCTTTTTTGGCTGTTTTAGTTTTTAAGGCTGTAACCATCAATCATTCTCAGTTGATTACAAAATAAGTTATAAAATACTGGTTCACACACATCAGACCTCTTCAGAGTTTAATTTCTTGCAATCACAAGATATAGGGAAAGCACATTAACATTATAAATAAGCTGATCATTTCATATTTTGACTAATATTGTTTTCTTCGTCATCTCGGCAGATTAAAATGCACAAATACAAAATATACCATTAACCTGTTATTTACTTGAATATGTTGAATTTTAGAGTAATATCATACAAAGGTGGCAATTTGGAATAAAAAAAAGCTCTTATCCCAATAAGACATGCACATAACGTATAGTAGAATAGCAAATAAACACAATGAGCAATACAAGTGTAATCTGCAGTCACATTCTTTGTTACAGATGTGATTTCCTCTGGACACGAGTCTTCTGGGATAACAACAATCCTGAAAGAGGAGAGCGTTGCCATCACAAAAAAGCTGATCCATCGGGGACATCATGAAAGAGTCTCCGTTGTGCTTTTGATTTTCTTTCCTCCATCTCTGTCTGATCGTCTGTTTCTCTTTCCTCTCGTCTTCTTCTCCCTCTCTGCTCGTCTCCCTGCTGCTCCCACATCGTTCTCAATTATTGTCTCTTTGGCTTTTTAAATCAATCAATGCCTTCCCGCCAAGATCTCCACAAACAGAACACTGCACTAACCTCACAGTTTTAGTAGATTGTCATCATCAATGTTTTTTCTTTTTAAATTTTTTATCTATTTTACCTCATTAATATGTAAATTTAAGCAGCAAGGCAACAACATCTAATCAGATCATCTCCTCCACATGGGACGGAAAATTTTGTTTCATTCTAATAAGGCAACTTAGCTCATTAATTAGCTTTTTTCAAATCAGATTTTTCATAACTATGTTTGTCTTTGTATTCTGCATCACTGGTATCAATTTGAACTTGTTAGCTGCGTTTAAGGGTTCCAGCAATTTCAAAAAAATACCTCAATAATACATCAATTTATGAAGATGCTTCAAAATGTGATAAAATCAAAAGTACCTCTGGTGTTAGTAGGAAACTTCCAATATCATTCTTTAAGACAAATATTTTTTGTAGATGTTCCTCAAGATGTTTGTATACTTCGTGGAAAAAACCTCAGGTTTAAAAACACTGGAGAACAAAGAGAATGTGTGAATCTCTGTCCGTTCTTCAGTTGTTTTAATGTTTTTATTTTGAACGTGTGTTAAAAGATGTTGATTCGTTGAGTTTAGTAGTTTGGATTCTGCAATTTTTTTTTTTTTTTAACTGCACTACATGTTGGAAGATTGTTTATTGACTCAAACCATTGAAATTAGTTGTTTAAATAAGACACTTCTCTTGTATTGCATTAGCTCCTGCTCAGTGTTCCTAATCAACTGACAAGCCAGTGTATTTCAACCACGTCTTGGGCCCTGATTTGCAGCTCAAGCGTTCTTTTAATATTATGCCGTCCAGCGACTTTGTCACATCATCTTCAATTATCACAAACAAGAGCAAATTTCTGTTTCCAATCACTTCTGACAAAGTTGTCTTTGCTAATGGGAACGACTTGCTTTTCAAAGCAGCTGCTGTTTCATCTGCTCTTTGACAGGATGGAGGAAGCTTCACTTCAGCAGCGGGTGATTGGAAATAAGCAGATGAGCTGCCAGCTTCTATTACACAAACCACGTCACCAGGTATTTGTTGCATTGTCACTCAGAATTTGGAGCATACACAGCGTCCCTACAGGGGACAGCTGTCGGATTAAAAACCACATTCCTACCAATTAGGAGGTGGATAAAGATGGTTATTGAGCGCTGAAGCGCCGGTGAGAAATACCTTGACATCCTTTTCTAGCACAGCACAGGGACTTCATCTTTGTTGAATGCTTGTGTCATGTATTTCCTCACGTCATTCAAAAACACCTCACAGTGCACTCCCAACATAAAGCTGTGGAATTTAATTTCATGAGACACAACAGATAGTCAGGATAATGTTCAAACGCTCTCTGGCCCGGTGGATCGTCGAGAAGGCAGCACGGGAATCCAACCAAATTTCATTTTGTGGTGTCATTAAATCAGTCAGAGTTATTAGTATTATGGTTATTTAGTGACAGGTGTTAGAACCTGCTTCTAATGTTGTTTGTCATTTAAAACGGAGAAAACGATGCTCAGAGATGGAGCAGCTCTCAGATCAGATCAGAATCCAGAGTCCAGCACAAAGCTCCTCTACAGGAAGAGTCAAGAAAATGATCTGTGTTCGATTGGCTGTGTTTAATACAGAACCAACTGAAGGCATTGTGTTGAACAGCTTTACTGACTCTTCAACCAATCAGCCCCTATAATCACCAGGAGATATAATCAACATGTTGTGCATTTGATGGAGTAAATGTCATAATTAAGTTGTAATTTATTCAACTTTCTCTTACCCCCCCTCCCCCCATAGTCTCTGCCTCGCTGCGTCATCCTGATCTCTGTGATTTATTGCGTTTCCTAGAAGCACTTTCAACTCCCCGCAGAGAGGGATACATCACAGGTGCATCTCATTCATCTTATTTCATATCTCCCACAACGTCCGGTCTCGTGTGGTCTGGAAATCAATGGAGGTTCTCCATCATTAAGGTCAGTTCAGTTCTCCGAGCGCTTACCCGGTGGAGCGAGGAGGAGATGGAGAGCGAGGGAGCCAAGGACACCAATAAGACGAGCGGTGTAATACGGCTGAAATCAATATCGTGATATGAACAACAGCGAGGGAGACCACACTCGGTTGCATTATGGATCTGTACTATACTGTCAAATTGACCATTCATAAGCGAAAAAGCATTGATCATAATAAGTGTAATAGCTCATTTATATGATTTAAACGTAGATTTAAACATGCATTATGCAACTTCAGCCAGTAGGGGTCTCTCAATCGAATAAACAACAAAAAATCCTAGTTTGATGATAGCGTGAAGCAGCTTGTTGGTGTCTTCACCATCCTTGCTGGTGAAAAATTGACATGACGCGACTCAGGTCCTTTTCACAGATGAAGGAATAAATTAAAGTTTTATTTCACATAAGCTAAAAACAGAAATTAATAAATCGTGATCCACTCCGAATAGAGAAAGGAAAAAACAACCGACTGGCTAACTGGCCAACAGTTGAGTGGATAATGAATGTAGAGCGGCAGAAATGTGTCATTTAATCAATAGTTAATAGTCAGATTTTTTTGGCAACTGCTTTAAAAGTCGATAACTGTTATTTGAGGATTAATCATTTATTTACATTTTGTTGACAAAACCTAGAGAATGGGATTAAGCATCGATCCCGACTGAATGTTGAACAGACACAACTGAGTGAAACGATGAGTCACTGTCTAAGTGAGATTGAGAGGTGAGCTCATTATTCATTCAGGTGTTTCAGGGGATACAATAAGATGCAGTTGTCTCGAGTCACAGGAAGCTTCTCTCTACTTTGTGAAAGGTTCATACATCAACAAGTGAACTGTGTGTGCACACGTAGGAAAACTCTGCCTCTGGAGATGAAAAAGTTATGTGAAGAAAACTCCTTCTTCACCTCAGAAATGGGGAGGAAGAGTGTGTTGCCTGCAGAGCTCACAGGCGAGTTTCCCCATCAGCTGCAGCTTCAAAGGCTCCACACAGCCCTCACATAAGCTGCAGAATCCCTGCCTGATCATGGGCTCTGGGCTGGGAGGAAGAAAAAAACAGACCATCTACACCCGGTTGGTGAGAACTCGAGGAGATGAAAAAAGAAGAAAACTTTCTTTACATTCTCTGATCGAGGTTGATTCTAGAAACATGTATTTGTGCTCCTTGTTTGTGAGTGACGAGGAATCCTGCACCGAGATCAACTCAGGCAAACACAGAGGACATTCAAACAACTATATAGGCCGCACCTCCTTGAAAGCAGCCAATCAGAGGGAAAAATCTATCAGACTCCCACACCCAATGTGTTTCCATTTGACTAATCAGAAAAGAAGAGAAAGGAAAAGTTAATTTGAGAAAAGCAGCTCGTCTGTGTGAAATAAGACTGTTTAGATTAAGCTATAAAAAAGCCTCTAAATGGGCAGTATGCTCAATCTGGTTGGTTCTTGTTCATCGTCTTCATCCTTCTGCTTTGATATCTCTTTCATTTTGATTTATTGAGCGAAATATGTATCTCTAATTTCACAATAATAATAACTGATTTGTGCTTTGTATAATGGGATCTTGTACTGCCGAATTTTCAGGGTCGTTTTGTGCTCTTTGTATGTGGAAGTGCAGGTTTGGGTTTGTGTGGTGCAGATAATTCCATTATGTGTCTGAAAGCTGAGAGAATTTTCTGATTTTGTTATTTTAAAGCCTTGTGCTAAACGTGTTCAACTCAGTATTGTGTGTCTGGGTCTGAATACTTGTGGTGCACAATCATGAACAGACAGAGCAACTCCTTCAGCAAACCAAGGACGGCAAGTTATAACAAGATTAATTAATGCTGCACTACATTTCAAATTACAACCTTCAACCGCAGCTGTTTTTAGTCAGGCCAATCAGTGTACACTTTAAAGCAATAACACAGTAGCATAATTACACAGACATTATAATTAACAGCTGTAAACAAGTATCTGTACCTTTTCTTCTTAAAATAAGGGAGAAGTCAACTGAACTGTGAAGTCCTGAATATATTAATTTAATTGTATACAAACTGTTTTACTGTTGAACAGCTCGGGAGTCGGGTGAGGATGTTGTTAATGTTGCATCAGAATCAACTGACTGTAACTCTAACCTCTGATGGAGGTGGGGATTTGGCCGGAGGAGGAAGAAGCTGGAGCAGCATGATGCAAACCCAGTTTCCTCAACTCTGTGCTCACCGCTCTGAGACTCTCCGCTCTGGTGCCGAACGTTTCCGAGGTCGGTTTGAAGAAACTGACTATTTTATTATTTCCATGCCTGTGTGGAAATCTGATGGTTTCATAGAACATATGCTGTGGTGTTGAATCTCAGTGAAGGAAACCAAACTGTGGCTCTACAAGGTTGCCAGGTTTGATATGTTGGCATTGAGGAGCCTGGTTTCACTGCATTAGCTTCCAAAGGGAGAGAGCTCAAGGTTTTATTCACACAACTGGACCTCCTGAAAGAACATTTTCACATTCTTTATCTAAACCTTGCTCTTTTTTAAAAGGCTTCATCATTCAGGTGTCACAAATTGGATTTCATCAAATGGATTAACTGCAAAAACATGTTTTCTTTTGTCAACCTGATTAGAGCAGAAGGTGCAAAGTGAACATTACATAATTAAATAAAAGCCTTTAAATGTATAGCACTTATGTACTGAAGGTAACAAAGTGTTAATTAGCATGAAGGTCTCCCCAAAGATCCCATGTAATGGCTCATTTATACGGAAAGGGCCTTCGACTGAGCTATGTCTTCATTTAGTCTTCTGAATGCTAACGGCTACAGACGGTTAAGACAAAATGGAGCAGCACCACTGGAAATCATGGGAGGCAGTGTTGACACTAATTCAAGCAAGAAGTTCGCGAGTAAAACGTTTCAGCAATGGTAGAACTTTTGGAGGAGCGACTTTGTGTTGATAAGAAACTAAAGCATTCTGGTACATTACACAATATACTCTTTAATAATGTCAGAAACTCTCGACTCTATGCTGCCCTCTAGTGGATGCATTGCTCAACAACCACACCACATAAAGGATGCATGGAAACAAGTGATCACATGGTTTGAAACTGACAAATGCTTTTTAAGGCTTCGTTTTCTGCTCTGTTTTAAAACAAGTTTATTTCACTGAAATATTAAAACAATAAAGAAATCCGTGCACAAAAACAGACCAAGTTCAGCATCAACAGTCAAACTTAATTTGCTATCACATCAAGTGAGACAATGAAATATTCCTCTCTGAAGAAGAGTGGCTCTGTTTGTGGGCTTGTTGCATGTCAGGGATATTAGACAAGAGGATATTACAGCCGACTACAGGCGGTGTTACACTGTGCAGTGCAACAGAGCATGATACTGGACAACAACCTGCACAGGAACCCTGAGGCAGCTGTCACAGGGAGACGCTTCCCCACAACAACTGAACTGTGCAAGTTGCTATGATGAAATACACTGATAAGAAACCCGAGAAAATAAGATTATATAGTGAGATTATATCAAGTTTTTAAAGTTTTTACTTGACCCGCAAGTCATATTTAATTTAGTTATTTTTGCAAATTGTTTTCTATATATATATATATATATATATCCACCAGATATGAAGAGATTATTTTAAAGAAGCTTATTGGAGACAGAGAAACCACATTTTCCATCTTTTTGAGCAATTGTGAGCAACTTTGAAAAACAACTTCTTCATCTCTAAAACATTCATTTGTCAAAAAACTTGAGAAGTCCTAATTCCTGAGGCAAAAGAAAAGAGACAGACGATTCATTTTTATCGTCCTCGCTCCCACGGTGTTTGACTCACTTTACTTTACTGCTGCACATTATATGAATGAAGATGTTTCAGAAATTTTATCCGAGATCCCAGTGAAACCAGGGAGACGCTTCATGGATCTAGAATGTATTTCCTGCTGTAATAGATGTTTCTATAACTGATAAGTAGCAGTTATGGAGCATGCTCGCATGTTTAAATTATTCAGTCACACATGGATTCGTTGTATTTTCAGGTGCTTGTAAAAGCATCAGCTGACTCATCTGTTCTCATACTGACATATGAATCATGTGATTTCCTATCTTAAAATGATTTGCAGAGGACTGTTGCAGTAAATAGTGTTAAATCACACATTATTTTTCATAATAAAATCTAACCTCTCCTGTTTAACATTCAGCGTCTCAATATGTTTCTTCCACAGTATAAAGTGGACGTGCCTGTAACAAGAATTTGACGTGAAAGATTCACAGATTTCCTCAGTTTTTAAAAACTCAAAGGAATATTCTTGGTGGAATGTGTCAGACGTTTTTTTTTTTCAAAATATAAATCATAAAGTTTTAATATCTAACGGCTGTCACACCGTTTCCAAAGGAAACTAATGACATAATGTTTTGACGCAGCCTCGGAGTTACTCAGAATTGCTGTGATCAAAATTGTTTATAGATCAGCAGGGAGCGGTTTGCTTACCAATGTGAATATAACTTCTTAATATGGTGACATGTGGTAGACGTTTGAATTCTGATGCGGAGATCACATATTCTTGTCGACAGAACTTCAACACCTGCATCAGTTCTGATCACTTATCACTCAAACCTCATTGTTCTTCTTCATGGCTTCTATTTTTAATCCTTGGATATTTCTCTGTTTGTTTTGTTGCATTATGTCATCAACACAACCCACTCAGTCGCTGTGAATTCTCCAGACACGTTTCAAAATGTCAAGTCTGGATTTAATTCTTCTTCCAATGTTTTTGTTCGGAAGTTAATAGGCTCCTGTGAACCATTAGATAGCTATTTTTATGAATGAGGAAATGAAACGCTAAATCAGAAGCTTCCTCGGGCTCGGCAGGAGGAGACGGAGAGAAACTCTGTGAACTCAGAAACTTGGAACCGAATCAGTCGACTCATAAAATCCCAGTGTCTCCTTCATCTCAGGGTTAGAAAAATCACACCCACCTTCTGAAACAGAGCCCAGACGTCAGCTCCCAACTCGCGCTTTGATGTGAGTGACGGAGCGGTGAGTATTCCCCCCCCCCCCCCCCCCCCCCCAGAGGCCACCGGGCATGGTGCGTTTGCAGAACCCGCGTCACGAATAGCTGCTCCGTCGGGATAATGGAAAGCCTTCAGCGATGCTCAGAGGACAAATCAATGTATTTTCGTGTGATTGATTGAATTTGTCTGTACAAAAGAAATTTCCTCTGGGTCTGTGAGTCCATTAAAACGCGTTGTAGTGCCAGGGTGAGATTGTGATGCAAAAACAAAAAGAAATGGATGCACTGACACATATAAAGGCTGACAAATATAAACTAATCACAGACGCAGGGGCCATAGCTCTATTCTTCATCCTGTTGCTCATAAAGCTCTTAGTTTCCCCCAGCGGTCGGCTCGCCTCAGATAATAATGAAGCCCAACTCTTTTCTCTCTGCTTCACGAGTCTCTCCTGTGTCAGAGCAGATGCTGCTTTTCAGACCTCTTCCTGTTGTCTCCTCCCAAAGAGCCTCTGATTTTTCATTAATGTAGCACTGGGACGATAAAGAGCACCGCGCTAATTCCATGTTTCTAAGAGCTGCAGCCAAACAAACTTAAAAAAATCCCCTGAAAGTTTTTATTTTTGTTTAGATTTGATGTTTCGGATCAAACTCTGCAGGCGATGTTTTATATTTTTTTGTCTGACAGAATGTTGTGTTCACTCTGTTCCAGTGGGCAGAGAGAAACCACAGGACTCCTGGATGACACTCCGTCCCCATCAGGACCATCTGCACTGTTGGACCAGCTCTTCACTAAGCAGCCGGACTGGTTTTGTTACAGCTGTTTGTGAATTTCTCTCACATCTCAGACACTGAACACGTTTTGTGAGTTCGATGTTTTTCATAACGACCTATTTAGAGTTTTACTCTTTCAAGGTGGGAACATCTGTGCGATGCATGAGATCGATATGGTCGCTCTTCATGCACTGATTGAGTTCAAATAGAGGCTGAAACTTTATTTAATGGAGTAATTAGTTTGTTAATGAAAGGCTGCGTGTGCTTCCTGAAATGCCAGAGTTAGACCTTCAGGTGAGCCCATGACCTTTGTCTGCAGGCTGCTGCTGGCCTGAATACCAAAGTGTTTCATTCATTCATTTAAAGCCCCTCAGTTTCCCTGTGATCAAGCTGTATCACACTGACGTTATAATCCACAAAGCAACATTTATTTTGAGACCTTTATCAACATGCTTCCTCTTCTTTAACAAATCCATATTCTCTGGGTTCAGCTCCTCAGATCTGGGTTTTATCTCAGAAGTTTGTCAATTTCCAAAACTGAATTATTTGCAGCAGCAGTTCAAGTTGAACGATCTCCTCTGGTAAAGCCACAGCTGACCAGTTCTCTGGCCCCGATCCGATGTTCGGGCATAAGATGAAGAAACTGGAGAGTCAAGACTTCAAAGCAAAATATAAAATCCGGTTTTCTCTCCTTTAACAGCAGCGGAAATCTCATCATCCACCGAGATAAACCTCTCAGCAGATGACCTCACAGTCAGACAGCGGCTGGATGTGGAGACGTGGGCCTGAGCTCGACCAGGACGCCGTTTGGTCGGTGGCTCACCCTGCTGGGTAATAATGCTATTAACTCCGCTGCTCCTTTGCCCCTCAGCCATCTGGGGATTTAATGAGCCCATGATGGCCTCTGTGATGCCAAGCAATAGCAGAGCTGCCCCCCCCGGGACCCCTGGTTAGTCAAACCCCAGCATGAGAAGGTAGCATCATGGAAGCAGGGAAACGTGGAGCGTACAGAGTTCAAGTGAGGCCCTGCATGACGCACGCACATCATCGCCCTAATATAAACACTCCATTAATGAATACACACCATTAGTCTTACAGTTATAGCTATAATTGCTTTAAATATGATGGGGGGGAAATCCAGTCTGATAGAAAACGTTCACACTTGACTGAACAGCAGATTTAATAGCGCCGCATTATCTTGGTTAAATATCTATAATTAGCAGATCACACTCTCTGACTTTTCATTACCCTCCAAACTCTCTGGTGTCTAATTCCAAACTCTCCCCTAATTAAGTAGAGTTTTTTGTTTTCTCCACACAAGGACATCTGATAAGACCTGAAGCAGGACGGGCGGGGGGGGAGGGGGGGGCAGCTTACTGCTCCGAGTCTTGTTCAACTACTGTTTCTCTCAGCGTGTGGCAGGAAGATCAATACGCCGTGTTGCTCATGTTGTGCCCAGCGGTGCTCGGGTTGGGCTGTCGTCTTGACACAGCAGCAGCCCCGGCCTCTGATGCACAGAGCACTGGTGGTGGTGAAATCCTCCCTGTGATCTAGGACTTAAAAGCGGCAGAGCTCTCCCAAAAGGCCTGAGCGGGCCTCTGTCGAAGCCTCTGTCGAAGCACTCTGATGCTGCTCTGCAGGCGTGGAGAGCCGGCCCCGGGATTCAGAGCCGTGTGCATTTAGTTACAGAAGGAGAAACACTGCACAGTGAAGGAGGCCCTCTGCTGTTCTACTTTATGGATCTGATGTAACGGGCGTGTTGATGTGAGACATGTTAAATGTGTTTCATCCATCATGTAGACGAGCTGAGTGCTGAGGTGTCACCAACTGTCCCCTCATCAGACCACATCTCCTGGATCCAGATGTTTATTTGGAATGATTCCCTTGATAACCAGTGAACACACCCCATCTCGCAGTGGATTTCACAGTCCTTGGATCTGTCCCTTTGTCCAGACTCACGCCAAAATGTAATATTTTCTTATTTTTCCCATGTCCCACCTTCCCACCAGGTTTTGTAGAAATACATTTGGTGGTTTTTGCCAAGATCCTGCAGACATACAAAAGAACAAGGGATCCATTTAAAACTCTTTCGCTGTGTTGCAGAGCTCCAGTTAAAGAGTAGTTCATTGACTGATCACTAATTGAACTTTATTGAATATAAAATAATCTTTAAATAAAAAAATATACATATTTGCTGCTTCCGGTGTCTCAGTGTCACGATTTGATCCTTTTTCTTGTGATGATGTGATATTACACTGAATCTTTGAACTGTTCTTCAGATACTTCAGATCCTTTATAGACAAATGAGAGAATAGTTTTGGTCCTTCTGTAGTTTTTCCAACTATTTTGCATCAACACTTTTCGACTAATCAACTGCCAATCATGATGTTTCAATCCGTTTTCTTAGCGTCAAATAATTAATTAACACCAAACTTATAAGAAAAACCCTTGAAGAAACATCTGTGTGATTGGAACTTCCTAAAATAAATAGAGTCTACAAGAAAATATATTCAACATGTATTTTTGGGGAGGCTTGTAACTCCCACCAACAACGAGGAGGCAGAGTTTACAGCCTGTACCGCAACAGGCCACAAGGGGGAGATCAAGATGATTTGGCTTCCCTTCTGGGGAGCTGTCATGTCGTCCATCTTTATAAACAGTGTTAAAAATAGGGGGCTGTCGGGTAAACATTGCTGTAAGATGCCCACTGGTTTACGCAACACTATTTATTAACATATATTTATTAACACAAATGAACCAATTCCCTCAGATCGTGAACAGAGTGGAGCTGTAACAGGCTCTTCATCAAATGATGGAACCAGCTGGTGCTCTCCTCTTCATCACTATAAACTGATGGCAGCTTTTTTCATCCAGGCCAATATTGGTTTGAGCGGATATCCTCAAACCATTAATGCTGGAAACCTTTTTTTGAGAACTATCCAAAAAAAACAAAAAATCCCACTGGATCTGGTGCTGAGTGGAAAATGACAGGAGAGCAGACCCCATGCTGTGGGGTTGAGAACAGCACAGCCAACAATCAGGTTCGTATAAACCTTCGAATGCAATGATTCAATTTAATTTATTGACTTAATGACGAGAGGAGTCACAGAGGCACCTGCAGTGTTTTCATACGGTTGATCTCACCCTTTGTTCTTTTAGTTTCAAACCATCCGCTTGTTCTCGTGAGAAGGTTCCTGCTGCTCGGAGCTGTGAGGAAACACAAATAACAGAAGACAATCAAAGGGCTTTTTCCAGAAATATGCGGAGCAGCGGCACCGGAGACAAGCAACTAATTAACCTTTTATTTAATTTTTTCTTCCTGCGCTTCTCTTAGCCGACACCAGACAGAGGCTGGCTTCTCTTTGACCTTGCAGGCTTTGTCCACACAATTTAATTACTGCTTCATTGGTCACACAGAGGGCTTGTGTATTGGTGTTTGCCATTTCATGTGCCTTTGATTCTGTTATTTTTTCTTTGTGCGACTTCCCAGTTGTGCCCAGCAGTTGCAAATAACTAATGAGGAGCTTTGTTGTGCATGCTGCTTTTCTCAAATCCCCGTCACCGTCGCCCGGCTCACACAATGCGGGGGGGGGGACCCTAAAACCACGCTCCACAATCTGCACCGAGGTGATCCTCTCTGTCTGCGCCTCTTCCCGGCTGAGCCTGTAATTAACTTGCCCTGATTGAGCCATCAAGCCCACTCCACGTCTGCTCCCGCCTGTTTGAGTCCCGCAGAAGAATCAACGTGAGGCTCAGAGCCCGCCGCTGTTTGCCTGATGACGGTCGTGTTGTTGTCTTTCTCTTTCAACTTGGATTGTGTTTTCTATCCGGGACCTCGGGGCTCCCGGCTCATTTGAATTCCGACAAAGGTGAAGGAGGGAGAATGCATCAGGAGATATAGACGAGAGCTTAGTCACACAATCACCCGCTCACATACAATCTGTGGTTTAATCCGAGGAGCTTTATTAGTAATAATAATAATATCTCTCCAAAGCCTCGCGTGGCTCTGTGCGAAGCATGCCACTCTATCCACATGGACGTGTCCCCGCTGGGCTAAATTATTAGAGCTCAAAAAAGATTCTTCAAAGGCCTCGTTGGCTTACTCACAGTCCACGAGAGCTCGTTTCCAGCCGTGGGGTTTGTCTGCGGTCAGCCGGGGGAATTGGAAGAGTTGTTTCCAAGTCAATTATGCACAGAAATGGGCAGCGGTGAGGACTCAGCAGGGACACGGCGCCGATGGCAAATTGATCATCACTTTGATATGAGGAAGTTCAGACTCGGAAGGTACAGATCCTGTCAGAGATTATCAGGAATGTCTGGGATGTCAAGTGAAATGGCGTTTCAAATTTTTTCATAGATCAACGAGTCATCATGTTAAGTTATTTAAACACTTTAAAGGTCGGAAAATGACTTATCTTGGCAAACTGACACATTTCCACGTTGGGGCTCAGAAACGTCTGTTGATAAGTTCCACAGCTTGACACTGAAGCTCGTCATGAACACTAAAACGAGCTGAAATCTAGAGTTTTCAAATTTCTCAACGTGATAAATACGGTTAAACACCGAAGGACTTGAAGCTAACATCTGTAAGCCCAACTGTCTCACGCTCTCATAACCAAACAAACGAGGGGATATTTTTGCTGAAAAAATAAAAGTTGCAGAGCTTGGGTGAAATTCTCCAGATGGTCCCTCACACCACAAAGCTTTGTTATTGCCATTTCCCCCCTTCTTTCCCCTCTAACTTTTAAATTTCATGCAGTAAAGATGTTTTCCTGCTCCCTGTCATCACCTACTGAGCTTCACTGGAACAGACTGGGTGCAATTTCAAACCCAAATCCTATTTATAATCAGCTCAACAGTCGTGTTGGTGCATTTACAATCTGTGGAAGAACAACCGGGACGGGCATGTCTACGTGTCTAAATGGAAATCTTTAGGGAATCGACAGCTCACTTCTACACTTTTGTTTTACAGCTGTTAGATTGAAGAGACAACAATGTTTTTAAGAGGAAACTGAGTTTAAAGCTCAACACTCAACCTAAGTTTGAAGGTAACAACACAACATAAGTGTGGACAAATCTTTGGTCCACCTAAAGCCTCATCTGTCACAGAGTGGGCGGCTCGTCCAAAATAAGACGAGGCTTATTCCAAGACACTTCCATTGTTCCACCCATGTCAGAGGTAGCCTGAGCAACACATCCGTCTGTGAAACACATTAAAGTTTCAACAGCTTCACCCTCAAAATGATCACACAGTTAACTCAACACCTCTGAAAAACTGATCATGAAAGCGAGTCTATTAAAGAGCAGCTCAGACAAGTTTTGACTGGATATTCTTAATAAAATAGCAAATGAGTTTAAGTTGTCAACTCTAATGTAAAAACTGAAGAGACAGGAAAAGACCACAAACAGTGTTTATTAGCAGAGGAGCCTATTAATTGTGCAATGTGATTGCAATCTCAAACTTTTGATAATGTTTCTGGACTGTTGGTCGGACAAATATATTTTGATATTCCTTATTTGATGCTGTCACTTTGGGCTCTGATGTTAGGCTGGACATTTACTGTTCTCCGATGTCCACTCCACACAATGATAAATATAAGTGTTAGTCGCTGCCCTATTCTCATTTTTGACATTTTAACTTATTGATTTAAATCAAATGCCGTACTCTTTTTTGTTTACAAATCAGCCACTATTGCAAATTTTGCTGGAAAAGCCGAAGCTACGTGTTCTCCAGTTTTTCCTCGATGTTACTGTGAATTCGTTTATCAAATGAACACTTGGCAGCTTCGATAAAATCAAATTTATGAAATCTGGTCAGTGGTGGCTGCACGTCCGACGGAGCATATATTAAAAAAAGGTGCAGATATTTGATCTCCTCTTGTGAAGTCGACACACATGCCTCTGTGTCGTCAGCGGGAGACCTGCGAGGAGAAGCTTGAGATTCCAGTCATCGTTTGTGAAACGGCCTGAAAAGAAATTAGGACAGACAGCGGTGAAATGAATCCCGGTTGGTTTCTCGCTCCAGCTAATCAGATAACAACAAAAGGCAGCAGAGCATGGGGGGGGAGCAAAGAGACGGGGCGAGTACACAGCAAGTGTATTTGACTGGGGATGAAAGAGTGCCAGAGTTTCCGTGTGGAGGACCGTGCATCTATAATCATTCATGTATCAGAAGGTGTCGGTGAAGCAGGCGCTCACTGTGGCACACGGCAAACCGCCGCTGACATGAATTATTCAGTGTGATGATTTCGTCGAGTGCGGGAGAGAGAAAGTGCGGGCGATCTAAGTCAGTGATTCGTGCAGGACGAGCTCTGCCATCTCGGTTCGAGACAAAAACACACTCATGGTTATTTCTTACATCACAACTGGAAAGTAAGTAATTTAAACCAAAATCATTTCATCATTAGGTGTCTTATCTTCAGAGAAAATGAAACAAATGGCACATTTGACTGTTCTAAGACCACAACTGTAAAAACCAACACTGGCTTCAGGTTCTGTCTCAGTGAGGGGAAACATGACGTCATCAAACCTTCCCAATGAAAGAGTATTGTTTGATAAACATGTCCATCGAATAATGAGAAGTTCAGAAATTCAAAGTTGGCCTTTTGAGTTGACAACTTTGAGTGGTGAAGCTTTGGAATATAGATTTGATTGATTTGATCGTTCGCAGTATCAGATCCATTTAGATGAGTTTGTTGATGAGACACCATAAGAAAAATGGACCGAAAATAACAGAAATAAACACATTGATAATCAAATATTTGTTAAAGTTAATCCTCAAGCACTAAACTATATTGCCTGGTCCCAGCTTCGATCATCAAGTGATTAATTGGGGAAATATTTGAGAAGACTGAGATTAGCCAGTTGCATTTTTTTAATCAATTTTGATGAAGCTTTCACTCAAATCTAAAGATCTTCATCAGTTCATCAGCTTTGTCATGTAAATGTAGCAGGTTGAGTTATCGTCTGCCTGCGTTTGTTAGTCGGCAGGATTATGCAAAAAATACTGTGCAGATTACAATGGAAATGTGTGTGTCTGTGGGATTTATTGGATTGAATAAAAAAAAATAAAAAAATCTAGATAATATGTA
Organism: Platichthys flesus; assembly: GCF_949316205.1. Taxonomy (NCBI): domain Eukaryota; kingdom Metazoa; phylum Chordata; class Actinopteri; order Pleuronectiformes; family Pleuronectidae; genus Platichthys; species Platichthys flesus. Next base: position 21,096,035 of record NC_084955.1, on the reverse strand, counting down.
TTTATAGTAACTGAGCCTGTCTGACTAACAGAGCATGAGGCAAAAATAAGCAACTGTTGAATTTACTCGAATGGAAAAATCACAGAGAAATATTCAAACTTGTGTATCTGTGAATGAAATGACTGTGAAACGAGCATCATCAAGGTTCACGCGTTCCCACACATTGAATATGCCACTCCAATGCCAGCAGCGTGACGGCTCCGTAACACCACCTCACACAGGGCGCAACTGACAAGTGAACACCTGAGGGAACCCGACTGTTATCTCATAGAATCTCACGGACTAATTCATAATAGCTGCTGTAGACGCAGAACATGGAAATCATGGATTGTCTGTCGTACAGATCGAAGCGGGAGGACGTGTTGGGAGGATCGGCAGCCGTCTCCCGCCCAGTGTCACTTCCACTCGCTTCTCCACACGGCCTCGTGTCCGCTTGCACCCGCCGGCCGTCTTCCTCCTGTCAGCACAGGTCCTTCCTCCTCTCAACTTCACTGCCACTTCCACTGTTTTAGTCCCACTCCCATGTGCCCTCCTCCTTCTTCCTTCCTTCCTTCATTTCTATTTCTTTTCAATTTCTCCATTTCTGAGTGCCTCGACTCTCTCACTCCTAAACCTCTCAACCCTCAGGATGAAAGATGATGAGATTTATGTCTGGAATGATGTTTTATGAGTGTGCCATTTACCACATATACACAAAAAAGAGAATTATATTAGGGAGTTCTTTTCACTTATCAAATTTGCTTCAACCTGTTGCACAAATCTTTCCGTCTTCCTCCCCTGGTTCCTGTCTTCCTTCCTTCCTCCCTCAGTAATATCTGGTATTTGTCACGGTCGGCAGATTGCAAAAAGGGTTTCAAATCATTGTCAGCCTTGACCTTTTCTTTGGAAATTGGCCCACATGCACAGCGCACGTTGTCGGAGTGTGTGGGGCGTGCACGTGTTCCCTGTGTGTATTTATGTGCACAGTGAATGAGCTCGCTCCATCTGCGCAAATAAAAAAAACATCGTAATCAGAATGCCACGGTCATTACCTCTCCCCCAAAAAAAAGAGAAGGAGCGAGCTTACAAAAATCTATTAGCAAAAGGTCAGAAGCAAACAGTCCGACACTTCGCTGTTTCATTTCGTGCAGGACACCTCCTCCTCCACCTCCTCCTCCGCCTCCTCCACCTCCTCCTCTGCCTCCCCCTCCCTTTCTCCAGCACTATCTCTGCACGCCGTCCGTCTTCCTCTGGAGCGTGTCTCATCAGACAACCAGGGCCGGGTCTGGCTTTCCGAGGCAGCCACGGCCAGCAGCCTATCTGCCTGTCACATCTTATCGGAGTTTGGGCCCCTCTTTAAAGGGAGAGGCGGCCGAGCTCCAGTGGAATCGTGACACCGTCTATTCTTGACCATTAAATAATCATTGAAAAGAGAGAGGAAAGTTTTCCCAGTGATCTGTTTCACTATTTCGGGAGAACAACGGTCACTGTTGGACTCCGCAAACTGCACTCGCAGTATCTCTGGGTCATTTACGGGCAGAGCGTTAGATTCTTCTGAGAGTGAAGATAAAGAAAAGACATCTTCTGAATTGAAGCCCTCAGTTCTTAATCAAGTGCCAGTTGTAAACGTTTGTTTTACCCGAGAGTGACTGATGGATGAAACTTCCAGATCACAACAAATCCCCTTGGATTTACTTCTCCATGTTGGATGTTATGCTGGAGGCAGAGTGTCGGCGCTGCAGCTCTCCGAAGCCTAATCAACACTGACGGAGCGCTCGCATGCAGGTGTAGCTTTTACATCGTGGGTCTTGTGGACCAGAGACTGTTTATGAAGATGGACTACATGACAGCTCCCTGAGCGTGAAGCCAAAGTGTCTTGATCTGGTGGCTGGCTGCAGTACAGGTCAGAAACCACTTATCAAAAAAGTGTTTATCTTTTTTCTGTAGTTCTTCTCACAGTGAAGTTTGTTCAAATTTTAATATATCCGATTAGATTTTGTTTGAATTAAATGAGAGTCAATGATTGACGCTGGGTCAGTGAGCGTATCTTCATTTCTGGATGGTAGGAGGAAGTGGAGATCTGTCGTCCATCTTTATTTTCTCTCATAATGTAGCCTGCTGTGATGCTAGCACGCCATGTTAGCTGTTGATCGAATGCTAAAGACAAGAGCACCCAAAAATAAACTCACAACCCAAATGAACATGTACATTTTAAGGTTGATGTCAGCCACATAGGAAACTTGACTGCTTTTCACTACAATGCATGACTTGAGCTATTTGACTTGATTGTAAAGCAGCTTGAATCCCTTTGTCCTGCAGTCCTGGCGATCTATCAGCAACTAATGACATTTCATATTCATATTCATTGATTCACTGGATGTTTCAAAATCTCAAGACTTTGAGAAGAAAATTCAAAGAAATGTCTGTGACGGTTAATTCCTCGTGTTTTATCTTGTGCACCCTTTGTGCGACTTTCTGCCTTGATTGCTTTCCCCACCACGAGGTTACTGAACACATTCTGGTTTGAAAGAAGCCCAAGGTGTGACACAGATTTTAGAGGAACACTGGCACAAAAGATTCTTTGACATTCAGAAATGGGAGTTGACACCTTGTGTTACTTCTAAGGTTTGATAGAGAACGTAAGAACAGAGCATTTCACATTTTGAATGACTTCAGGAAAGAAGTCAAACTTCCCATAGAAATCTTCAGCACTTAGCAAAAAGCCCCTGTTTGCTTATGTCGCTTCTAATAAGTTTGACAGCAGAAAAAGCTGTTAATGCAATGGGTGACAACATCTTCAACACATTTTGTGCAGGGCTGTGCAAGGTCACTGTAACAGCACCCAGACCCAATGCCTTTTTATAATGAATTCAAATTTCTAAGATATATGTATTGGTTACGAGGGAAACAGAAAACCTTGACAGTAAAGGGGAAACTAAAACATTATAATATTTCCAAGAGATGCTGCCCTTTACTTTATCCAGAAGGTTAATGGAATGGGGCGTTATTTAGAGTCGTCTAATCAGGAGTACGACGAGGGGCCAATGGAGACAGATGCTGTAAATCTTTGATTATCTGTGAGTCATGTTATTATTCTCTCTCTCTCTCTCTCTCTCTCTCTCTCTCTCTCGTACTATGGTCGGCCTTTCTTCAAACTCCCCTTGGTTGCTTGGATAGTTCTTTTAATCATCCGTACGTCTGTCTCACTCTTTACAGCTTGTTTTTTGGACCATCGTTGCCTTTTCTCCACAGAAAGTTGACAGTTGAGACGGGAATCCTGCAGATAAATCACCATCCACCCTGAAACCACCGCCGTGTGCCTCCGGTTTGGTACCGACATGTCACAGAAGATGATGATGCTGCCGAACATGATCCTGCTGGCAGTTACATTTGATCCAAACACAATCTCAATATCTAGGTGACAGAATCGCATCAACTGCCTTCCGAGGTCGGTAAGAGACTGAAGTCACAATTTAGAATCTGATTCATGCATATCAGGAAATATGTACTTGAGGATTATAACTTTGCATCTCTGTTACTTACCTCATCATTTCTTCATTCTTATTTCAGGTTTCCATATGACCAGTTATATAATAACCCTATGCAGCCAATCAGAGCAGCAAAACATGTGAAATAGAATAAAGTAAGAGAAAAACTTAACGAGGAAATATACGTTCCAGTTTAATGTCGCCACATCAAACGCACCTTCTATCCTATTAGGCAAATTTAGATTTGTGAATATGGACAAATATAATTAGATTGATTAAACAAAACAGTAGCCTACTGATTTGAAAAGTGCTCTGTGAAGATAAAGTTGAAAGCTTGGTCTAACTTCACAAAATACTAACATTCAAAGGCAAGAGACTCCATGTAGACAAATTGCATGTTTCAGTTTGAACTCTTAATTCAATCGATAAAGATTTCATTCAAACGATTCTAAACTTTTCCTTTTCACTCTCTCAGATTTTCAGATCTAACACATGAAACCCAAAGAAACCAGCTCTCTTCAGGCCGATGGAGCCGGAGCAGTAACAGATCATCGCTGGTGGTCATAGATGTGTTTCTGTCTTCCCTTCAAAGTGAACTCCCGTTGACTTCTCGGCTAATAGTTAGTGCAGTCGCTCTGTTCTCACCCGCAAATTAATCAAATCTTTAGAAAAGGGGGGAAACAGAGTGTGGGTGAGGAGGAGGGGCAGACGCAAGAAGCTGAGAGCGTCTAAAGAAGATAACTGACGAGGAGGGAAGAGAAAAGAAGGATGAAAGAGCAAATAGACAGCAGCTGAAGTGAGATGGAACTCAGCATTTCTCCTTTAATAAGTCCTCAAATCAATCCTCAGATTTGACAGTAACATTATTGAATTTGTCAATACCTGCACAGGACTGTTTAAACTTACTTTACTCGAGGTAGCTCAATAACAATCGGATGAAACTAACTTTAAGGACCTGGGGTTAAAACCTGGGGAAAATGCAGTAGACATTGGATTAAATTGGGTAAAGGGATGGCATTAATAAGAAACACAATAATAATAATAATAATACAGGCTGAATACAGGCAGGTAAAAGTTTACACACACAAACTTCTTCACTAATGACGTCCCCTTGCAGTGAGATACTCACAGTTTCAAACCACGCTGCTGCTGAGTTGACATGTTTGGCCCTGAATTCATCTGCAGGCTGTTGTGTCAACAGATCCTTAGCGGTTGTTTTCCAACCTTTGGCCCAATGTTTCTGCAAATACAGAGTTTAGAACCATTTTTTTTCCAGCCCACAAAAACAAAATGTAGAGTCTAAAATCGAACAAAATATAAGGGATATTGTGTGCATCAGTGGTGTGTTGTCTGCTCTTTAAAATGCAGTCACCACAACATCATTCCTTCAACCAGCTCTGTATCCAAGTGCTTGGCTCATTTACTGACAATTCCTACCAGCCACAAACATCCTGCTGCTATTGTTTTCGTCCTGTGACTCTGTGTGTGTGCGTCAGGATGTCAAAATGTGTCCTGGAGGCATCTACAGCCTCAGTAAATACCACAGAGGAGACATCTTCGGCAGGTGTTTGTGCGTGTGGACAGATTTGTATCATTGTGGGAAAGTTACAACTGTGCAGATTACAGTCATCAAGCTTTACAGGTTTGTAATTGAGGTCTAAATGAGGTTTGAGATAGGTGTGGTTCGACTCAACAGAAACTGAGTTTTAGCGAGTTTGGCAATTATTATTAAGAGGTTGCCTAAACACTTGTGACAATTAAATGTAATTGAGACTCGAGAGTTTACATTAATTACCCATGAACTTTGTTATAAATAACTATGAAACTTGCACTACAAGATATTGAATCGTGTAAATATTTGAATTTCTTAATAAGTCATACATACTCATCTTTTCTGTTTTATTCATTATTTTCCAATATTTCTGTAATCCGACTCTTAATGTGCATCGCGACTGGTGTGATCATCTCAAGATGGTGTCTATGTTGCACAATGTTTTCCAGAGATTGACTCCTTCCTCTTGTAATACACTATGAGACACCTTTTGTCCTGGCTTATATTAAACCTTTATAAAACACTAGATTACATCTTGAACCCTTTATTTTAATTGTTGTGCAACCGTTTCACTCCGTCTCTTCAGTTCCTATCGGTCTCTCTCCTAATCCCAATTTAAAAAGAGAGGCCATCGTCAGTGGGGAAGAAACAGATCACTTCCATTTAACCATCTTCCCTCACCAGCCACTCGGAACCTTTTGTTCTGTTCTGACTCTTCTGTTTAATTTCATTTCAACGCTGACTGATTTTGAAGGTTGGTGTTGTGTGCCTCAAGTCCCCCATGCTGTCAGAATGGGTAAGCAGCTTTCTAAATGTGAGATAAACCCACGGGACTACAGCCACACACAAAATGTCACTACCACGCAGAATAATCCCGGTGCAGAAGGGCTTAGCGGGCGTAGTTTAATTGAGGAGACGATGCTCTGCAAACAAGGACACGCATGCTCCCTCCTGCACAACAAAAAGTTGAGGTGGGGACTCACAGGGCTGTGAAAGGAGAACAACAGCCTGCCTGGTGTGTGTGTGTGTGTGTGTGTGTGTCGAGATCTGAAAACCTGCTGGATTTCAAGCTGTGTCTCAGACTACCCACAACCAGAAGGCAAAACATTGTGGAAAAACGGTCGGTGTAGAACAAGGCAATCGTAGTGATTTACATTTTGTTCTAGTCACAGTGGTAAACCCGGCTTGAAGCTGTGAAATGGAAAAGACAAGCCACTGTAACAGTCGATTTATTTTGTGCAAGGAAATCTCCGTTGTATTGACTTTCACACTTTACTTTTTAATGAAGATAAAGAGAGAGAGAGGTAGTGTGGTGTTGTTCATTCATTTCTTTGACAGGAGTTGGGTCGCTTGATGTTTTGTCTTAGCTTTAGGTCGTCTACGTCACGTCCTTTAGAAAACACAAACAAGTGATCAGTGGCTAAAGACAAAACTGAAAAAACAGACTTCCTGTCAGATGGGATAGAGGAGGACGTTGTTCTTCTTGTCCTGCTCCTGCTTTCAAATATGATTTCTTCAATTTCACTCTTTGTAAAGTAAATTGCTCCGACTCAGCTGAATGTAAATGTACTGCCCTTCTCCTGCCCGACTTCACATTAGAACTTCAAAGCGCTTCGGCTCCGAGTAAATCACTGATTATCAGAGTCGAGCCAATACCCAGCCGACTCGGATGTGAGGGTTTCCATGCCGGCCCTGTCATCGCTGCCCTAACATCCGTGAGTGATGTGGATCAGCCACCTCGGAGAGCTGAGGATGAAACAGGCTGGAGACAGAGTTTACTGCAGGCCCCATGCATCACCTGGGCTGACAACCATTATCCATCATCTTCCCAGGGAGGCAGGCATATTGGACATTTCATACGTAGATAAAAGACTAAATACATCGCAACAGTATAACCCGTTAATGAATGCATTTCCTTTGGCCATGCTGAGAATTTATAATTCATAAACCCTGAAGCCTCGAGCTTTTGTGATTTTCTTTTACTGGGAAAGAAAAGCGTAGCATGTAGCATGTCACATGTTTGCAGGGTCTTGACATTAAGCCAAAACAGCAAAGCACTTTTATTTTTATAAGCTGCTTTCAGATATATCCCCTCAGACACATGATAATCCATTATAAGCCTTTTCTCCAGGGGGGGTCTAGAAAGCAAATTCTAAAATAAGTGAAATGCTCCAAACCTTCTCCAGTCGGCCCCGGGGTGAAGACTCAACCCAAATATCTCAGGCGCACACACGGAGAAAGACATCAACAAGGATTTCAAGATTTCAGAGGATCTCCAGCTGTGCTGTTTACTTGTGAAAAGCAAACTCCAGAGAAAAACTGGACCCAATTTTTGTGATGTTCTCCAGAGTTCATATCTAAATATAGAGTTCATATCTAAATATAGAGTTCATATCTAAATATAGATTTACTTGATGACGTCAGGGTTTTCCTGGTTAAAAACGAGGGGGAGGTGGTTCCACCCTGATCATGTGGCCTCACCTTCAACTGTCTTTTACAAGGAACATGTTTTAAGAGTTCCAGTAATTATATGATTTGAAGTTAAAGTAATTATCAATTAACATGGAATGAGTACATGAAGACATTTTATAAAGGATGTTAAAAGTAAAATTTACGAGAGGCAAAACCACTGCTGCTTTCTGCTTGTGAAAGTACAGTGTAGCTCAACTGTAGGAATCTATGTTATCAATATTATCCCTAAAAAAATAAATTTAATATTTTATTGAGAAGCATGTGACACTGTGGAGGATAAAAAGAATAAATGTGAGCGTTGTGCATCAGGCGCAGTCTGTGTTTTAACCATAGACTGAATGTGTTCTGGGCTCTGGTGCTTTTTCTCCTTCTCTTTTCCCATGAATCAATTTCTGACTCTCAAACTGCTGCTATAAGTGAAAACTGAACAATCGGGCTTGCGGTTGAACAGACAGGTTTTCATGGAGACGGATGAGACATCCTCTCCTCCTCTCTCAATAATCCCAAACCCTCCAGTTGTTTCAGGCCCTGCTTCCCCTCACCTGTCCACCAGGTGTCGCTGGTGAGTATCTGACTGCACCTCATGGACATTAAACAACAAGTAGAATTCGCCTTCATATCGTTTGCCTCTCCTTATCTGAGTATAATCGTTTTACTGCCTTTCAACTGTGCTTCCCTCTCCCAGATCCAGTCTTACACAGGTCATAATCTTACTATTTGATAAAGGTAGTAAAGGTTGTTGCATCGGTGAATATAGGTCATTCCAGACGAATACCACTAATGCCATCTTGTAATTGAATGGCCGATACACTTCCTTGTAGTGTCAACACACACACAGTACTGGGCGGTGCAGCCCTCTGCGCCCCGTGAGCTGCCATTATCGTCTCTGTGATATTTTTACAACGGAAAGCATTCCCACTTTAATGAGGTAAACACAGCCTGGCAGGGTGCTGTCCCCTCATTGTTTAATTCTGGCAGCTTGCACCAGTGATTCGGACTAAACTGGTGTGTCTGTGACGGCCCATGGTCGCGGAGACCAGTTCAACAACATTTTGCATGTGGAATTTGAAGCTAAACAAAACAATGGTGGTTCTCACGATGTACTAATTAACAAATGTTGACTTGAACCATCTGCTGTCAGTCACACAGAAGGAATCTTAATCATGCACCCAGGTCAGGTTTTACTGCATTCTGCAATGACCTGGTTTAAGGAGAAATTAAGTTGGTTCCCAAACTGTGTTTTTTCTAATCTGAGGGATTTCTGACTATGAAAATCCTGTTTTTCTAATCATGGTTCGCAGGGGAGTTAGTTTTCATCTGTGTTTGTTTGTTTATAGCAGAATTACGAAAAAAACTACCGGACGGATTATCACAAAACTCAATGGAAGGTTGTGGTATGAGTAAGAAACCTGTTTTATTGTTTTCTGTAGGATTGCAAGGTAGAGCATTTTTTCAACACTTTCTTTGACTCCTCAGAGAATCACTCATGGATCTTGACATTTATGAGCTGCTAAAATTTTGTTGCAGATCCGAGTAAGAATCTGAAAAATGTTGAGAATCTAACTTTCATGAGGGGAACGCTGGTGTAGGTATGAACTCACTGAGCTGGTTTCTTGTAAAATACTGACAAGAGAAAGAAATGGGCACACGGAACAAACAAGGCTGGAAAGGAATGTTTTATTGTGTAAAAAAATATCCTGTTGCACGAACATTTCAGCTCTGATTTAGTGCCATATGGAGGACCATACATGACATAAGTAAAAATAAATAAATAAATAAATGTATAAATAAATACAGAAATAAATAAATAAATGAATAAATAAAAATGGAAATAAATAAATAAATACAGAAATAAATAAATAAATATGTTAATACCAAAAGAAATGTCAAAAGAAATGTCTTAAATATATTTTAACATTTATTTTTTCCCTGATACATTTCCTTTGCATTTGCAGTGTCCTTATGCTAATGAGAAAGGCGGGCCTAACCGCAGTCTCATGCAGGATTGGTCACAGGAGTGTAATGATCCAGCCCTACTACTTCTGCCTTTCAATGCTGGTGTCCAGTAGCTGTTTGCAGCGTTGAGCCAGTTCACACTTAAAATGAACTAGTTCAAGTTCAGAGGGTTAGTTAAGGTTATTTTTTATTGGGATGATTTAGGTGTCAGTAGTCCTGACTGTGAGCGACACGTCTCGTGTTGTACTGAGCACAATGAGCGAGCCATGAGGAGAAGGAGGAAACAGAAACTCCAGCTCGGTACAAACCACCTGCCGCCTCTGCTCTGAACATGAAGCCGCTGATCTATGAGTAGATGTGACCAGAGAAGCTCTGTGTTTTCACTGTTTCCACTGTTCCACAGAGTCACTAACTGGCTGTTACACGGTGAAGAGCTCAATCTCAGTCACTGCCCGTGTCTCTGAGCGAGTGTGTGACGGAGCGCAGGGGCTGTGTGTGTGTAGCTCAGTTGACCAATCCTGCTCGAGACTGAGGTTAGGCCCGCCTTTCTCATTAGCATAAGGACACTGAAATCGAAAAATAAAAGTTGGAATAAATGTGGAAATAAATAAATAAATATGGAAATAAATGCAGAATTAAATAAATCAATGTCTTAAACTTATTTCCACATTTATTTATTTATTTCCACTTTTATTGCAACTTTTATTTATTTCCACATTTATTTATTTCCACATTTCAGTGTCCTTATGCTAATGAGAAAGGCGGGCCTAACCTCAGTCTCGAGCAGGATTGGTCAACTGAGCTACACACACACAGCCCCTGCGCTCCGTCACACACTCGCTCAGAGACACGGGCAGTGACTGAGATTGAGCTCTTCACCGTGTAACAGCCAGTTAGTGACTCTGTGGAACAGTGGAAACAGTGAAAACACAGAGCTTCTCTGGTCACATCTACTCATAGATCAGCGGCTTCATGTTCAGAGCAGAGGCGGCAGGTGGTTTGTACCGAGCTGGAGTTTCTGTTTCCTCCTTCTCCTCATGGCTCGCTCATTGTGCTCAGTACAACACGAGACGTGTCGCTCACAGTCAGGACTACTGACACCTAAATCATCCCAATAAAAAATAACCTTAACTAACCCTCTGAACTTGAACTAGTTCATTTTAAGTGTGAACTGGCTCAACGCTGCAAACAGCTACTGGACACCAGCATTGAAAGGCAGAAGTAGTAGGGCTGGATCATTACACTCCTGTGACCAATCCTGCATGAGGCTGCGGTTAGGCCCGCCTTTCTCATTAGCATAAGGACACTGCAAATGCAAAGGAAATGTATCAGGGAAAAAATAAATGTTAAAATATATTTAAGACATTTCTTTTGACATTTCTTTTGGTATTAACATATTTATTTATTTATTTCTGTATTTATTTATTTATTTCCATTTTTATTTATTCATTTATTTATTTATTTCTGTATTTATTTATACATTTATTTATTTATTTATTTTTACTTATGTCATGTATGGTCCTCCATAGTGCCAAACCTGTCAATTAGGTTTCATGTTGCCTTATCTTATAACTGGACACCTGAGAGCCGGTCTGAACCGTAGAACAGAGAATAACTGCTGGGCTGCCGGAGGATTCTCATTCAGCCGCTGTCCTCGAAATGCATTAGCGGTAGAATTAAAAAATAAAGCAGGAACAGTAAAATAAGGCTCTTTGAAAATGCAGGATATCTCCTGCCGCAGCCTAAACATTCCATTGACGCATTCCTTCATCATCATTAACGCTGAGCCATTAATCAGTTTCTCCAGTTTTGACCCCCCCTCATAGAATTACAGCTGTAATTTTTTGTGCTATTTGATGGGCCTGGCTAATTGCGTAAGGTGGCGTGAAGTCAGACGTGCACACCACAAATCACATTACCGATCAAGCCGAGGGCGTTCGCCCCGAGACATGTGGAAGAGTTTTACATAAAAAAAGGATTCTTCATTAATTGAATGAAAAGGTCACCAAACCATTACAGAGCCATTAGTGGGCATGTTGTAGAGGATAATCTATTTCATGTTCTACTTGTGCAGATTCTTTATAAATCCTCCCTGTTGAATCTTTATTTAATTGTTAAGATTAATCCGCCATATCAAACAACACTTGGGCTTTTTACTGTATATTTAAAATGTATTAATGCAGAAGCAGAAAGAGCGTGGTTTTATTCTGTATTGTTTAAGGAAGGGCTGGTTGTGCAGTGTTTGAATGAGAGAATATCGGTGTCCACCTTGTCAAGGCTTATCAGCTTGATTTAAATTCCCTGGCTTGTCTTTAAGGAAGTGACCTGTTTATCTGCCAGTGTGCAGCGGCTCACCTGTTTTCTGCTTATCTCAATCAAAGCTGCATTTTCATTTTTTTATCTTGTTCTCATTCTGCCTGTTTGTACACGAAGCAGGTCGACCCACCAGCCCGTCGGTGATGACGTCCCTCAGACGCCGCCGCTGCCGGGAAGAACACCTATAGCTCAGGTTCTCATCAACTTTAATGTAAAAATACTCACTATCAAATGTAGAAATGCTGTGTTAAGTGTCAAAGTGTGATCCGTAAATAAAGTCTCAAAAGGTAAATGAAAGTCTTCAGTGTGGCTGTAAAGATTCAGGTATAGGTGTGTGTATATCTGGGGGTCATGAGATGGTTAAAGGGGGAAAAGCAACAATCAGTTTGGCAACACAAAACATTCAGCTTGTTGTCATTTCATTGACGTACTAGATTGTTTAAAGAATCCAGTTTTACTTTACAGAGAAAGTCACATTTTTTGGTTAAACTGCAAACAGCTCAGACATCTCACTCAAAGACATCTCACTCGGGTAAAGAGAGCGACAAAACCAAACAAATCTGGATCCACCTGTTTCTCCAGATCAGCCCCGAACACTCATTGAAATCTGTGTTTTTCTTCGTCGCACACAAAATTGATATTGATCATTCATAAAAATCCAATGTGTTGTTGTGTTTAGGAAAGGCTGACATTTCAAGACATCATTTGGGAACCATGGGAATTTAGTGAGGGGCATTTTTCAATTATATCTGACATCAATCAGGCGAATTAAATAATAATTGACAGAATAATGAGCAGATTATTAGATACTGCACCAGCCGTACTTTTAACTAAAAACAAAAAGTAGGCAGTTATTAAACGTTAAAAAGTGTTTATGGTTGGATAAAACTGACCTTGAATGCAGGACTTACTGTTTTTTTGATTCAAGGCAATTATTCTCTTTTCACAAACTGCATATATCCTGATTTCCTTTGGATGTTAATGGTTGAACTATACAGAACATAACAGCGATTGGCCCAGTTGGGCATCAGGATCCTACGAACCACCAGCATTGTCTTGCGAAGAAATAAGCAGTGCCTTGTGTAAAATCTGTCACTTTCAATTGTGTTTGTCACACAACAGACACTGATAGATACAAGATTATATTCAGATTTACTGCATCACAATGTTTTACTCCATCTGCCTCGTTCTCCTTCTCCAATAAAAATCTAATTTTCTTTGGATGTTACAGTTTTGAGCCGAGAACACGAGAAAGGAAAATACAGACATTTAACCTGCTACAAAATGAAAAGAGAATATAAAGAATTATTCGTAGCACCTCTGTAAAATGATTCTGCTTCACCACATTTCAAATAGAAATTGATTACACGGCCTCTCCTCACAACCGAGAGCTGATCCCGAGCCAGAATCTGCCCGGTTCCACCTTTGTTTACCGACGTAGATCAAAGCCTTGGCTCCTTCGTTGTGACTCAAACAGGCTGGCAAGGCGAGAGATGCAAGATCCATTTGATTTGCTGTGACAGCGCAAAAAGGATGATTCACTGATGAAGTTCTTGAAGCGCGAGAGCCGGGAGAAGTACATCAAATGTCCCTAGTTTATGTCCAACATCAAAGCCTCTCCTCCTCTCAGGGAAGCCTCCGCTGTGAATTAATTTGGCAACGAGGGGGAAAGGGGAAGGCTCTTGCAAAATATGGAAAATCACTGAGGCGCGACTTCGAAAAACAAGGTGCTGCACTGGAAATGGTGTCAAACTGAGCAGCCAAGCATAGATCTCATTGATTATTGTCTGCTTGCTTGAAAGTGGAATTACTTTGAGCTTAAAAAGGAAGTGTGACACTTTTAGGGCGTCTGTCCATTATCAACTACAAGGTGGTCAATGTTGTTTTTTTTATTATGTTATGAATATCTCTTGAATCACAACATCATGCAATGTCTTTTTCTGTTTTCAAACCTAAGTCGTTGAACCGGTTTTAGTTCTAAAGAATCTGACATTGCGTTGCTCAGAATTCTCTACAGGGTTTTTCTTGGGCTGGTTTTGTAAGCTGGTGCTTTATGCCATTTTAGTTTTATCAGGGTGGATGGGGTCATGTTTATGGCATGTATGAATTTGGTATCAGATAATACAGAATTCATCTGATAAGCTCTTCAATCCATTCATTTGTTGAGGCTGAAATTCACAACAATATTTAGGACAGTAGGAGGCCCTATTGAAATTGTAATGATTATTATTATTATCATTATTATTATTATCATTCAGGCAAATTAATTGTCTTTTTGAGGGCCCTAACATGCTCAAATTCTTACCAAAATTTGCAGAAAGTTAGAAAGTGGTGAAAATGTACGTATTCTGGTGGAATTTTCAATGGGCGTCACAATCTGTCTCAATGGTGCCCCCCCGAGACCACCAGAGCGTGTTCACATTGACCGACTTTCACAAAAATCGATACACAGATGTATCAAGGCCAGAAAAACAAAAAGGTCTCAAGGTGCAATGGGAAAAAACGCAACAGGATGATTGCTATTTTGCATTTAGTGGCCATTTTGGCCATATTCCACATTTTGACTTTGATATACTTGTACCAGGGCATTCATCAGATCAAATTGAAATGAGTGTCATCACAACAAGATGGAGATAAAGTTATTAACAGATAGATTTTTCATCACACGGTGTGACCGTGGCGTGGCGTCAAAGTTTGATAAAATGGGGTGAAATGTCATGATTGACAGCTGAGACTGACTCGTGATAGGTTGAGCATGGTCAATGTCTCTTCTCATCTTAACATACAGTCCGTTTAGCCACTTAACAGCCCAGTACCTCCCAGTTAAATATGTCAAAACCTTTTTATGATTATTCAGCCCTGTGGCACATTGTAATGACACTGGTTACGGTAGAGTAGTCAAACAAGCACCTCATTAAAATAAACCATCGAAGCAATTCACTGGCAGGATGCTCTTGTCTTTAATAAAGTGTCCCTGACCATAACCCACCAAAAACACCTGATGATCACCGAATGTGTACACAAAGATCAGTGCATGCAATATTAGGGAAAATACACAAGATCAATAAGGGGGTTTATTGAGATGACTTGGTTGTTTGATTTGGTAGAGAGAAAAAAATCAATCTGTGCTTCACATATTAGTTTAACAAAGATAAGTTCAGCCTCATGGAACAGAAAACTAGGTGTGGCAGAAGACACACAAACAGTAGATCGTAAACCATTCAACAAATCAGAGTTTTAAACTGAAGTAAAAGTAGCAATAGCAAAGCGTAGTAATACTCACACATTCAAAATATAAATAGGTACTTAAGTAAAATTAGAGAAGATGTTAACAACAAAATATAACAAAGTTGGAATAACATTTATAACTGATGAAGCAAATTATTTTTTTATTTTGTGTTTGAAATGAGGCTGATTTAATCATTTTTATTTACTGCTCATAAATTTGCCTAAGGGGATTGATGAAAGTCTCACTTTGAGTCATATGGCAACATTTCAGAACTTATTTATTTATTATATTTGTGTGATAATATAATAAACTGAATTTCAAAAGTAACTGTACGTACTCAGGTAGAGTACTTGAGTAAAGTTACTTTCACCAGGAAAGGGAAAAAAAATTAAGGAAAAGGAACCTTTCAAGGTTCTGTGACAAACCAAGCGAAGTTATAACAGAATATGTTTTATTTTTTATTCCAACAGGAAGAAACAATATGTGTAGGAACCTGCCGCTGTCCAAAATTAACAGGTACGGATTTTTGCCAGAGGAAAAAAACAACTGCAATGGATTATTTCAATCTGTGTGTTCAGCATCTCTCCTCTGAGGGAAATTAAAAGTGCAGCGAGAGGCCAAGAAACAGGAAGAGTCAACCAAACAATCTCAATCACTTCCCCAAGTTTGGATTTTACAAATTAACTGGCCGAGAGTTTGCATAATTTACGACCCAACCGCTGCCCTGACTGAGCCTCCTCCATTAATATAATTTATCTCACTGGACTAAAGACAGCTGCAGGCTGAGCAAAATTAATGAAAGTATTGTCTTAAAAAGACAAAGTAAAGCAAAAGACAGAAAAACTATCTCCTATTTGTGCTCAAACAGATGATTTAACACTGATGATTATTTCAAATTCCCAGATATCAGACTCCAGCTCCTTCTAAATGGGATATTTGCCCTTTACCAGTGTTTACCCACAGGAGAGTTTACAAAGTTCTTCTGAGTGAAACCAATTAAACATTTAATTTAGTTAAAGATATTGAACTTTACTTTCTCATCCAATACAATACAAGGGAGGAGGTGACCTTGTGGGTGTGTGCAGTATTTTGACACCACCCGGCCAAACAAGCATGAGGTTACTTGGGTTTGGTGACATCCACTTCTGTAGGTGTATATAAAACAAATCTGTTTAAATGTGTAATGGTCCTGATTCTAAAGCGACCCTGATGCAGATTTCAGGTCAGCTCCGACTCACGATCATCTGTCGCTGGATGAGAAACCACTGACGTTAAACTCTCATGTATTACACATGTACAGCCACGACTCTGAACTGCGACAACGGGTCTCTAACTAATACATTTCCTCGATGTATATGCCGTTGCACTTCAGTTGCACATGGGGATAATTTCTAGGCCAAACTGCCTAAGCCCTGATGGAACCATATCACAATGTGTTTAAAACCAGATAACACGTTCCCCTTCATGCGCCAGGTGAGAATGTTGATCCCATCGTGCAACACCTCCTCTAACGCCTCTTCATGATTCAACGATTGATAAACGATTGACAAGCCCTTTATTTTCTGCTTTTTCAATGAGCAATTAATAATAAAACCTCCAAAACAGGTAAGAGAAGATTTATGTCTCTGCAAACTTGTTTGGAAGCATTACTCTCATTCCATAATTAGAGCAACAATGACGTGAATATATGATTTATCCATTTGTTTGTTTAACTCTGTGTGTTGTTTCAGCCCCGCACTGTGCTAAGCAGTCTGGCAGGTACACACCCGAAGACATGACGCCAAGTGCTTTCGCTTTCTGTCCCCTCTCTGCGTGAGTCTCGGTCGTTTACAGTCAGCGACAGAACTGGCAATAAACCTGAAAGGCGAGCGGAGAGGGAGGGAGGAGGGAGGAGGGAGGAGGGAGGAGGAAAAAGGAAGTACAGTCTGGACAAAGAATGCAAAGTGGGTGGAACATAGAGTAGAAAAACAGGAACAATGTGATACCATACTACAAAGTGCACCTGCACACCTGTGTGGAGACACTCCTTCCGCGGGACACATGAGAGATGGTTAAGAAGTGGAGTCAAGAAAAGGCAACGGAGCCCGGACGATGTTTTTTATTTAAAAGTTGTTTTCGACATCGACTCTGGATTTTTTCATGATTTTATCGTTTCTTTCAGTGAGTTTATTATACATTGCTTTTGTTGACAATACGCAACTTAGCGGCGGCTGACACAGACAGGGACTTTGCTATTTTCCGGGGGCCGACGTACCTGACGAAGATGTGGTCTGTGGTCGTCATCATCCTCCTGCTGTTCTGCTACGGTGAGTTCACAGGAAGTAATATGGATATTTGATTGGATGTTGATTACCCACAGTCAAAGTTAATGGGAGAAATAAATAATAACACTGAGGCGATAAAGCCGAGTGATGTGTTTGACGGAGAGTGACTCGCTCTCATCTGAGTTGAAGGAGAGTCGCAGCAACACGACGAGGACTTCGGGTTATAAATGAGAGTGATCAATGAAAAACGCATTTCATTTTAGACTCTGGCTGACGTGATATTGATTAGATCATTGTACTGCTTATAAAAATGCAAATTTTGAATGGACTTCTCCTAGTGTAATTTTGTGGCCTTCACATTTCCATAACTTACCTAGGCTATAACATTATAACTAATATGCTCCAGATTGGTGCACCATGAGCTATGTGGATATGGCTTCACATCCTCTCAAAGTGTTTTATGTATGAATCACTATCGGTACAACCTCTCACACAAAGGGTTGTGCTCCGTACGTCAGCCGTCCTCTTACAAAAGAGAGTACCGACAAGGTGCAGGCTTGAGTCTCAGCCACCAGCAGAAACAAAGTCCATCTTGCATAATCTCCCCTTGGCCCTGGCTCACTGAAAAATGAGTGACTGTGCTTCTCCCATGACTTCAGACGGGGGGGAAATGGGATGAGAGTGGATGCTGCGGCTTGAACGGTTTCACAGTGTGTGCTGTGATTGGAATTCTGGGCTTCCATGTAGATACAGGCGAGATATAACCTGAGTGCTAAAAGCTGTCAAGTACAGAAGAGAGGCCTTCTAGCACAAGCTTAAAACACATAAAGAATACAAATATACCATATTGTTACAAGTGTCATACATTTTTTTTCAGCTTGTCTTTCAACTGGAAATGGAGAAGTGCGTTTTGTCTCGAAGAACTTTCACAATGTTCTCCACTGGGACCCTGTGGCGCCGACCTCTGCAGGGGAACAGGTGCTCTACAGTGTCCAGTACCAGAGGTGAGACCCAAGAGACTGCAACTACTATAACTTTATGTAAATTTTATATTTCACATTTGTGTGTCCATGTACGAATCCACATGAAGACATGGGTCTAAGACGGAAAAATGTGTTGTGTTATTTTGCTGGGTAGATAATTAGCATAAAACAAAGTAGGAGTTGGTCTGTTTACATCGATTGTAGGAATATAACAAGAACAGAGAAAGTGGATCTAAATCTGAAATGGCAGGTTTTTTATTGTATGTTTCAAATTGGAGATAATCAAACCATATGAAACCCTCAAAAGCAACAGTGGATGGATCCCTATAAACAATTACTGAGTTACTCTGCTGTGCAATAGATCCCCACGTGAAAGGAGACATATTCTGCTCATATTCAGGTTCAAAATGTTAATATGTCTTACTCCTTGAAAAGGATTAAATGCTCCTCTTTTTAGCCTCTGTCAAAAACGTTTGATTTTAGCTCCTGTCTCTTTAAATCAACCCAGTCTGCTCTACTTGGTCAGGTCTGTGTCGGGGGGTGTAGCCAGATGTTTTCCCATGGAGGAGAGGAGCTCCCTTTATCTTTTTAACTGTTTAACTTTGCAGACCTTTTTCAAATACAAAAACCTACTTAACACACAAAATAAAAGGAAGAAGCTGAAAAGCATAATAAATCTCCTTTAAAACAATAAATAACAAATGTATATATGTTGTGTAAATGCTGTAACTTTTGAAGACATCAAAATAATTTGTATTTGACTCAGACAATCACAGACTGTTCTCCCTCTGGTCGTTGCAGGTATGCTGGAGAGCAGTTCCAGACGAAACCAGAGTGTCAGAACATCAGCGCTCTGACCTGTGACCTGACTGCGGAAACGCCATCGGTTCCTGACATCCACTACAACGCCAAGGTGCTCGTTAACGGACGCATGATTGGCCGCACCATCGCCAGGTTCAAACCGATAGCAGAGAGTAAGCTACCTTCACTTTCACTTGAGCATTTCACCCGTGTGTGTCTGTTGTAACATGAACTCATCCGTCCTTGTCTCCGTAGCCGCGCTGGGTGCCCCAAACTTGTCCACACACGCAAATGTGTCCTCCCTGTTTGTTAATGTCACTCTGCCCTTGGGGCCAAATGGAGTCTCCGTGGCAGACATCATCAGCAACAGCAAGAGCGGGCCGTCCCAAACTGTCATCGAATATACCTTAAAGATCACAGAGCCAAAGTGGGCTGCGTTGGTGAGTAAATCATTCATCCCCACTTCGTTTTCACTCTTAACTAAAACAATATATCAATAACCATGCAATTATAATGTCAATGCACAAAGGTTGAACAATAACAGTGTTTTAAGATTAAAGCAGCATCTTCAAGAGGACTAAATCAGTCAGTTATCATCCCTATGACCTACTGTGTCTCCAGGTCAGTGAAGGCACCACCGGCCAATTTGTCATCAACCTGAAAAACAACCGAACTAAATACTGCGGCCATGTGGTCTACAAGCCTTTTTCTGAATGGGGCCGCAACTTGAGTGAGGAGGCCTCATTCTGCGTCACGTTACCAGGTGAGAAGAAGTACACAATATATTGATAGGCTCAGGAATACCTCATGAGCAGATATAATATTTGATCATAAAAGGCCGTTACATATGTTTTAGGTACAAAAAGGGAGAACAACTTGCCATTTTTCACAGAATAAAGCAGACGTAGCTTTTAACATTTGCTTTTAAAAACTTTTCTAAACTTTTCACTTAATGCAAGAATGTGCCACTTAACAAAGTGGGAAGCTTTTAAGGACCCACCTGCTGTGGAGGAAATGGCAGAATAAGATATTAGTCATTCACAACTCGTTTTACTTGGAAGTAGTTTATCCTTCATGGAAACAGTTTTGTAACAAAATCACATTTTAGCTGTATTGTCACGTTACAACACATCAAGTCCACCAGTTAAAACTACAAAGAGGAAACAAACACTGCTCCTCACAACAATTACCATATTTCTGCTTATTATTCAGCTCCATTCTTCTAAAAATCATTTCATCAACCCTTGAGTGACAGTAATGAAGAGCCAATCCAGGACAATTTGTTTTCTTATGAGTGCGTGACCAGTGTGTTCTTCCCTCCACTGGTGTTGTTACTCAAATGTGACAAGAGACGGGATTATGCAAAGACTCTTCACAACTCTTCAACCTAATGAATGCAGATGCTGTTATACCTCAAATGTCCTCAATGGATTCATACTAACAGCAATCCCATTCCTGAAGGAGTTATTTCAATTTCAGTTCGCTGCAAATATACGTGTGTTAAATAGTTACTGTCCTAGTAGTAGTAAAATACCCTGGCACATCCAGTAATACAGTGGATTTACCTTTAGCTTAAGTCACAGGGATGTTACAGTTCTTACTCACTGAGAACATGCCTCGACTCGTTTGTTAAAAAGGGACTTTTCTAAACTCACTATTTATAAACGTGCTTGAGGTTATCTGATTTCACACTTGAGTGGTTTCTTCTTTTCCCGGAAATGTGACTCCAACGCTCTTCTCCCTCAGATTACCCAGGGATGCTCTCACCGTGGTTTATCGCCATCGCTGCTCTTCTGGTGGCCGTCGTCACGATGTCCGTCGCGTGGACCTGCAATTATGTGAAGGGTGGAAAGAAAGCCGACATGCCAGGCTCACTGGTAGGACTCAATTCTCTCTTCAGTGGCCTTTGGCGTTTCTGAGTGACAAGAAGGAAACGCTGCTTTACAGGCAATGCAGGCCCTCAGGCTCATTGAGAACTACACACATGTTCAGTGGGGCTGCGAGGCGGCAACAGAAAAGTAATTAAACGTGCTGAACGATGTGGGTGTTGTTCAAGGGGAAGAGACAGAGTAAACACTGACTCATGCTGCTTTAATTAATGATAAAATAACTTGTAGACAGAAGGCGTTTCCTTCAGAACATGCTATTTACATACATTGGCTTTTTCCATTGTGTGAATGTGAAACGTAAATAAGAAGTTTAACGTATCCATTTTTATTATATGGCTGCCACAGAGTAAATATACAGTCTGAAATCGAACCAAGCCTGTTTCCCAGCAGTGATTTCATTTTGATGTTTCTGTCTTTTTTTAAAGGGAACCACATCCGGCACCTCGAAGCATCAAGTACTGCAACCTCCAGACGGCCGAATCATCATCTCTACACCGGTGGTCTGCAGTCCACATGTGTCTTCAGTTAGCCATGTGGGTTACTCACCCCAGGACATGCCCTGCCAGGCCTGGCAAGACAGCACTGGGACATCTGAGGACACTGGTGAACACAGTCCAACCTCAAATCACCAGAGCGGCCAGTCCTCAGGAATCTACGGTTCAGTGGCTGTTCAG
Source organism: Platichthys flesus (assembly GCF_949316205.1). Taxonomy (NCBI): domain Eukaryota; kingdom Metazoa; phylum Chordata; class Actinopteri; order Pleuronectiformes; family Pleuronectidae; genus Platichthys; species Platichthys flesus. Next base: position 21,074,432 of record NC_084955.1, on the reverse strand, counting down.
ATACCTGAGGATGGGAATCCAGGTGTTCAGCAGGTTACCACTGACCACACAGTGATCAGGAACCTACCTTTCAGATCAGAACCCTGGGATAAAGGTGGTTTAAAGTCAATGTCACATGGAGTACCACGATTACCTGATCCGGATGCTTGTGAGATCAATGCCGCCATTCATCTGCACACGGTGCGGGACCCCAACGGACAACTGGTGCTGCCATCGCTTGCTCCTCAGCTACAGAGCTGCACAGGGGACACAGGGAGAACCCCTCTATTATTGTCCCTCATAGACTCTACGGAGGAACGCCCTCTGTTGGCATCACTGCACAGCTTCGACAGCTCGGAGTGGTCGGACTCCGGCTGCGATGACGGCACTTTGAACTCACCAACCCAGCCATACGCCAACAGCCATTATATCGCATCTCACGCACCTGCTCTACATTTGAACCTGCAGTGTCAGGACGCGCCATCCTGTGACGCCATATTCGAATCAGTTTACAAACAAAACTGGCTCCCTGAAATCCTTCATGAAGCTGCGTCCAAAGACATTTGTGGATACACACAGACAAACTATCGCAGGAACTGGACTCCAACCAAAGAGGAGGAGGAGGAGGAGGAGGAGGAGGAGGAAGGTGAAGAAGATGACGACAGGGGAGAGGAGAGATCGAGGCCAATTGTTCTGGGGAGTTGGCTGGTACGACTTCAAGAATAGATCTGTTCTCTATAATCGTAGAGAAAACAATTGGGTCAACAAATGTTGAGTTGTTTTCATTCCAGTAGCCTTAATAACAAAAGAGGGAGGAGACAGTGGATGGGATGGGCACTTAATGACAACATAACTCAGCAGGTAAATGCTTTGGATACTTGTTTGTATGAAGCAGCCAAGTTGCAAGAGTCATAATGTTGTAATGTCCCTTTGTTTTTCTTTTGTTCTTGGGTTTCGGAGTTGAATGATGATCAGAAAAGTCTTCTTTTTGTAGAGTATGTCAGAGTGAAGTTGACCTTTGACTTTATTTTATCCAAATAGTCATTTCTCTGTCATATCTGGAGAATTAATTCTTGAGTTGTATCAAAAAAACAGGACCTTTCAGCACCAAGGCCGGAGGAAAGTCAGGAAAGTTTCACCTTCATGAGAACGTGACCGATGGGCGGACGATGTGAACTCATTACTCCTCTGAAGTACATCTAACAACAGCCCCAACTTTTCAAACTTCACAACGATGACACAACAGAAACTTCTTACAGAAACTTCTTACACTCCCTAAATACACCAACCCTGTCTGGTCACTTAAAAATTACAGAGTGAGCAATCAGCCTTGGATCAGATACTCGCCGAGTCCGTTGAGCTGTTTGAAGGAGAAATAAAATGACTGAACGTTTTAACTAAAATATTCTTATTTCTACACTCGTGGAAACACATGTCAGTATTATAAATAATGTATAAAAAACTAATTAAAATCTGTCCAACAGTACTAAAGTATTGTAATATGAAAACATATATATATATATGTATATTTTTGCGTGACACACAGTTCATGACCTCATTTTGTTTTCCTTATTGTTTGCTGCTCTGTCCTTGTAAGACAAACACAGCATGCAACACTTTTTGAGGAGTTGGGGTCAAGGTGCAGCCACAGTGATAAGAGCTTGGTTTTTAAATGGCCTCACGCAATCTCTTAGGAAACTTGTAAAGTAATAATGTCAGGTGTGTTCGGTGTGGTTGAGTCACACTCTGCACAAAACCTGTATGCTGTGAAGTGTGTGCTTGATGTAAATGACTGAATGCAATTATCAATTACATTTGTTTTATTCTGTGTTTAACAGTTTCGACTTTCTACTGTACCAAATGTTTATGTTGGAAGGTTGGACTTGCATCGAAAGATATTTACAACAATGAGAAAATAACATGTCTTTGCATTTTATATTGAATTATATTAAATAAAATGTTTCTTGTTATATTTCAGTATTCCCTGAATGACTTAAAGCCCTCCTGCTATTGGTGGAATAATACACTCTAACATGTAGAACATATTCAAATGCTGTAATTAAAATGGCAGTGATACTAATACCTACTGTTGACAGTGGAAAAAGAGGTGAGGTGGATTTTCCAAAGAATCCAAAGTGCAGCCCGTTGTCAAGTTGCGAGTGTTTTCAGTCACCGGCTGAAAACCATAAACTTTGTTTGAATGTTTCGGTTTGAATGTTTAGAGGCACAAGACCCAGTTGGTGTAGCGTCATTGTTTCCACTGTTTTTGCCTGGTCCACAGTCTGTTGTAAAATTCATGAGATAATCAATGTATTATTATCTGTAATAACTGATACAGATTACTATTTAGAAACAACACTCAGGTGAACTGCACCTGTAGATTGTGTTTGATAGTGTCGATGTTAGGAGGAGAATTTATCTACCTTTGAATCTGGTTTGAAATAATCCCAAACACACACACACACACACACACACACACACACACACACACACAGACACACACAGGAGATTTTGTATCCAGGCAGGAAGGGGGGTTGACCTTTATGTTACAACTAAGGTGCTTTCCATACTCTTTCCAAACAAGGAAGTGAACGTCTCATTTCATAAACACAGCAGCTATTTGCATCAAGTTGTGGTTTTATGAGGGATAATCCTGGGTGGATCTGTGGCTTAATGTTCAACTGCTACCAGAAACCACAAAGGAATATTTTACACAAAGTGCGACCTGAATGTAAAACTGAAAAAGTTTTAAATTGGTCTTAAATAAGTAACCGATCCTAATTACATAGCAACTACCCATTGAATATCAGGCATTAAATTGATTCTCCTTTTTTAAACATTTCCCGACATTTTCTTTATTTACTCCCTGGCGAAAAAACAGCCCAAGTTACTGGACTGATATTTGTGAGTTTCTATTATTTGGTGCAGATCCAGCAAAAAAATCAGGATCTAGTCTTTTTCAACGTGGTTTCATGAGGGGGCTGTTGGGCCTCGGCGGTGGTGAGAGTCATTCTGGTTAAATATTCATTGGCTTTCTACACAAAAATCTAATTTTAGAGTTTCAGGTACATCAGTCACAAAACCAGGAAGAATGAATCAGGATTATGAAAGTAGCAGTGTCATAAATCATGACCAGACATCGTGGACATTCTGCAGAGTCGTAGCTAAATGCTGGTGTGCACCATGACAAATGTTGGCAAAACCGAATCAATACATCCTCTGACACAGTATCGACAATGAACTCCACATGAACATGTCAGAGCCCAGATTTATGACCTGGTTGCCCCATATACATTAGATTTATCCAACACCATTGCTTGTGCATAACACGAATATTTTAGATGTAAAATAGTCTAATAAAGATTCAACCATCAGAGGTAAATGCTGAGATAAAGATATTTTACATTAACATGCAATTAACATGCATTCCATCTCTTCTACAGAAGCAGCAGATATTTAATTTTTTGTGAATTTGTCTTAGTGGATGTTGTTGGGGGTTTCTATTCAATTCTCCTATATCTTGTTCTGTGCAAACCAGTATAAACCAGTAAAAGCATGTTTATATTATATTTATATATTTTAGAGCCCTGCAGGCATTCTGTGGCCCTCCTCACAGACTGAGCACATCTATAACCACGATCCTTCTGTTCTGCTCTCTGAGAATGAGTCAAACGTGAGGCTCTGGACATCTGAGGCCGGGCTCCTAGCTCCTAGGGGGAAATACTGGTGATAAAAGAGCTGGGGTGGGGGGGAGAAAAGTGAGCATTACAAAGGATGAACTGGCAAAGCTCCAGCAAAGTTCGTAGATGCAACCGGCAGAAAAACAGTGATATTGGTGAAAAACGGCTCCTGTGAGAGGGAGTATGAGTGGGAGGTGGATAGACAAAAAGAAGTTGGCAGCAGTCCAGTGGAAAACATTGGGACAAACAACTCCGGGAGATCCGAGCAAGATGTAAAAAAAATGGCCAAGAGAATTGAACCGAGAGAACAGACGTGTGTTTTAACAACGAGGCGGTCGTTCTAACAACACTGTACGGTGAGAAGGAGAGCGTGTTGTTCCTGGTAAAGGTGGTTTCCAGACTCTGGTGTGTTTAGGAAGGAAAGACATGGAGCAGGGCTGTCCGGCCTTCTGCTCATTTCCTCCTCTGTCGACAGGTGTATTAGCTGCGGCGCTGACGGGTGTTTTTCTTTCGGAGGCTTGTCTTTTTCTTCCCTCTTTAAATTTTTTTTCTCCAAGTCCCAAGACAATCGAATGGTTGATAGCAGGATAAACACCCCTGAGTGCCGCAGGCATGATGGTACTTTGAATGGGGGAATAGCAGTTTGTGCAGAACTGCTGGGTTCACCCGAACCGAATTTCAATCACAGCTGACGCCTGAGAGTCGGCTCTGAATCAACGAGTCCTGTCGGACAGAGTCTTTGCCACTTAAGTTATTTCTATTACTGAGAGCATAAGGGAGACAGTGCGAGTCGATCCTCTCACAGGGAAATGCTCATTTCAATCACAGGCTGAAAGGCTGGAGGCCGGTTTCGAAATCCACAAATTGATTTTTATTTTTCTTCCCTCATGAATAAAAGAAAAAAGCCCAGACACGGTGTAATGTGTCCTTGAAACATGATATGAGCCTTGATTTTTTTTTCTTTCTTGTGTATCGGGGAAAGATTCACATTAAAATGTAATGGCTCCTTGAGGTTTACAGTGGACAGCAGTCTTTCAGAAGGCTGTTTCATGTTATGAGCACTTACGCTTTTCTAATACAGCAGTTTTCAAACTTTTTCTGCCCAAGGTCCACCGAAGGGCGAGTCAACATCACGAGGAGGGACATGTATTCTTATTCATGCAAAACCCTGATCGTCCATTCTTACATGTTTCTCTTTCTTTTTATTAGATTTGATACATTAAATTAAAAAGTAATTATAAACTTTTTGTTTCAGGGCTACAGACTAACTTTTAACATTGGGGACACTGGTGCGCCTAACTTTTTCATTTAAGTGCCCAGCACATAATACCATTAAACATTTTCTTGACAGTTTTCATATGTATTATTAACTTGTTAGCTTTAGGGCTGGTTTTAATTACATTTGATGTGGTTGAATTTCAATTTAGTTCAGGATATTTCACAATAAATATTCTTCAGAGAACCAAAGCTGTGAATGCTGCAAGGAAAAGCTTGGTGCATTCTTGCAAGGTCGGCCCTTCACAATAATCAATGTTGTGTGTTTGTGTGTCTGCAAATCACATCTTCAACACAAAGTCTTTGACACAAAATACAGAGACACACAAGATAAATGTCTGGTGCACCGGTGCAACCAAGGAAAAACTTTAGTCGCACTTCACGGATTTAAATGGTTGCACTCTTGAGCCCTGTAATACTGTAGTAGTATTGTAATAATAATATTGTACATTTTTCTCAAAATCCCACGGCCCACCTGGACTTGCCTCAGAGCACAGCAGTGATATTATATCCATATTTAAGGTAAAGTTCAGACAGGGAGAGAAGCTGGTGAAGTCAAAGAACGAGGATACATCTCAATGTCTCAGTGTCATAAAACTATTCACCCACTTTCACTGCATATATTTAGCTTGATTTATCTTTTATGATAAAGTACACAAAGGTAACTAAAACCTGTGATTGTCTTATCATGGATCTGTATTATGATCCCTTTGATTCGGCACAAAGAAATTACCTTTATGACCGTTACTCTCGTGGAAATAAAACACACAACACTGAAAGTTCCGTCTGTTCTTTTAGAGCCGGATGCTTTCATCTCACCCACAACAATGGGGTTTTGGTTTTGGCCACACTGAAGCTGCAGTCGTGCTTTTAAGGATCAGCTAACTTTCAAACTGAAAAAACTTTTTAAGGGTTATTAAAAACAACCTGAAAACATCTTGTAAAGATATACTCACATGTTGCTCTTTAGTCAAATTCACAACTTCAAATCATGCATTTGCCCAAAAGGTATTTTACAACCTGCACCACAAAATGAAAAGCAGGTGGCTGCATGGTGTCCTTATTTCCTTATCTCTGATTGGTCGACTGCGAACACTAACCACGGACAAACATCCCATCATTTAGCACAAGACCAGACAAATTAGATTCACTAAATAAATCTGAGATGCAGGTGCATGTTCAGAATGTGCAAACAGACCGGGCCATCTTAAAGAAGGCTTTAGCACCGTCATCATTTATTCACACCTCGGATGACTTAGGTGATACTGAATATAAATTGATGATTTAGAAATGCTCGCCACACAGAGAGGAACATTTTGATTTGGTTCACTTTAAGTTTGAGGAGCAGCCAACAGGTAAACTCTTCTTCCACGTTGACGTCAGGGAATAAACAACAAGCCTCCTTCGCCTGCTACCCTCGGTGAGACGTCCCCTGCTGCTCTCCAAGTCTAAATCACTTGATGAATGGAAGTCTGCAAGCCCCCCCCCCTTTCCTCTCTTGCATTTCAATGAGTCTTTAATGGGCCCTTGATTAGGAAAAGGCACCAAAGCAGCTGTCAAGGCCGGCAAGGAGATGATAGATCATCCTGAAGGCTTCTGTGTCCATTAAGGCCTTTTTTCTGGACCAGTAGGTGAGAGGATGAAAAGAAAACTTTAGTGATATTCCTTTTTCCACCGAGAAGAGAAATCCCTGAGGAGCAGTGAGAGCTTCAGTGTTCAGACGGCTGTTAGACGAGAGGAGCGTCCAGTGAGCGCTGCCAACGGTGTGAGAAAGAAACTGCTGCCAAGGCGTTACTGCACATAATATAGAGCCAGTGTAAGAGTTCCATGGCTGCTGTGCTATTTGCTCAAAGGTGTAAATGGGAAGAGAGACGACCTGAGAGACTCTCAAAAGTCCAAGAGGAAATATGTTAAATTTGTATTTTTGCAAATTGAAACATGATGTAGAATCCTGCTAAGAAAGTCAAATCATATCTGAAATTTAAAAAACATCCTGTATCCCTTCACGATCTTCACCTTCAGTTCGTGTCATGAACTTGAGGGGCGAGCAGAGAATAAAAAAGCAACTGCCTCCGAGAAGTAATTACAAATAGGATATGTGGGGATTTTTCAGTGCAATGGGATCCAACACTGATTTGAGAAATAAATCCATTAATAAATTAAACCCACACAGACAGCCAAAGTTCAAGCTAACGAGAGATTTGGAGTAATAATGAAAGTAATTTAAAACGGCTCACAGAAGCTGTTACAAATTCAATGTGGTTTGACCGCTATGGATTTTTTGGAGGCTGACGCAGGAAATGATATTAAGAGCAAAACATTTTCATTACATAAATATTTATATTTGAAAAAGAGCAGCGATGTTGAACTCCAAGCCTTATGAAAGACAAAAATACAAATGTTAAGAGAATAAAAGGTTTTGAACGTAAAATATAAAATTGAAATCAAATCTATTCCTCATTTTTTAGACTGTGAACATTTTCTTATCGCCGTGGATTGGAAGATATATTGATGCCAATGTCGATATGTCTGTGAAAGGCTCAACTAATAAATCAATCTGATGTCTTTGATACATAAATTATATATTTTGGGAGGTACATGTCAATCCAAATCTTTCCATCGCCCTACATCAACCTGTGTCCTGCACAGTGGCATCAAACACTGATGAGGTTTCACAGTCTGTTCTCTCCACAGTGACTCGTACATTAAAAGGGCATGATATCCTCTGCATCAGCCGAGGTGCACATAAAAATGATAAAAACAGATAAAAACATGGAATAAGCGTTCGCCACACAGTCGCACTGACTCTTGCTGTAATTCATAATTTATGCAATGAAAAAACGCAGAGCGAGCATGAATTGTGAATCGGCATATTAATGATTAATAAAACGCGTCGACTTTCTCTGGGTGTGCAGCTCAAATAAATAAATAAATAATAAATTCCTCATTGGCTCGCGGGGCTAGTTTCTCCAGCTGCTCTGGGAAAGTGCCACTTAACTCATTTGCATTTGTGGTTGCAGAGAATCCGGCACTGAACCAGACCGATGTTCCTTTAAAGGAAGCAGAACATTTTATAGGATCTCAAAGTTTTCAAGAAAAACACAAGAGCGACCTCCTTTTTCCTATTGTGAGAACTGTCAGGGACATAAAGGACAACGAGACACGAGGTGTTTCCGGGGGACTAGCAAGCCGAGGAGTCTTCAAAACCCAGAGGAACTAATGAAGGTGGACCTCAGCTGCTTTGTCCCCGGAGTTATTCTTAGTGCGACAGTCACTGCTGATGTATGATGAGACGGAGGCCTGGCAGCCACGGCTTCTATTGTGTGCTGATATTCCAGAGGCAGGTGTGGCCTCTAAAAGCTTATAAATACCCCCCCCCCCCCCCCCCCCATCCTTCCATACATGCTGCGGCCTTGAGTGATTCTGTCCTCACGGCCCCTGTGCACTGTTTAGTCCTCATCAGTCAACACTACCGGACACACAAATACACACATACACACACAATCAGGCAGCCATGGCAACAGATTCTTATATTATATAATGTGGGCTTCTTGCAGAGAGACATAATTAAAAAGAAAAACACACACACACACACAAAACCTTACAACAGGGAGGATTGTGTTTTAATTGGGAAGTGGGCTTCATTTGAGGTTTTGTTTGCAGGGGAAATGAAAGACAGATATTTCAGAGTCATCACACAGACATGCACCGTTCTAATGGACTGAATATGTTTCATGACAGGAACTAATCTGAGAACTAATCATAGATGGGGCCAAAGTCCTGATAAGAGCTAATTTCATATCTGGATGACAACACATATCGTTATTTATACTTCCTCTCCACCATGTTAACAGGAGCCAGGTCTTTGCAGATGAAACAGCAGCTGTCACCTCCTTTATTTTCATGATTCCTGAGTTGGGGTTTTGTTCTGAGCACCTTGTGGCTCTCACTCGTACTCAGTCTATTGTCTGACATCATAATTGATAAAAATGCAAAGAATTGATTTCTGGTTTGACAAGATAAAAGTTAAAGGATCCAACGAAACAAAAATATGTTTTTGAAAGGAGGGAATAAAAGGAGAATGTGAAAACATACAGTATGAATCATGTGTTTATACCAAAGCCTTGTTAACATGTTGTATATAGACATAAAGATTGAGGGCAGTAAATAGAGGACAAATTAAAGACTGAAGAATGGAAGGTGGAGTTCAACCCACGAATCAGGTGGAAAGTCTCAGGTGTAGTCTCTGACATTATTAACCTTTTGCTTTTGAAGAACAGGGTCCAGGGTTCTTTTAATGAGGAGGAACCAGATGGTTCGGGTTTCACTCTCACAGAGACTCTGCTTAAGTCGACTTAACAGCTGACTTTCTACTTTCCATTTGTTCTCCATCCTGACGCCCTGATAATCCCCCCTTCTTTTTCTCTCTGTGCCCCCCCCACCCCCTCTCCCTTCTCCGTCTTGTCACTCTCCTGCTTTTTATTTGTCAACATTCGTTCCAGGTGGGATGACATGAATATTTATTCTTTTGACAGTGATTGAGTCTTCATGTTTAGTTCCACTGGAGCCGGGTCTTCTCTTAGCTGCTCAGGTCACTTAGTCCAGTCTCTTTCTCCACAGGAGGCTTGTGTGTTATCTCTTAGACGTGTGTCTGTGGATTTAAATGTCAATCAATCTGGCTGATGACAATGACAGTGTGGCTGTTGTGGATTTTTTGCGTGTGCATGTAGGGCACATTGTTGTGTAAGGTTATGTTTGTGTGTGTGTGTGTGTGCGTGTGTGTGTGTACGGGGAGCTGTCATTGGTCTATATTTATCACCTAAAGAATGAGAGAGCAGTTGTGTCCACATACTTGGCAGTGGAGGACACTTTGTGTTTAGGGTCACCCTCGCCGCTGCATCCACGCAGGCGGGGGACAGAGTGAGGGACACGCAGACAGACAGTGGCAGGTAAGACAGAGAGGTGAGACCGAGCCACTTCTTCAGAGACAGACAGGCGGGCCCCCGGAGAGGAAGTGGGATATTCCTGTCCCACACATCTTTGGCACGCACAGGACTTCAGTTGTGTCTTTAAAGAACACGTGAGTGGGATTTCAGTTTACTCAGCCTTCATTTCCATTTAGCATGAATGGCTTTCATCAGCTACAGGTTACCGGGACATTAAAGAAGAGGGAATGTTAATTAAAAAATGTTTAACTAAAAATGTGAGACTATAGAGCATCTGCACGATACAGTAAATTGACGTTGTGTCTTTGAATTGTCAGAGATGTCTTTTCTTGTAGTTTTTTCCAGCTGTATCATGGTCTTAATGGTCTTGTCTTTTCATGGCCTCAGTGAACGTAGCTTTTTAATTCCTCTCTCGTGGTGGCATGAGGTAGGGACAGGAACCTTTTTCCCCATCTCGATGTAAACAGATGGGATGTGGACCAAACTGAAAAGAGTACGCCCCAAAAACATTCTCAAAGATGGTTGCTCAAATTTTAATGAGTTCTTATCACATAAACAAACGTTCAAGTGTTAATGTTTTCTGATGTGTTGGTTTTTGTTATTTTAAGTTATGCGTGACTGACAGCTGACAGAGTAGCACCCACCCCCCCACACAAGCTGGCTTAGTTTGTATCTGTGATATTTTGGTTTAATTTCTGAATAGTGGAAAGAAGTGGAGATGCCTCACCCATCCTTTATTTACAGTCGTTTTAAAGATGGTAATTCCTTCCCTACATTCAAATGTTTTTATTTTTTGTGGCCGTTTCTTCATTCTTTCTTCAGCAAGAGAGAAAAAAGTTTTTCCATTATCTTGTGGCATATCAGTGATCCACGTTGTGACGGCTCAACTGACAAGTTTGGTTCCAGCAGCTCAGAAAAAAGCCAACATGATACTCCCCGACGAATTCTCCTGAACGAGGTTTCGGCTTCTTAACTTTCAGCTCCGTCTCTGCACAGCATCGTCTCTGTCAGGTTATGCTCTTGTGAAAGCTGATCGTCGGTTTAACTTGATCTGAGAGCGTTAGTCCTCGATACCCGTCCGGTTCACCTGCATGTTTGCAGATGTACTGATGCTTGAGATTTTCCCTTTGTCATCACCGCAACCGTGTCACCGCAAACTAGACTGACTGGCTTTGTCTCTCACTTAAACAAATAGAAAACTGTTTGTCCGTTTTTCCACTTGAATGAGTAAAACACTAAATACTTGATCTCCTTTTGTACCTGTTAACACAGTTCTTTTAAATATCAGCCCTCAGGACACTGAGACTCTCCTTCCTCTCCAGAGGCTGAAAGCTGCACAACATGTGTGGACCTTTGCTTTTGCCCCGCTCCCTACAGGGCCCCGGGATCAGGCCTTCCCATGGAGACTGATCAATTTTAATGTGCCAGAGGTCGACCTTCCATTATCCATGTTCAAACAAACCTCTCCCCTTGCACAACAGTGAGCCCCAGCAGCGGCATCAGGGGAATGAGGCGGCCTGCTAGCCTGTTAGCTAACTCTGCTGCTGTTCTCCACTGTGTAATTGATGGAGATCGGGGGAAGTAACACATTACTCTGGTTTATGACAACACAGGTGGTTGCTATTGGGCGAGAGCGAATGAAGTTATCAGTCAGGCGCGACCTGATTCTGTTTGTTGGGCACATTCTGAATTCACTTCCCCTCAGCAGCCACATGATTAATGACGGGCAGGGTGTGGGCAGCACCATGTCGGACCTCGGCTGATGAATTATTAGAACCTCAGTGGCCCACGAAGGAGCGATTCATTTATATCGTGAGACACCTTCTTTTTTTTTTCTTCCCCAAACAGAAGAAAGAGTTTCTAAACGTGAAAAACAAAGATTACGCTAAAGAAAATATAACGGATGACATCAGAAAAAATCACATTGTGGATTTAATATTAAAGCTGAGATGATTAGTCAGGCAATCAAAAGTGATTTACAATTATGAAGATCGTTCTTCAAGCAAGAATGGCAAGAAAAAATTACTTAGAGCTTTGCAAATGCAAATTTTCGCTGAAAATGTATTTTCTGCGGACACCATATGTTTTTTAAATGATTAAATTTGTTCACTTTTCCTCTCAACAGATGATATGTAAATATCAAATATGGCTTGATATCCACGTGGTATGTTTGGTGCTCATTTGCAAATTGGAAATCAGGAGGCTGGCAGAAGTTAGAGACACTTTTTTATTATTGCTGATATTGGTTGAAAAACATATTATTAATGACACCCCCACCCCCCCTTGGTTTCTAGTCCCAACACTTAAGATATAAGACTGATGTACTTTCAGAGAGCCCTTGTTCATCGCATATCTAAATGGTGCAGTTAGCAATTTGCATATATTTAGCAAACCCTTTAGCCCAATTACAATTCTCTGGAGTGGAGGCTGGAGACTGATTTAAAAATTCTGCACCCCGACGAAGTGGAACAGTCATTACTTAACCACCTCCACTCGGCAGGAGAAAACTAGAAATTCACCTCAGAGGTGTCTTTTGAATACAAACCACACAATAAATAGTTGTAGCCTGATGCCGCTGCTGCAGTATCTTTTCCTGCAAAGTGGCCGTTCATTTAGTAGCTCGTCTGAACCTGAAGTGAGACGTCGTCGATTGGGTTCCTTCAGTCACTGGAGGCTGTTGACTTCATTTCAGAGAATGTGGTTAAGCTTCGCTTCAGTGTCCGACTGTTGCTCTGCCTCGCTCTGCCTCGCTCTGCCTCCCACGTTCTCCTGCACCTTCATCGCTCAACTCCCCCCCCCCCCCCCCCCCCCTCCACAGGTGCCGGTCCAGTGTTACCATGGAAACCAGGACGGTGATGCAGCTCGAGCGGGAGGAGCAGTCGTCCCAGATGTCTCACAGTATGCAGCTGTCCTCCCAGACCAAGAAGAGGACCTTCACTTCCAGGTGCACACACCATTACTGAAATGTGGCTGGACACAGCATCAGAGATCTAAATGTATCTGAGATTATTCTGAGGATGGACAGTCAGAGTTAGAAAACAGGATCCAGAAGAATAACCAACCAAAACTATTTCACAATAAAATCGATATCCATGATACTGACAATAGGTTTTGTGTGTGTAGCCAGATTTAGGTTATTTCTCTCAGCAGTAGAGCTCCATTACTGTAGAAAGCAAAGTTTGTGGAAACTCATCACGGACCTGACTTATTTCTTTGAACTGCTCTTCTTCTGGGGCAGAATGACTACAACATATCTTTAATATTTAAAAAAAAATGTGTTCCACTGATTCACATCTTCAATAAGAACAAACTGGTCGTATGAATCCCTAGGTGTGTAAACAATAAGGAAAAAACACAGAATACTGCGTTATCTTTCAAACCACCAGTTTACTTTAATCCACTCATATAAAAACTACAGTTGGGAGAATTCAATGTATTTGTTGTTGTCTGCAATGAAACTAAAGATACATCGTCTCATGTATGTTGACCACCAATAGCACAGACCAGAGTCTTATGATTTATAACCTTTCTTACAAATTTTGCAAATTTTGCTTTCCTGACAAAAAAGAAACCATAATCAGAATTATTCAGCTGAATTCTACAGCAGTGAAAATAACTATGCTCATCCTAACAAGGCATTTGTCTCTTGATCAGCCCTTCACCCTGATTCTAATTAAAACAAGAAAAGATGTTGAAATAATTCAGTATCTCCGGCTTCAGGCATTTCTTAGAAATTATCGTGAAATGAGACAAAATAAGGGAAGCCATTGCTCTGGTATCAGGAAACAGACGCTTGAGGCCACAAACCCTGTGAAACAAGCTGATTAATATTCAAAATGATCTCATACACTAGGTATTTTTCTTCATTTATTAGAAAAAACACAATTTGGAACAGATTAATTGATCGAGTTAAGACTGAGGCTGTTTGTTAAACCCACGTTTTACCATCGGAGAACATCATTCTTTATTCTGCCTCCGCGTTCACAGACTCTGCCCCAAATTTACACCTAAATAAATAACGAAGTAGATAAAGTTGATTTTGTATATTGTTGAATAATTGATGCAAAGCTGTTCACGGCTGATTTGTTTTTCCAGTGGCAGGATGACATGACGTTTGTGTTTAAGGGGAAACATTTGGCAGACTGCTCACTCTGAGCACTGGGAGACATCACATTCACTAAAATGCAGCCAGGGGACCAGTGGGATTAGCTGGGAGCTCAATGCACACTCATGCAACATTCACTTGTCACTGAGTCCCACTGCACCACAGAGACGTCAGCACCAGGGCCTCTCTATTTGGGCAGTTCGGCTTGATTTACTAGATAGAAGCGCTGAATAAACCAATACAGTAGTGTGTAGTTGCAGCTGAATTACTATGAATGGAGTATTGTTATAGTGCTGTGGATATTAGGTGAAATGGCGAGTAAACAGAAGGTGTTCCAGTTCAACGGCTGGTTTCCAAGACAAATAGTAAAATGGGAGTTCCCTAGCGCACGCGTTGTAAAACACAGCAGCTCTCAAAATAAGATATAAACCAAATTGCACACACTCATAAATAACAGTCCCCTAAACATGCATTATTTCTCCTATCAAGATGGAAAAACGCCAATTTATACATTTACACAATGTAAAAGAAAGTAATGAATATATATGATATCTAATGGGTTCATGTCCCACCCCTCCACAAAACCTAGTTAGTAGTAATAGTAGTTTCTTCTGTAATCCTGCAAACTGACAAACAAATGCAGATGAAAAGAAAACTTTTCATCGTGGTGCATGAAGTGGTTCTGCAGACTTTTCCTGAGCACTTGAAACCTTTTCCTCTCTTGTGGCTTAAAAGCTCAAGTTCAAGAAACAGCGGCCGAAAAAACAATGTCAAGTTCAAAGAGCAGATCATGACGCACAACACATGTGAGAACATCTTTAACACTTCTCAGAAAACTGTAGGGGAACTTCTGTCTATCTCCTTCTGCCATCTATAATTCCACGACAAGCGGGTGAAACCTGTTTGCCCGGATCTTTGTCCGGGACGCACTTCTCTATATATCGGGGGGGGGGGGGGGTGAATATACATTCACCAGAAACCACCTGATGACAGCCGCTGAGAGCAAGACAAACATGTCTTTTGTTTGGCTGCAGACGCATGAAGAAGATGCGTGAGACTGAGTGACAGCTTGATAACGATAAGGGAGGAGAACTGCAGCTGTCACATAAGTTAGACGCACAGAACAAGGAACCGGTTTATGAGGCGGGGGGGGGGGGGGGCTGTAATGCTGAACCCTTGCAGCAACACGGACGTGGAAACCGTGAATTATCATTAAATCTGCCTCCAGTGCACTTTACCTCATAGAGCTTTATCAACATTTTCCACTGGTTGTAATAAAACTTTTTTTTAATTATTTTCTGCTCTTTACAGGTTGCATGATTTTAAATCTTTCACTCACACATACCTTGATGTAATAGTAATGTTCAGATACTCTATACTGGGAGGATACAGAAGCATACACATGTAGCCTGTTCAGCTGCAGTGGGGCATTAGAAATGAAATGATATTTCACACAAAGTTCACTAACGCTAGCAAATGAGTCCAGTGAGATCTCGTATGATTCACTCCGACTGTGCTCTAATAGTCTCAATTCAAATTTACTTTCATTTCAAGAGCCCCCCAGCTGCAGTGAGTCATTCAATTAGAAAAACCTGGGGGGTCTCCATCGCTAAATGAAGGGATGTGGACCCATTCCATCATTATTCTATCACTGTTGGTTCAGTTGATCTTAGAGCTTATGTCTTTTTCTGTTTAGAAAAAAAGAAAACATCCCAGAGAGAAAGAGAGAGAGCAAAGAGCAGGTGCATTTTGAAATTTAAACTTCGAACGCCCTCAGTGGAGGAATACTCAGATATATCTTCATGTTTGACTGAACAGCTTCGCCTCCGGGCGGCTTCACACACAAAACTACTGAATAACACAACAGTCGTGCAACAACAGTTTAAATAAAAAAATCTATTTTGTTTCTCCTTGTTTGCACAATACGCTCACAGGTACGGGTTGTGATTTAGTACAAGTTGTTGACGTGCACACAACACTGACGACAATGCATCACCCGGTGCCTCTCAGGTTCCCTCTTTTTTTGTTTCCTCCTGCTGGTAATGCCGCGTTAATATATTTTTGAGGAAGCCTGTTGTTTATAATAAAAAACACATTAAACCGTCCTGCACACAGTAGCAGTGGATCTGGTCTTTGAAGCTTTGCCTCGCGTGGTTCCTCCATGCTCCTGTTCGTATGCATGCCATGAGTGTGTCTGTCCGTGTGTGTGTGTATATATCCGTGGCCGTGCTACCGCGCCCCGAGCTCCGCACTACATTATTCAACGCCCGGGCCTCTCGGCACACACTCAGGGAACCTAAACAAAACAACAGAGAAAAAAAATAAGACGGCAAAAGCAGAAGTAGTCCTCGGAGGGCTGTGAAATGGGGAAATCTCCCAGCTCACAAACAAAAGAAAAGGAGAAGTAACGTCAATTTGCATTGCCATTTGTAAGATGGCTGGTTCAAAGCAAACGCCTGAGGACAGGTAGTGGTTGTTGGCGCGCAACACACACCTGGGTGTACACACAGCTCAGACAGACAAACTTTGTTATTTCTGTGTTTAGCCCTTTCCTGTTATGTAGTATAGCACAGGGCAAAAGGCTTATGTAACTATAGACCCATTAAACAGACAGAAATGTTTATGAAAAGCATTAAAACGTGTATTAGTCGTCTGAATTAAAGAAAAACTTAAATTAATGCATCTTCTATCACAGAACTGTCTTTCAACATCTTTGCCCCAAGTGACCTTGTCCCCAGCGACACACACAAAGGTCAGCTCAGTTTAGTGTTGGCTCTTTACATGGTGAGCTCATGCTTGAGTATAGCTTTACACACACCATCTATCTATTGTCTCTGTGTGTGTGTCTGCGTGACAATGTGCCCGCGATAAACACAATAACCAAGTCTAAATAGAGGGAGACAGCAACTGGCAGTGTCTTTGATTTGTCATCTCTTTTGAGTGCGTGTCTAGCGACGACAACACAAACTGCTCCATCCCCAGTGGACACAGACACATTGTGGATTAAAAGAACGCACATTGCGGCTGATGACCTCCTGTAACCGTAACAATTACAATCACCATTGTCCCGCGAACAACCTATTGAATTACATCCAAACTCCTGTTTGAATTTAATACCACTGTCGCACCAGCAGCTCCCGTCGCTCCCTGTTATATAAGCTCCCTGCAAACAATAGAGCGTGTGTGTGTGGACACCAGTCATAAAAAAGAGGAAACACTGAGAGAGCAGATGCAGATGATTTGGGTCCTAGCATTTCACAATAGCTCATAATGTCGATAACTGGTGATAAAGCCAAATAACTCCCGATGTTAAAAAAAGTGATGAAGAATCCCGTGATCAGGCACCAAAGTTCTTTTCTGCCTCAAACCACAAACTTCCACCAGGATTCACGGTAATCTGTCCGCTAGCTTTCGTATAATCTCTCTTACAAACACAACAAAGCAACCGACAAACAAACAGATGACGGTGAAAACACAACAACCTTGGCAGAGGAAACACAAAAGCAGCATTTTGAACCTCAGCTGAATTCCGAATATATCGATATGAGTGGTTGTGCTCGGCAGAGATAAATCTGCCGTGTAGCACGTCGCTCGCTTTCCCCCGAGCCGCAGAGACTGACAGAGAGTGTTAGTGCGACACACAACACACACTGACGATTTTCAAACAGCCTCCGATTCTTTCTTTTGCAGTTTGCAATTTTTTTTTGTCACTGTTTATCTTGCGAGTCCTTCACGAGAGGAAGAGGAGGAGACAGAATATATCCATTACAGAAGCTTTTTTGTAAGATAAGAGTTTTTGGCTTTAAAGCGAATCCCCCTGGAGTTTGAGAATGAATCAGAGCTTGTGTTTCTGGTGGGGCTGTGAGTGACGTGAGGCCTCCTCTGCCGCTCACACTGAGGAGGGAGAGTCACTGCTGCTGTCTAGTGGCCGAGCAGAATAACTGTCTGATGAACTTGGGATTGGATAACACGCTAATGAAAGCACTCAATCCCTCCATCAGCTGAATGAATAACTGTGGAGGGAGGATTTCTGTTCTTTAATCCTTCACCTGTGTCATTGGATGATGACAGATTGTTTTAATCAGCCTTTGTGTCCTTCCTCCCTCATCGTTCTCTGGATGTCACAGTGATGAAGACGCCTCCCACTCGGACTTCTATCCCATCATCCCCGCTGACGTCATGTCCGTCAAGGAGATCCTGAGCGGGGACAGCTTCCCCCGACACAGAACATGGTGAGGGCAAAGGACACACTCAGTGAGCACTTTATTAGGGACATCTGCTCAACTGCTCCCTAAACTCACGCAGTGCGTTCATGTAGCTATCCAATCACGTCGCAGCAGTGCAATGCATAAAATCATGGAGTAAATGAGGCTTGATATTTTACATAACAATAAACCTTATTAAAAAAAAATGCTTTGAAAATTCCGTCAAATAAAACCTTTCCTATTTGTTAATATAAACAGAAACGCATACGTTTGTGAGGCTCATGTCGTTTTTGAATAATGCCTTTTTCAATAAAGGCTCTAATAAAGTTCATAAAGAAATTGATTGATTAATTGATGACATTCCAAACTCTTCTAAAAACACTATAAATATCAAATACAGTACAGCTTATGAGGTTTTGCAGTTAAATAATTATTATGCTATAAAAATATTTTAGGTATAATATCGTCATATCGCCCACCCCCAACAAGATTAATATGATTTTTATGTGGTTCATCATGGAGAGCATCTGATTAGTATTTTGTTGATTTAAAATAAAAGTACGACAGTGAATTAACCTTTATATGAGACTTATAGGACCATTGCAGTATAGAAATCAAATACAAATAATTTCAAAATACACAGATAGTTAGGCTGAAAATGTTTTTCAAATCATATTTGTGCTGTAGGAGCACATTGGGACATAAAGACGGCAGAAAGCTTTATTATTTCTCCAGCATCCTGCAGCGCAATCACATTAATACAACAGACAAGCTGTAGCACCCAGCTGGCAACTTAAGTGATACAGTAGT
This sequence comes from Platichthys flesus, assembly GCF_949316205.1. Lineage (NCBI taxonomy): Eukaryota > Metazoa > Chordata > Actinopteri > Pleuronectiformes > Pleuronectidae > Platichthys > Platichthys flesus. The sequence goes on along the minus strand of NC_084955.1, from coordinate 21,055,432 downwards.
TTAGAGAGTTTGGATAATTAAAACGTTTTTTTTTTTGTTGTTTAAAACTTTTAATAGCTGCGGTTTACAACAATAAATGAATTGACGAGATGGAGCGAATTCAAGTCTCCATCTGTCCTCTCCATCAGTCCGTCACTGCATCCTCTCTCTCCTTCACTCGGGGGATTCAAGTCTCACTGGAGCTTTTCTCTGCATTGACAACACAAGAGTCTCAGTGAACAACGGAAATCAGAGTTCTTTCTTCAGTTTCTTTCTTCAGCCCCGTCTGTCAGTGAAAGGCCAGCTGGGGGACCTGCCCCATCATTCCCAGTCTCATGTCATGAAGCCGATAAACCACAACCATCCGACTGTGTCCTCCGGCAGGAACTAGGTCCTCTGTATTGACGGAGACGGAAGAGGAGTCACGTCTCACTTGAGAAGAGTTTGAGTTGAGGATTAGTTTAATTGGTCAGAAAGCTATTCAAGTGATTCTATGAGGAAACGCGCCTGATAATAGATTTGGGATTTGAACAGTTAGGTGGAAAAAAAGTCATTTAAAGACTCTCTCTGGCTGTAGTTTAGACTGAAGGACCATAAAACCTTAGATCAACTGATTAATGATTAATGATTAATGATCAATGATTAATGATCAATGATTAATGATTAATGCGAGAAATAGGAAGTAAATTAATTGATAATAAAAATTATCATCAGTTACAAGCCCTGAATAAAGTTTAAAATCTAATCACAAGCATTAACCATTCTCCCTTAAGGCAGGACTCTTAAAAACTTAATTATGTTGTAATTCAGGACGTGCAGGTTATATTTCACTAACCAAAGTTTAGAGCTTTAAAAAGTCAGCATGTGGCTGGAGGCTGGACTTGATTTGCCGCCATTCACGAAAAGTATTTAACTCCTGAATCAGAATCTGAGAGGATTGTGTTGAAGTGTGAGACATATTTAACTTTCTGTGTGTTTTTTAGAGTGTCTTAGAATTATCTTTTCAGGACAGGATTACTGCTCAGCTGTTACCAGTAGGATGCCGAATATCTTCTTTTTAAAAAGTCCCACAGCGGGGATGTTTAGGTCACAGGGAACAGGAAGCCTCTTGTGGTCTAATTTCCTTTACAGAAATCCCTCTGCCGCTCTGGGGGCACCTCGTCCTGTCTGGGTCACAGAGTATCGGCGCTGGGACTCAATACCACTTTCACTTTTGGAGGATTAACGACAGCCTCTCTTGCCTTTTCTCAAATTCATCCTGAATTGGACTTGTGTTGTGTCAAAAAGGATTTGACGTGACTTCTTCATTGCCGCTACAAATACCAGATATATTCTTCTGAAGGCGATGAAAGGAGCCAGTGGATGGGAGGTGGCTGCCAAAGAGAGAGAGAGCACGCGGACTAACAGGGGTCACAATGACATTTGCAGACGACACTGTGGACGAGGAGGGAGAGTGAAAAGGGGAGGAAGTCATTGAGGATGAAGTCGCAGCCTCTTGAAAGACAAAAACACATCTGACAGTAATGAACCTCAGCTGCAGCCATGTGAAGCTGCCAACATGACATCTCATTAGTTCTCCCACCGCATCCCTGCATCTCATCATCATCCCCATCCGCTAACATGCTTTAGCTCCAAATCCTCTTTTTTCTGTCTCACCTTTATATTTTTTCCTCCCATTAAAACCCTCTACATTACACACGGTCACCTCCTCGTCCAACCAAAGCTCAATTCATTCCCAGTCTCTTCTGCCTCAGGAGCAGTGAGACAGATGTGGACTGGGTGGATATTTTAGGCTGAAAAAACCTGATGATGCAGAAGGTGATTGACTCCTCCCAGGATGAGAGCGGAAGGAAAGGAGGATGAAGTTGAGAGCTCTCGGGGATTGGTTCACTATTTCTGGAAGGCCCGAAGTCGTCCAGGATGAAGCAGCATGACATTTGTTTTGATTTGTGCCGGATCTTCCTCTGCCGGTGCGTGTGGCTCAAATCAGGCATTACTGTTTGATTCACATAATGGCTTCCCCCGTTATCTCCTCCTGCTGGTTAAGGGGTAGCAATGTAAATTATGCAGCTGACTCATGCATGCCCAGTTTCCCTTGGCAGGAGGGGTTTGCTGTTCGTCACACCAATAGGCAATATTAAAATTTCCATTCGGAGCAATAATTAAGCTATAAAACCTCTCACACCCGCTGACTCGATGTGTTCCAGCGGTTCATTCCCCTCAAGGCTTAAAATCTCTGTGCCCTCAGATTAAAAGCACTGACAGACACACACTTTACTAAACACGCCCGTGGCAGGAAAAGTCCACAACCCGCGTTTCTGGGAACCTCAAGATATCGGTGTGTGTTTGCATGTACTTGTCCGCAAATTTATCTATGCATACGTAATTATTTGCATGTTTATTCATGTTGTTTGTGCGCTGTAGGGCCAGTGGCTATCTCTGTTTGTTGTGGCTGTGTGTGCATGTGTGTGTGTGTGTGTGTTTGTTACGTGTTCAAATAATTAAGCCCTGGGGAGCGTCAATCAAAAGGCTACTCAGGATCCACACCCCTCAGGCGATGAGAGAGGGGAGCGTTAAAATGCTGTATTTAGAAGTCAGGAAAAATTCATCACCCTGTGAGTTAGAGTGTGTAAACTGCACATACATGTCCATGAGGGAATGTGCGAGTCCATGCATATTCACAGACATAATATACCGTGCACATATCCATGAGTGCAGGTTCAGCAGACGCGGACCAGATAGGGATTCACTGATCTGCAGTGAAGACGTAGAATAAGAAAACAGGCCTGAACCTCAGTCCACAGCCGTGACAGTTGCCCTACTTACAATGCCACCTGCATAGAAGACTTCTTCTGAGTGAATAGGCTATCACAGCTATCTGCCATCTCCTTCACGACAAACTTGATGAAAGAGAAGTCAAGGATGTGACACAGCCGGCGACGCACCGTAGCTTTGAACCGTCCACACCTGAAGGATTCCTGGAGCGGTGCGCATCCATCACCAGGGAGATGTGAGAGGACCCTGCACTGCGTCTCCTCCCAGCGACGAGAAGCAGACGTGGCAGCGAGGCTTGATGTTCTCAACTCGTAAAAAAAACTTCTCAGAACCCTGTGAACGTGCGTGAGGGCGTGAAACGACACGTGGGTGTAACCGGAGCAGCAAACCACCAAACTCATCACAGAGCCTTTTAAACGACAGGCTGCCTATAATCATACCAGCAGCGTTTGTCTGTTAATTTGGACAGAGTGAAATGTTTAGGTGCCGAGGGAATATTTACAATCTCTGCTCCTGTCACCTCCTCTGATGGACACATGTTGTTGTTGTTGTGACTGGTTGTGTGGCCTCAATTTATATTCTTAAGCCACATTTACGGCTAAAACAAGTTGGTGTGAGAACAGAAAAACATTCCCTAACATATCGATATGTGTGCTGCGTTCACCAGGGAGATCCTGATGGAAACACTGGCTGCTGATGCAGAGTATCACAGAGATAAATGGACCATGTTTGGAAACGAGGCTGAGAAGGTGGAGCTGGCGGTGATCAGGGGTCAGCATGTGTTACGCACACGGATTGACAAAAAGGCCCTTCGCAGACAGGTACCAACAAGTTAGGCTCTCAGGACCGAATGTTTTTTGGCTTTTCATCATTGACCCCTTGTCGAGAGCGTGTTTTTCCAGTGCACCACCACCATCCGATCATTCAAGTTATTATCCAGAATATCTGTATTAGTGTGTTACTTTCACTTTTCATCATATCTGCAGAAACTGAAATCTGTAAACTTTGCCTCTCCTGTATCCGTCTTCCTCTCAGGCGGAACAGAAAGCATCCGCCCACATGAGATACCTGGAGCGCCTGAGTCAGAAGGTCCCAGACTTTCCAATCCCACTCAGGGCTCACAGCGTCTGGGAGGGCATGACCGTCAACTTCTGCTGCACCGTCCAGGGCTGTCCACCCCCCAAGGTCACATGGTAAGACTCTGCAGCGCTCCATTCTTTTGGCCTTAAAAACCCCACTGTGAAACCTTTAAGACATTTCTATTACATTCTATTGTCGAGGTCGTATTACAGACTGGTGTCATTTTTTTGAAATTTTCCTCTCCCTCATGAATGGAGTTAGTTAGACGAAGAAAAGTCTCATGAACATTAATTATACCTTTCAGGGAACATTTGAAAGCTATAACTTCTGAAAGTTTGACGGGAAGAATGAGGATATGTACAGCATCAAAGAAAAAACAGGAGTCATGACACCAACACGACTTGAATACCAACCTCTGTATTAATATGAAAGTACCTGCGTTCATTTGGGCTACGTGCCAAACTGTCGACCTTGATACTTGAGCTGCTGTGAGACTCGCTGATGAAAAGACTGAGCGCTCAGTATTCATGAAGCTCAGCTGAGGCACTGATAACCTGCAGCTCTGGGTTCCACCATCTGATATGGGATCAAGCTCAATGAGCTGCAAACGCCTGCCTCTCCGCGATGGCACAATGAGATCGAATGCCCCCTATGAGTAGCCAGTGGGCAAAGGTGTGAAGCACCAAAGTGAAGTCTGTTGATCACTTCTGTTTTAATATTGTTTATAAAACCCGAATGTCTGACAGAAGTCAACCTGTTTACCTTTTTACCTCAGGTACAAAAATGGTGCCCCCCTGATTTTATCTGAACAGCCGTGGAATTACAGCCTGAAACAGAAATTTGGAGTTAACTCACTGGAAATCAGAAGGTAGGTCACAAGCTTGAATCCCTGATTAAATGTACAATATGTCACTTCACATGCTAAGGGTGTGGCTAACAGTGTGCTTCTCCTTAGTCATTTATCTTTTGAAGTTCTAGCAGGTATGACGCAATATATGATATGAGGCAACCAAAATGAAACGGCACCTTACCTTGAATAACGCCGGAAAGGCGGTGGTCTAGTGGCAGAAACTTGGACTATGGGCAGAGAAGGTCTCTGGTTCGACTCTGGTTCGACTCCACGGAGAAACAACAAAAGACTAACCTTGATTGATCTGTCCAAAAATCCAAGAGAATTCTCCCTACCCTGTCTAGTGCCCCTGAGCAAGGCACCTTACTCCCCCAACATCTGCTCCCCGGGCGCCGTACATGGTTGCTCACTGCTCTGTGTGTCCTGCACCAGATGGGTCAAAAGCAGAGGTTAAATTTCCCTACCTGCATGATTGTGCATGTCTGTGCATGTGTTTGGGACAAATAAATGCATCTAATTCTTAATAAAGTTCTCTTTAAAGGTACAGTGTGTAGGATTTAGTGACATCTAGTGGTGGAGTTTCGTGTTGCAGCCTCACCTCCCCTTCCCCTTCCAAACAGGAAAGAGAACCTGTGATCGCCTTCAGTTGTCATCAAAACTCAAAAGGTTTTTAGTTTGTCCAGTCTGCGCTACTGTACATAGCTGGTGGGTGAGATCATGAAATCCTGTTATGAGATCAAACATGGCTGTCAAACTCAAAAACTAAATGCTGCATGTTTCCTCTAGCACAATCTTAATCCTAATTCACAACAGGGAAGTAGGTTAGTGCTCGAAAATGTTTCCAGAACGTCCTCATTGCAGCAACAACTTCAACATCGTGCAGATTTTAAACATGTGACTCGCTCTGTAACTCCATGAAGGTGCTGTCCTGAAGATGCTGGCAAGTATAAGGTAGTGGCTCAGAGTCCCCTGGGTGAGGCCACGACCTTCGCAACCCTTGTGGTGAACTGTGAGTAGCTCCGTCTGTCATATCTGCTCTACACAACCTCCTATCGCACCTGGACACACTAATATAAAAACCTGTTTATCCATAGTGTGTGTGTGTTTACATTTTATTGGCTTCAAGTGTAGATTTTTTTATACAAACTGTTCTGTGCTGGTTTTACAATAGCCATATTTAATAAAACCTTGTATCACTCAAACTGACACCATCTAATAATGATTAAATACAATACATAGTCAGTCGATCTTTCTCTTCAGCATCAGGAATCTGACATTTTAACAAATGAAAATGTACTGATTGACTCCATTGAACCCCCCCCCCCCCCACACACACACACACACTATAGAAAATGAAATGTCCAAATCATGTAATCAGTAAATGTCTTGGTCATAATTCTCATGTCGCATAATCAGTTTACCATGGGTTTGAAATATGAATATAAGAAGATATATTTTATTCTAAATTTCAAACATCAGCTTTGGTAATGGCCTCAAAAAATCCAATATACATCCGGCTATAAAATGGGTATTTAAATTTGTCCGACTTTCATTTGACGCCCTCAGGGTGATGAAGCTGTCGAAAAGCCCAAATTATGATCAGACACATCCATGTGCCTCCCTTCTCATCACGGGTGAAGTCAGATGTAGTTTCTGTTCTAGAGAAAACTGTTGATTACGTTTCGCACCCCCCCGCGACCCATGTTTCTCTATGAACGTGATATTTGGATGAGAATCGACAGCTTTAGAATCAGGGAAGACAGATCCCATTGCAGCTCTCATGCATAATGAATTAGGACGAGGACGTTCGGTGTTAGTGGTGAGTAATAACTGCCACAGCCTCACAGCCTCACAGCCTCACAGCCCTGTGGCAGAAACATTCATAATAATAATCTGCTTCTTTTTTTTTTTTGCACTTGTTAAATGACCCCCCCCCACCCACCACCTATCTGCTGTGGCTGGCAGTGAGGCTGCCTGATGCTCTACATCAATAAGCTGGTCAGGACTGTAATGAGACAGTTGAAGGTTTCTCCTCGCTATCAATATTTCACAGGGGATTTTTTTTCAGGGGGGGGGGGGGGGTAAAAATAGATTAATGGGAGTATTAGATGTGACTTGCATTAATGTGTCATTGCCAGGTTTTATTTGTCTGCTGTCTCTCGCTGTCTCCAGCCGCCTCACGGTCTCATTTACTCTGTCTCTGTCTCCATCCCCCCCCCCCCCCCATCTCTTCCCGTCGGGCCCTGGCGCTTGGCGATGCAGCATATCAAGGAGCCGGGGCCGGTTCAGAGAGCTGGCAGACCCCCGGTAAGCTTCACGCCAAGGCCCTAATGAAAAGTGTCCCCTTTCATTTTCTCCGCCGCCCTTTGAAGTCCCTCCCTGCACCAGTAAACCAGGGTGGGCTGGGAAGAGCTTTGAAGAGCGTGACCCAACATCTCTGCCTCGCTTTACACGCTGCACCTCATGAAGGAAGATGGGGATGGATTGAAAGGGGGCAGAGCGTTGGAGGCGTTTGTTTGCCATGGCGGTTTGTGTTTCTGTGTGGGTGTCCAGGGGAGAGGGAGTGTAAGACAGGCGGGGGGGATAGCTGCTATAGGGATGGAAAGCCTTGCTTCCAAATGAGCCCACGTGTCAGTCATGTATATTTCATTCCAGGGACGGCAGGGGGATTTATTCCGTTTTGCTCCGAGCTGTGGAGCATCGTATATTGGCTGTGGCACTCTTTGGCCTAGATTATCCTCCACAGTGTGTAAGGATGAGGACATTTTCAACCAGACCTTGCTCAGGATCTGATCGCGCTCGCTGTGCATGTGGCCACTGGAGCTGTGCTGATGTTCGTCTTTGAATTAAGATGTGGTCATCGTGCGTGAACACTCTCAGGGTGGATGGAAAGGTCAGCAAGGCATGAAACTTTGATGGAGGAGACGGATGTTCACGACCCGATCTGCAGTCGACACTGATTCATTTTGACAGTGAATGCAACACCTCCACCAAGTGCTTTTATTCTGAAGAAGAGCCAAACTGTTCCTGGACCTAAACTGTGCAGTTTATAAACCAAACCATGATGATTATCTCAATCAAATATATTTTTTGGGGTTAGAAACCAATTGTGTAAATGCCCTATCCTGTTTTTGAGGATACTATGCAATATTTTAAAAGATATATTCAGATTTTACACATCATAAACTCCAATATAATACTTATAATCCACCACTTCGAAGGAAAACCAATGGTGAACCTTTATGTCCTTGTCATTCTGGTTCATCTGGGATTCACAGTATGCAGAGAGCATTCAGCTTATAGCAATGCAAACGTGCAGGAATATCTATATTTCAAACTTCAAAATTCCAGGTGTATGTTTAAATGTTGAGCACGACCTACATACATCTTATTGGGACAATTACATATGATAAAAGTTTATACTTTCCTATTCAACTGTTTTTACCGTTGGAGTTCAATGTTGTTTTGACACCGACATTTTACCACACTGCAGAAACGCTGTGTCGCCACCAGCCAACACATTCCTCACCTCACACACACAGAAACAAAGTTGTAATCATTTCGAATTAAGCTTCATCAGCTCGTAGGAATTACACGCAGCTTTTTCTGTGGCTGATAATTGATTTTTATCACATTTACCGACATGAATTACTCAATAAGCAAAAGCACAACTGTGGTTAATTCTTTTTAATCATCATCGTGCTGAGGGGAAGCCGGAGATTGAGCACCTGAATGATGGGAAACCAAGATCTAAGTGGTCCAGGCACGTTCCCTGTGATAGTCGGAGCCGCTAAGCAGAACATGTCACACTCCCTCTGATCATCCCTGAGAAAAGGACTTGATGAGACCTCGTGGCACACGTGTATATCTCACTTCAGGACTGCTCTGCTTCGCTGCTTTGACAAGTGGGAGAATATTAGCTGAACGAAAAAATTGTCAGGAATTGTTCACTTAAAAAGAATAAATTGTCACATCTTCAGCTCTTCCACTGTCCTCTTTTGTTTCCTCAAGGGGACGCCTCTCCCCCGCTCGCTGTCCTTTGTCTCTCTCGGATGAAGCAGAGGGTCTCTGTCTATTACTCCTCTGCCCATCTGCGTGAGATGGTCTTTTTAGTTAATTAAGCTCCTATGGTTTCGCTTTGTTCCGTCTCACTTCCCGTCACCGGAGAGGGAAATTGAAGAGCTTGTAACAGCGAGCGGAGAATAAAGACAAAGTGATGTCACAGCACAAAGGTACTCGATGATACAGAGACATCAGAGACTGCACTTTGACGGGGTTCGTGACAGCTCTTGGGAAATGATGAAGGAAGCAGCGATTGATTGTTGTCTTTGGGATTCATACGCAAGACATTCACGTTTATTCCTATCTTTAGACGAACCTCCTCTACTTTGTCATTCCTCTCCTCCTAACCTGTCATGCTTGTCCTAAGGAGGTCAGCTCAGTGTTATTGTGCAACATCCAAAAAACAAAATTATAACTCTCTGGAAATCCTTTTTGGTGTCTGGAGTGGACTTACTTTTCTATATCCATTTTATCTCTGCCCTGTGGGTTCCCAGTGAAAACATATTTCTCTCATTTTATCTTTTTAGTGTTATTTATGCCAGTTTTCCTCCTGTTTACTGCTAACTGTATTTTTCACATTTTGTGTCCTCTCCCTGTTTCCTTTTATCCCTCCTGTCACCTTCCCTTCTAGGATCGAGGTTCGAGGACGAGGCCCACTTCGGCTCCTGCTTCCCGCCCACCTGGGTGAAGGAGGGGGACAGTCTCACCCTGAGGTGCACCTTCACCGCGGCTCTGCTGCCCTACCAGCAGGACGTCAGCTGGTTCAGAGACGGTAAACAGAATAACAGACGAGTCGTGCGAGCTGGCTTTATTGGCCGTTTGAATGGGTTTTCCCTTTCGTCTCCTTTTCCAGGCGTACAGCTGCATCAGTCCAACAATGTGGACATCAGGACGGTGGACAATGAGGCTTCCATCACTTTGAAGGCTGCACACAAGGAGCATGAAGGTGTTTACACTGTGCAGCTGAAGACCTGGGAGTCAAGTGAGGAACACAGGGCTTTTGTTTACATCACAGGTGAGGACCAACAGGAACGGTTTCTATTCACATTTATACATCTGACATTTATCAACACTTCTCACCACTTTGCCGATGGAGGGGGGGGGAACTGTTTGAGGCCATGAAACACTTCTGGAGATTCAGGGGTAAACAGCGTTGCAACCAAATCCAATGCAATGAAAGTAAATGGGGACCACAATGTTTTTAGTCTAAATGTCCTCTGATTTCCTAGTCTGGACTCTGATCCCTGAAGATTCACCTCCACCGCTGCACAAAGAGATGTTCACCTGTTTACTCAAAGTTCGCTGAACCTCGAACCAGAGAATCATTCGGTAGTCTTCTTGAGTCCCATCTGTCGCTGGTCACCTTTTAATTCAAAGTTTAAATTATTGAGCGTATCTTGAGTCCAAGTCGCTACACTTCCCTTGGGCCCTTAGCGATACACATGCCAAGTGTGAAGGTGATAAGATGAACAGTTTTCGAGATGAGGGCGCTACAGAAAGACAGACATTTCGGGAATCAGTACATAAATAATTATGAAGAAAATGTTTCCACAAACAGCACAAACAGTAGGTTGTTTTAATTTGCACCAAAACATATTACATATAGGAACTTGATTTTTCTATGGACCCAATAAAGGAGATGCTGATGCTCTGTTAGCAGCTAATGGAGAATCACATACACAAATGTCTGTTATTTCTGTACGTGTTGCAGCTTCAGGACCGTATCACTACTTCACGCTGAGCTTTACTTTATAAACATGCTCACGGACACTTTGTCACGCCAGTAAATATCTGTCAGCTCACATCAGAAGCTCCCCGGATCCTCAGCGACCTCTCTAAGCTGCCTGCCAACGTGTCTTTTAAGTGATATGCTTCATTCTGAGATATTCTGTTTGAAAACGACCCGACAAACACACGGGGGAGTGACCTTGACACCTTTGCATATAGATAAACCTGTTTTCATGAGGAGAGCATCTGGATGAAATGGGCTTTGGCTCAAACCTTCACTCAAAACGTGATTTGTATTCATCAGATTTTTGGTCCGACTTTAATTTCCTGATTCATTCGCGGGAAACTGCTCCATCAGTCAAGCTCCTCTTCAGCTGCCTTTAGACTCTGTTTGCAGCGGGCAGTTAGATACCACACCGGCAGCACTTGACTCATCAAACAGTAGAAATGTGTCTGGGCATCTCAGTGAGGAACCAGTGGGTGTGTGTGTGTGTGTGTCTCTGTATAATATCAGTACTTACTCATGCACCAGTGCACATACACCACCTCAGTCGTAGTATAATGTGAACTGATTCGTTCTTGTGGATGAGGTGCACATACGGCCAGCGACCACACAGTTGCATACAAAATCTGCAAAAAAAACCACAACATACAGGTTTCTCTCGATCTTATATGAGATGTTCAGAGAATTTAAAAGTTCCCATGATACCGATTGAAGAGTTTTATCTTCCAATTTCCGAATTTGTCCAAAACCCCAATTCGTCAAATTTACAAAAGGGAAGATTTTATCACATTTGAAAACGTGATTTATCCAGAAAGTTAAACTTTTAGTAGTTAAATATTTGCTGATTGACTAATTGACTAATTCCTTAGATGTTGATGATGAACCCTCATGACGAAGACATGTTATTGAGGCCTATCTTTAATTCACAATTTAACCATAACTTTTATTATAAAACTGTAAATAAAAAGAAAACACAAATACAAGCAAATATGCGCTTTCTGACTAACTCATTCTGTAAAAGAAGAGTTCTTATGAGCCTATATTGGCAAAGATTAATAGTGATTTATCCGTCAACTCAAAATAATCACAATCTTCCCTCTCATCCGTCCGCAGATGCTTCCGCTGCAGTGCTGGGGGGTCCTGCCTCTCCTCTGGCCGTCCAGGTATCTGACGTCAACAGGGACTACGTCTTCCTCACCTGGCAGCCGCCCAGTGCTGACGGAGAATCCCCGGTGGACGGTTACTATGTGGAGAGGTGAGGATCACTCCGGGGAGACGAAGCAGCAACTGAGGCCGAAAGTTGATTCTTGACTTTGGAGACAAAACTCCACAAAGTCGGTTCAGTAGCTGTTCACCAGCATCTGATCCTCTCTCACACTCGTCCTCAGCAGAGTTTACGGAAATGTAAATGTTTAAATTTCCATTTTTCGGAGCCTTTTCAGAATTTCTCTTCTTTTCTTTTCGAATGAGGTGAGGATTTAAAACATGTCTCCAATGTCCCAGTTAATCCACTTCTGATGATTACAAACAATCACTGTGAACACACTCTTTAATTAAACTGAACTAAGCTGTAACCAATGACAGCCTCTGAGACATCTGGGGAAGTCATGAGTGGAGGTTTACTCTGAAGAGAAATTAAAGAATAATGATGAAGATAAATACACATTTTTAGACTTTCCGATATGAGAAGACAAACAAAATATCCTTTGGAATTAAAAATGTTTTTAAATAAATAAAACAGTTAATTGATTTAGAACAGATTCAGTGAGAACATTTTGAAAAATGATCCCCACGTGCTTATCTGTTTGTTTTTTTTATTATAACCTTCCCACCAAAGATTATTTAGATATTTTCATTAGATCTCTCAGGCTGAGATCACATTGACCGAGTCTCCATAATAAAGGTTTGTTTTAGATTGAACGTTGAGCAATTTCCTGTGTGATGAGTCAACAGCAGCGGGACAGTAAGACGAGAAGCTTAATCCTGCTTTTTGTGCTGCTCCTGAGGAAATTGGATTAGGGCAGATAAAGATGGAGGTGTTGGCGACCAGCGGTGCTGTAATATCCATTTGGCAGCGTTCACATGAGATGGATTGTGTACATGGTGATTATCAGCCCTAAACACTGTGTTAACAGCAGAGTCAAAGACTCCCGCAGGAGGACAGGTGCTGCACTTATCAACCAAACACCAATCAATCACAAACATCCTGTCCACGTGTGTGTCGGGGGAAGGGATGTGTGTGTTTGTAGTTGTGTGCATCTCTCTTTGTGTCCTCTTTAATTGGTGTAGTGGATGCATCTCCTGAATGAGACTGGTTGCAGGGTGAGGAAAGAGAAATGGAAGAGACCTCCCAGTTCCCTAGCAACACTTTATTGTTCGCGAGCTGCACTTTTCCGTCTTTGTTTGCTCCGAGAGGCAACAGTTTGTTATCAGCGTTTGTATAATCTGCTCACAATTACAGGCCTTGCTTGGGTATTTACACAATTAGATGTGTTGTTGTGAAGGCGAAAGTGTTTTACAATTGGTTTCATATTGCTGCGCCCTGCAGGCTGCACATTAGGGGTTGAAACACCATGAATTTGGTTCTTTGTTTACCACTTATTTCGAGCTTGTCTTTCTTTATTATCGCACACTATGTGGCTTCTTCGGGATCGACTCATCTCTTTCTCTCTCACTCAGATATGAAGTCGGTCAGGGCGAGTGGGTGCGCTGCAACGTGCACATTCAGAGAGTGTGTCACTTCCCAGTGTTCGGGCTGAAGGAGGGAACTCGGTACCAGTTCAGAGTCCGTGCCGTCAACAAGGCCGGAGCGGGACGTCCGTCCAAGGCCACAGAGCCCGTCCTCACTGCCGACCCCCTGCAGCACACCAGGAGCCTGGGTAACACACACACTGACAGCCAGACACCACCTATTAACAACGTCCAGGTCCATGACATTGTTTTACATCACATTTATAATTAACCAATTCATTTTAGAGTATATGTTCAATTGATTCATTTTTTCTCCTGATCTTTTGCTGCTTTTCTGGTATGCTCTTTCCTGTTGTGTATTTTTGTTGTAGTGATGTTTTTTTAATTGTTTGTTGTAGTTGTGTTGATGCATATTAAAGCCCATCTAAATTATAAATGTCCCAAAAATATTTTAGGAAATGTTGCATCATTATCACAAGAGCAAGGGAACCACAGATGGTGAAAGATGTAAAGTCAACAGAGCCCGATTAACTCAAATTAAATGTAGATTAAAATCATCAGAAACTCACTTGATTTCACGAGGACAATTACAGGAGCTCATCAGAAAAGAAGAATAAACAAATGTCCTTGTTAGTCTGTATAAGTTCATATTTAAAACTCTGTGTTGAAGAGGATCAGAATATAGTCGTGAACATTTAGTGTTAAGCCTTTTGTGGCTCCAGAGGAAGTTGTGATGAGTGACATCACTTGAGGCGATATTGGTTTTGGAGTTTGAAACTCATCATCTCTGCTCATGGCTTGAGGCCTTTTATTTTGAAGGGAAACATGTTGACAGAACACATCAACTGCTCATAGGTTACTCTGTATATCATGCATCTTTAAACCATGCAGGGTTTTTATATTTCCAGAACTTTTATTTGCAAGGTAATTTGAAACTTTGCAGGAGGAAGCAAACGTTTCCCTTCAGAAGATATTCCCTGTCTTGGCCTCTTGATGAAGGATAGCATTGCATAACACAAACATCCTGCATCTGTGTTCAGTTGTGTTAAGATCTGGACACTGTTAAGTTCAACATCTGATTCCAACCATCCAGTGACCCCTCGTGTACAGTTACATCTGAATTCATATCGTTTCCTCATTATTTATTCAGACGTTTTCTCTAATTCCGTCTGGGCTTTGCTGTTAGCACTGGGCAGCTCTTCTAATGGCCTCCTGCCGTGGACCGTTGGACTCTTATGAGATTATGTTTTAAGGCGATATGTTTTCTTAAATACTTAGTTTGCTGGAGGGGTGGGAACAATCCAATGAGACGTTAAGTAAGTGTTTGAGTGTGTGTGTGTGTGTCCATGGGTGGGCGCAGTGTGAGAGAGTGTGTGTGTGTGTAGCCGGGGAGGACAGATGGGCTCTGGTCTGTTGCTGTGGATCATTAAACACAGATGAAGGACGGACAGAAGGTCGACTTGCCTCCGGCCTCGCTCTCCATCCTTCCATGTCGCTCCCCCTCTCACGTCCTTTGTGTCGCTCCAGCTCCGGCTCCCTCACCACTGGCTGCCCCTCTAACATTTGCACTAATAGTGTTGTCACGGGTTCTCGTATACAACTTCATTACCCAGGTGTCTCTCCCCCTCTTTCTCCCTCTGCCTCTCCCTCCCTTTCTCCCTCTATCTCTCTCCATCTCGTTCTCTCTTGTCAGCGGTCAAAGTGGCCAGAGGGAGGACCATCACCGTTACGAAAGATGAACTGGAAGGTGAGAATGCTGCATTTTCATTTTAGTGTATTTTGCCATCGGAAGATTTCTCGCCCCACGGTTTCAAACAGCCATCCACGTTTCCCCGGCGCACAGGGTGCAGCCTCCTCGCCTGTGGGAAGCCTCGGGCCCAGGGGCTTAATGCATCCTCATATTATATTTAACAATGATCCGATGTGATAGTACGGGCCGAGGCGATGAGCATTTGTTCCATTTACGGGAAATGAAAAGAAACAACAGTCCCTGGTGGCTCTCCGGGTAAATGCACATAATGACCTGAGGTGGTGAGAGACGGAGAAGCAGGGATCAGTGTCTGGAACGACAAACAGGAAAAACAAATGTAGTGGAGGAGGTGCATCCATGTTTTTTAGGTGTGGAGGTGGGAAAACAAAGGATGCACGCAGACGAGTGCAGCTTTAACGTTTTTTCAAAACACAGAACCAAATGAATTCAGTGAGATCAATCTTCATTCATCTAGCTCTGACACGTGCTGCAGTACACACACACATTTTAAATGATGCCTTAGGAATCGAGATCTGTATATATGTGCATATATGTGAGGGGTATATGTTATCTGCATTTCCTTGACCTACATTAAGACAGATGTGTATTTCTGTGTATGAAATTAAACTGTGGAATTCTCTGGACAATGATTTAAAATGTTGCTCAAACAATATTCAATTGTGTAGGTGGGCTCTGTATTAAAAGGGCTCTAAAATGACTGATATGGCTAAACATCCACAAACCCCCCTCCACAGGCAAATATCAGCACTTAAACCTAGCCGACTTATTTCATATCCATTGTGCTTGAGCAGAGATCCTCAAGAATATAAAATGCTTCGCTACTTCAACGCTCTAGTGTCCACACACTCAGAGAAGCACACAGGGGCTCGCTGGCTGCACCAGATCATTGTCTGTCATCTCCACTGCTCTCTCTCTGCTCTGGAGTTTCTCTCTGATCCTCAGCACAGCTCTGTTAAACTCTTCAGGGGGAAACAAACAGAGGGAAAGACAGTGAAACTCGAGGCTTCCATTGTCCTCGACTGACACGGAGAATCACTGCGAGTGTGCTGACTCTGGCCTTTTTGACTTTCTGTTATCTGTGCACTTATGTATTAGAAACGGAGGTGAAATTTGGGGCAGTGAGTTAAATCGCGCCGACTCCGTCCTTTGCTCGAATCCAGCAGACAAAGCATGAAAATTCCTGATGCAAAGATTTCAGCAGAAGCAATATGTCAGAAAGCACTTCTCGACTCTGCTTTCATTTCCGCTGACCTTGTGCAACTTTAATTTCTTCCTCCTCCTCCTCCTCCTCCTCCTCCTCCTCCTCCTCCTCCTCTCTTTGCTCCTCAGGTCAGGTCAAAGCTCCTCTCCCTCCCACGGATGTCCACGCCTCCGAGGTGACCGACACCTATGTGGTCCTGAGCTGGACCGAGCCTGAACCCAGAGGCAGGGAGCCGCTCAACTTCTACGTGGAGCAGGTCAGTCAGCTCTCACACACACACACTCACACACAAACACACACACACTTATCTAATCTTGACTTATCTAACAGTATTTCAATCTGTAAAAAATAAGACTGCAGATCAAACTTTAAAATATTGGTGGTTATTTCGCCCCCAGGAGGAGACACGAAGTTCAAACTGAAGACAAAAATAACAAAAGTTCACTTCCAACTTATCAAACTGGGGAGACTGACCTATATTCTTTATAACAATAAAGAGCCCGGTCTCACCAATATCAACGCCCAACAGCCTCCAGATCCAATAATCAGAAAACTGCCACAGGAAATAGATTTTTATTGGACTTTTATAACTTACCGAGGTAATAAAACTGTCAAACACGTCAAAGGCATCAGAAAATTACTAAAGTTTGCTTCTTCTCTCCCACTTATATAATGAAAGGAACATTCAAATACCCCCTTCGCCCTTGAGCAAGCACTTTGCAACCACTGATGTCTCTGACGTGCCTCGTGCTATTGTCTCGTCAAATAGGCAGAACATAATGGCGAGGCCCAAATATATACAGAATATAATAGACGACATTAGTGCTATACAATGTGATTTATGTATTTAAAATCATTTGTTAAAAGAGACTAATTGACAAAGATGAAGATAACGCGTCAAGATGAGTTGGCTCCAATATTCTGAATCTCCATTTTGTGCTTCATCCCGACATCTCTTCTGTTTATGTCTTCACACTTTCCATCTTTCTGTACCTGAGCAACTTTTCATTTTCCTGCCTTCACTCTACACTGCCAATCTTTATTCCTCTTTCTGTCCTTGTCTCCACGTTAAGTGGTTTATTCAAAAACATGTGTCAATTACCAGTTATGTAAAGAGCAAGTGGTGCTAAAAAAAATTAATGGGGCTTTTTAAAGCGTATTTTTCCGTCTTTAAAGTGCGTTGAAGGATACTGAGTAATGAACGTGTCCTTGCAGGTAGAAGTTTCAAATCTTATTTGTGTTGATATTTCTTTTTCTACTTCATCTTAACGCTGTGCTGGGATCAGTCACTGGCAGGGAAGAGCAGCTGGGAGCTGGCCAGTCTGGACATGGTGGTCAACTCTCCCAGGTTCCCAGTGTTCGCCCTGGTCAAGGGGAAGCAGTACCGCTTCCGAGTGCGCTCCATCAACAAGTACGGAGTCAGTGACCCCTCGGAGCCCAGCGAGCCCATCTCTCTGGGAAAGCCACAAGGTGAGAGAGCTGTGTCGTGTTCCACCACCCACTTATTCCTTGACCCACTGTGTAGGACGCTCTTCCTTTTCTATTCCCGGTTTAGAGCCGTGACAATGTGGACATTTAAGCTGCTTTCAGACAAGCACAGGACTTTCTCTAGCTGGTCTCCCAGTGGAATCCTAGGAGAATCAGATGTGGGAAATTGGTTTGATGATGATTCTAACGCGCGACAGACGCAAAAATGAAAAATACTAAAGAAACCGAATATCTCCCAGTGAATTGTCAATTAGGACTGCATCTAACTGCACTTCGGAATTAAAGAATAAATTGTGTTTTCAACTGATCAATACTTGTTTTACATATCGATGTCGTAAAACGTCAATATGCTTCGGAGTTAATCAATCAATCAAATTTGATTTGTATAGCCCATATTCACAAATTACAATTCATCTCATAGGGCTTTAACAGGGTGTGACATCCTCTGTCCTTAACCCTCAGCAAGAGTCAGGACAAACTACTAAAAACCCTTTTAACAGGGTAAAAATAGGTAGAAACCTCAGAGAGAGCCCCATGTGAGGGATCCCTCTCCCAGGACGGACAGAAGTGCAATAGATGCCACGTGTAAGAGTGTATCCTTAACATTTAACAAAGAAGTCCAACACATTCCAATACTTCTTTAAACTGCAGATTATCTGTATTTCTCTGTGCTTTATCGTCTCAGATGAGTCTAATAACGTGAAGTAATTGTTTTTAGTGTAATTATATGTACTTTTATGAGTGAATACGTACCGATGAAAGTATTCTATAATACTTTGAGTGGTCAAAAACTCAAAAGAAATCTCTAAGGCTTATATTAGATATTTAATAATAGAAAACGTATTATTATAACTTTGTCCATTGTCTGACTCACTGAGCAGATCAGCTTTAAAACGTTGTCTAATGGAATCACAGGGTTCATTTGATCCAAGCATCTCATCTCTTGATCATATTTCAAAGTATGAATTCTGTATCATGGATGATTTTCATGGATCAACTTCTGCTTTCATATTTTTTTTTTTTTTTTATGTGATTCCCATCAGCGGTGCCAGCTCCCCCCCACTCTGTGATGGCCGTCAGAGACACAAACACTTCAGTGCTGCTCCAGTGGCAGGAGCCCAATGAGAAGCACGGCATTCTGGGATACTACCTGTACTACAGCGAAACTGGCCAACAGGACTGGAAGACTGTGAACAACAAGCCTCTCGCCACAACCAGGTAGCTGTGACAGAATGTTTGGGCCGCGGCTGCAGGAAGAATCGATAGTTCTTCTCTGAGTCTCTGTGGTCTAAATATGTCAACGCGTCAGGGTCAGCGTCTGCATGTGAATTCATCTCAATTCTCCCTCACCTCAGGTTTATCGTTGACGGTCTGAAGACTCGAGGAGAATATGTGTTTCGGGTGAAGTCTGTGAGCCAAGCAGGGAACAGCAACTATTCAGAGGAGTCTGAGCCCATCATCGTCAAATCGGCCATTTGTAAGTGCAGCTGCCGAACAAATACACAAAGCAGTGGACACAACATTTCATCTCCTGTCCCGACACGATTCAAGCATCTCAGACTCTCTATTCATTTGATGCTTTTACCAAATGAGCAGCATACGATTCTTCTAGTTGAAATGTGTTTAAATATTGAATCAATCAATTGATTTCAAATAAAACAAACGCAGCAAAAAAAAATTCAAAGACCCTTGTGACACCGATTCGTTTTAATTACATTCAAAGGCTGAACTGTTGGTTTTGACTGATTTGTTAAGTACACAAGTATGTTCTCTCAAAACCTCGAGAGCATGTGTGCCCTCCAAATTAAAAAAAGCATAATAAAACACTCAAAAGCATCACAGTGAGTCCTCCATGTTTTTCAGAGCGCTACAGTAAACAAAAAAGCATTTGTAGAAAAGGTTTTTATATTCCAAGGAGAAAAATATTCAGAAATGTATTCATATTTTTATTCACTAAAGCAAGAATATTTAAAATACTGGGACATATGTACATTTTCATTTATACACAGCACATTTAACTCTAACTGATACATTCAGATTTGTTTTTGGATTCACACCAGATTGCATTTTTTTTTATCAAGAACCATGAATTATTCATTCGGAAATTACTGACATTTATGGCAGATTTCTTATCTTGCACAGTAAGTTATTAAAAACAATTTCCTGTAACCACACCTTCGACCGGATCTACGCAAACAATGAATGGTCCCTTCAATTTGAATCTTTCATAGTTGGTTTAAAGCACAGACTGTAAATGAAGATGGACGAAATTACTGTTCCTCAAAACTGAAGCCGAGTCATCTTGATCGCCATCTAGTGGCTGACTGATGTGTTAGTGGATGGGACACGAACCAAACTAAAAAGTCAATATACACATCAAAACAAAAATATAGTTTCTGTCATTTTAGTTAGTTGCTATCACAGTGTTGCAAGTGCTAATTTTTCCAGTGAGATTTGCTTTAATTAGTTGTATAATTAGGTCATTATTAACAGCTGAGACTGACTTGTGATTGGTCGAGCGAGTCAGACTCCGACTCCAGATGACGTCAGAAGCATAAGATGGCTCCACCCATATCCAGGAAGTCTTAGCTTTATTAATATTATTTATTATTTAACGAGAGGAAGTGGATACCTGTCGTCCATCTTTATATACAGTCTATGGTTTGAAGCTTTGTGGTGGTGATCGTCCTCTTGAGGAGCTACTGAGCTGTACGTGTTCTCTGTAGCCTGCAGTACAGTACCATGATGATTTACTCGGGTTGCCGCTCACTGTCAGAATATTGTAACATCCTTTCTGCCATTTCTCTTTGTGAGGAACACATTTTCCTCAAACAGAATACGAGTTGAATAATTGCTTGGCAAAGAGAGTTGTGCATTTCCGAGTGAAGACAGAAGTTGTCAGGGAGTCAGTGCCATTTCTCAGTCTATTTAACAAGAACATGTTCCTGCTAAGACACTCATTTCTCTCTTTTTGTGAATCCCGCTGCTTGTTCCAGATGTTCCCTCCGCTCCCTCTGCCATCGCCCTGCTGCTGTGCACTGGATCGGAGATGGTGCTGGGTTGGAGGGCCCCCGCCTGTAACGGGGGAGATCGCATACGTGGCTATTACCTGGACCAGAGGGAACAGGGCATGACAACATGGAGAGAGGTCAACGTCAAGCCCGTCGAAGAGAGGAAGTTACAGGTCAGTAAAGCTCCAAGTTGTTACCGGTGCATCTTGTTTTTTAATCATCCATGTTTTGTCCAGACTGTAAACCTCAACAATTACTGGTTGGATTACCAGGAAAAGTGTGCACATAGATTCATGGTCCCCAGAGAATAAACCCTAAAGATTTGTGTCCACAGCTTTTCTCTTACTGCCACCATCAGGTTCTTATGTGTTGGCTTTCAGTCAAATATCTTGACAATGATTGCATGTAGTGGCACAGAACTGGTGTCAGACGTCCATGGATTTAGACAGAGACTGTACACACACATGGACGACCTGTCTCCACTTCCTCCCACGATCCAGAAATCGAGCTAAAGTACGTTGGGTATGGACGAAGCCATTTAGATCCATTAGAGTCTGTGCTGTAGTGATGGAGGGGGGGGGGGGGGTGGGTTGAGCCACGGTAGACAGGTCCCTTCAATACAAAAGCTTGACCAATCACAAGTCAGTCCCAGCTGTCAATCATGATGTTGAAACTTGTTTTTATAGCATCAATAACTAATAAATAACAAACTTAACCAAAAAAGATCTTCATTTGAAAAAGCATCAGTGTGATGAAATCTATATAAAATTAAAACTCAATTATTTTGATAATTTTGTAGAACTTTTTAGTTTGGACACTGACCCATCTGTTAACATGGAGGAGACCTATGTTGTGATCCCCAAATATTTCAACTCAAATTTTCTTTTAAAGTAATTTCTAATACAAGTAATCATAAGATAAAAATGATGGCTATGGCTGCAGTATCTTGCTGTCAGATTATATCCAATAAGTAATAAAACAGGCAGCCGTTTCCAGCTTCTGATGAAAATGTGATACGTTAATATAGAATTCCTAGGATCAACCAAGGTTGCTCTACACATCATTCCCATACGTTAATTATTTTTAATCTAATTACACTAATAACAGTTTTCTCCTATATTAAGCAGCTGAATTTAAAATTTGGCCAAAGCTCCCTCATGCACATTGGCTGTGTCACTAGGCAACACGCTGTGTCCATGGAGACCTGGAGGAAAGTTGAATCTATAACCTGACTTAGGCAGATTACAGGTCCTATGTAATTAGACACTGTGCCAACTCCTGGTTATTTTTAGCTGCTGGGAAAAACAAAGAGGAAGCCAATTAGACAGAAAACGACAGTGTCGCTGTGAATCAAAGTTAGAGGTGAAGACGACTCGAAACACCTTCGATGGAAGAAACCATTCCACTGAGGACACGCAGCGCCCCCTTTTGGGCTAAATGAGCGACATGAACAACCTAAGGAACCAGACCCTGGAGTAAAAGTACCATGAAAATACTGTAATCATGACACCATCTTTTACAAGTAAAGCTCCTTTATTTTGAGTAGCTTTGAAATGCATTGACTCACACTATATATATCTTAATACTGAATTTGTTCTTATAATTGCTTCATGTTGTTTGCCTCCCTTTCAATGAGCCACACAGTGGGAGGAAAGATGAAACAACTTCGATATCGTTTGAGAACTTTTTGTCTGATCTTGTCTTTTTGAGAAATTTTGGATGCTTCTGCCTCTTTGAGCCTCAAAAAGTTCTTTAACTCATAGATCTGAAAACACGACAAGCAATCCCAACTACAGGCTCATTAGTTGGGGGCACAAGAAAGACAAATTTGGAGAACAATGTGTTAAATCTACGTTTAGAAGCTCATCGCATGTTTTTTTTTTTTTTTATTGAAAGGGGTATTAAATCAATTAATGCTTTTTGATAGATATACTGGTTTTGAAAGAACAATCTTTTCCTCCGAAATGTACAAGGAGCTTAAAGCTGTACGCAATTATTAGTTTTTACTTTAATGTTATTTTTTATAAAACATTTTGAACTGCATTTTGTGTATCAAAGCTGCTGTATAAATATAATTTATTATTATCACTAATGCGCTTAGTTACTTTACAGCAATGTGAGAGTTTATGTAAATGATGCATGAGGATGATTGTGATTACAGTGGCTCACGTCTCCCTGAATGTGACCCTTGACCTAAGAGGCGGACATTTCACTGTGAGCTCAGAGGTCGACAACCAGATGATGAATGTGTCATATTCATCAAATGCAGCCTGTTCGCCATCTAGTGGATGAAAGCTGTACTTCAATCCACTTCTTAGGCCATGACAACTTCTGTCTCGTCTGCTCTGTATATTAATCTGATTACAGGGTTGTGCTTCTACCTGAATCTGTTTGGAGAAGCAGCTATAGATAATGATGGGGGTGGTTTTATGGGGGAAATTGGTTTTTAGATAGTGATTGCTATTGCTGTGAAATAAGCTCCCTCTGCTTGTATCAATTAGCCGCCGGGAGCGTTAGCAGAAGTTCACAACTGTTCACGGGCGAGATAAGGGCCTTAAAGTCTAAGAGGCTGTGAATAGGAAGATCAATGAACAGATCAATGAGGCTGAGTCCTCCTCTCTTCCCAAAGCAAAAGTGTCTCAGGGACTCGGCAGGAAAACGCTGAGGCAGCAGAAGCAGCAGAAGCAGCAGAGCTAATCCCACATGAAATGGCTGCTGGAGTCTGGAGTGTGTCTGTACCGGCAGCGTCTGCTCCTGTGTGATGTGACAGCTGATCCTCGTTCCACTCGGCAGCAGCGACGGTCTGACCTGAGTCGTTTGGATTCACACAAAGGAACATTATGGTATAAGCAGGATACAGAATGCTGCACATACTGTGTATTATCAAACAGTACTTCAAAAAGTATAAAGTACAGAAAGGAAAACGATTCCAGTCCGGATTTTACAGTGAAACCTGTTTTGTATTAGAATGGAGATGTTGTTGGTTCAATCCCTGCACTGTGTATCTGCAGAAGTGGCCTTTGCTAAGATGCTGATCTTCAAATTGCCCTTGGTGACTGTGATGGTCGTGTATGAAGTGCAGCATACAGCACTACTGTATGAATGTGTGTGTTTGAATGTGGCTTGTACTGTTAAGTGCTTTGAGTGGTGCACTGGAAATCTATGTAAATACAGTACATTAATTAAATAGCCTTGTCATTGATGGTGACACGCAGTGACAAACA
This sequence comes from Platichthys flesus, assembly GCF_949316205.1. Lineage (NCBI taxonomy): Eukaryota > Metazoa > Chordata > Actinopteri > Pleuronectiformes > Pleuronectidae > Platichthys > Platichthys flesus. Next base: position 21,031,568 of record NC_084955.1, on the reverse strand, counting down.
TCCACTAACACAATAACACACAAAAAAATAAAAATACCTGTACAACTGAGGTTTTTCCATTTCGTCAAATTATTTAATGGAAAATTGATATTTGAAAAGGATCAGATATAGAATTTAAACATTGAAACTTTGTCTTCAGCGTCACCAGGTTGTCCTGTTATTAATGTTTTGTCCCTGCTTTGTTTCCACAGGTGTGTAACCTGTCCAGTGGGCACTTGTACCAGTTCCGTGTGTTTGCAGCCAACAGGGCCGGTGTGGGGAAGCCCTCCGAGGCCAGTGAAGCTTTCCTGTGTGAGAAGTGGACAATGCCAGAGCCAGGTCAGCCTGAAACATCTGATATTTAGTTGTCGATCCCCCCCACAAGTCTTTTACAAAATAATAAGAAATTTAGAGTTAGAAAATAACTTGTGAAACCACTCTTCATTAAAAATAATCCAGAGCATACAGATATAATTACATACTGTTCACGAGATGTCACAAACTAATCTTCATATTGAATTAATTTGCTTCCAGACCTACTGTGAAACCAATATCACACATATCCTCTTGTTTAGAGATTAAAAGTGAGCACAGAGGAACCGTGAAGCTGAAAACATCCAAGCATCAATATGTAAAACATATTTTTGAATGTCGGAGGTCATTAACTTTGTAAATTACCAATTTTCTAATTAACTCGGAGCCTGTGTCACTACCATCCTACGAGAAAAAGGCTGCGAGTTCACACAACAAAAGCTTTATTGACCCGGGCCTGTAGAGGGAGAGTAATTGATTGCAGACCATCCATCAACTCCTGGAGGAGCTATTACCATTACCACCATTTTATGTTTATTTGAAACGACACCGTTAAAAGTGCATACGGTGGTTTCACGTGAAATTAGACTGGTCGATAAGAGGGGCCAAATTAAAAAATGGCTATTTGAATAAAGTGCCATTTAAGTGCAGAGTAGAGGCAGTGGTCAGCTGACCAGTGCACGATGCAGGAGCTGGAGTAATGGTGTCGAATTAGAAGTGGTTGGTGTCGGACATGTATGCTCTGGTATTACTGGGGTTAGTGGGAAGTGGATCTGCTGCTGAAATGTGGTCGAACCAAATAAAGAGTCAACAAGTGAAACTGCTCTGAAAGGTGGAAAACAAAAAAACAAGTTTTGAAACATAAGAACTATAATTTAACCTAATTTTAAATACAGTGGCATTTACATTGATCTAGCGCAAAACAAATAATAATGAATTCTTTTTTTTTTTCATGAGGTGAAATATATACATTTTGTAATTCTGTCAGTGTAGCTTTATTATTAAAGATTTCAAAAATCTATGGATTAATATGATATTTATCATGATCATGTGAAATGTTTATCAGTCCCATAAAGATGAACCATCTTTGACTTTATTTGGACATCAAAAAGTAATATTCAATATTTCATCCAGAAGTCATAACTCGCTAGTCTGTAAACTAATTTCAATCAGAGGTCCGTCATATAGGAGCATTACCACCAGCATCACTGGACTGGTGTGGAATTCAATAATAGATAATGGGATACTAAAAGGGGTGCGACTATTCCAGGACCTTTTACATATTTTTTACTCAGGCACTGGTTTCTTTTTTACTCCTCATACACTTGATATTTCTCTCCTTCACTTATTGTTTCACTTTGTTGTTTTTATTCCTTGTTATATTGTGATTATGGAGCAGATTCCTGGCACAAGAATCTCCTTAGGGATTAATAAAGTTCTGTCTCATCTCATCTGTAAGAAGCTGTAGAGGCAAAATCCTGGGCCAAGGAAACCCACCGCTCACGACTGCTCATTAAGATCAATGCTTCAGGAAAGACTTTGCTCCGAAACAAACTTCTGGACTCTGGACTTTTCAAGCCAGGAGGGTTATTGCACTATATTGGAAGAGGGTGGATACTTCATCATTGGGGATGTGGAGAGCTTGGGTTGTATTGGACCAGCAGAAAGACTTTGTTTAACTCTGGAAATGTCGGATGTACCTGAGGAGATTGTAATGAATATAAGGAAATAACTTAATTTATTTATAAAACACTAGTATTGGTATGTGGACGTGTAATATCTGGACATTTCTTGTCTAAATGTTGTTGAAGCACAACATCAAACCTGAAGGTGACTCCTCGCCCTTTTCTTTCTCTTCTCTCACCTGCACTATTTAGTTAGAATATCAACCTTACACAATAAAAGTTTAGGCATCATAAATTAATACAAACACAGAATCACAAATACAACTACACACACACACACACACACAAACCGATTCTGCCTCAGACTTGGTCCAGTGTGCAGTGGCTCGGTCCACAGTCGTGCTCGTATCAGCCTCCTGTGACATTAATATTGAAAATGGAGAGAGGCCACTTTTAAAGCACAGCTCATTAATCTTGGCAAATGGGCTTTCCTCTGTGCCATTAATAATTTAAAAGTGACTGAAAATCATTAAGCAAATTAACTACTATGTGCCGGCATGGAGTCAGGAGGGGTAGATTAAAGCAAAGTCACTGTACTGCTCTGGACTCAGCTTGTGTTCCTTCTTTTGTTTCTGCTGCCACTTCCCAACGTGACCTAAAGGTCGTATGTGGTCGGTTTAGATTCAGGATCAATATGTTGCTGGTCCTTGTTCCTGTGATCTCCAGAGCAAACACACTGACCCGGAGAGTTTGGTCGTGACCCTTGCTCTTCTCCCTCAGGTTGCCCGTACGACCTGCAGGTCAGGGAGGTGAGAGATGACTCCCTGGTGCTGCTGTGGGAGGCGCCGCTGTACGAAGGACGAGGCCCCGTCACTGGCTATTTACTGGAATCCAGTCAGGGTGACCAATCAGACGAGTGGACGACTTTAAATGACGAACTTATCACTGACACAAAGTTCAAGGTGAGTGGAACTGTAATAATGTTTTGGTGTAAGATGAGATTTACCTGATCTATAATAACAACAAATGTCCGTTTTAAGTGGGAGTATATTATTATGTTAGTGAAACTCATTTTGCAGAAGCTGGCAGTGCTACATCCCTTCAGGTTATAAGGTTTTGAATAATCCAAAGGAATTTTGCACATGACCAGTAAATGTTTGATGTGTTCCCAGGTGACTGATCTTCAGGCAGGGCAGACTTTCCGTTTCCGTGTATCTGCTGTTAATGAGGCTGGGATGGGCCAAGCATCCCTGCCCTCTGTGCCAGTCACAGCTCAGACCAAACCAGGTCAGCCATCATGGTTCACACATATACAAGCATATTAAAAATAATATAAATCCCCCCCCCCCCCCCCCCCCGAGGCACGTTGGTGTTGCTGGACCTTCAGAAACAATATGAAATAATGAGAAAATCTAAAGATTGATATCGCTCTCATGTCTTAAATATGAAGCTGGGCCAAGGAAATGATTAGCTTAGCATAAAGACTGGAAACAGGGGGAAACTGCTAGCCTGACTCTGTCCTAAGCCTCCAGCTTCATATGACATTAGGGTGGCGTCGATCCTTTTGTGTTCTTATCATCGAGAGCAGAAAAAAGCAGATGTCTTAAAATGCTGAACTAATCCTTTTGAATTCTCTTTTGAATTCAGTTTAATGCAGTTATCAATAATACAGATGTTGCATTTACACCACAGAGCACGTGCAAGATGTATCCAACCAATCCATGCAATATTGATTAACTTTTTGTTCGGATACATTTAAAAAATAAATGAACGTGAAGACGCAGCTTTCCAGATTTGCAGCGCATGCAAATAGCAAGAAAAATAAATTAAGTTTAAATAAAGATGAGAGCATAATCAGGATAAGTTCACTTAAATTAAAACATTTATAGAGGACATTAAATATAAAGGACACAGAAAAATGTGCAAGGTATACATTTTTCATCACAGGTTTTCTTCCTCTGTATATTTGCTGTGATCACATTCCCCCTCCTCAGGCACTAAAGACATCGAGATTGGCGTGGACGACGATGGTTTCATATTTTTGGGCTACGAGGCCGAGGAGGTGGACGAGGAGAGCGAGGTCCTCTGGAGCAGAAACTACACGGAGCCTGTTGACCCCGACAGAGCCCAAACAGAAACCACCAAGAACAAGTAGGTCGACCACGCGCTGCACGTTCTCTTTCCTGTGATCAGGTGGATCTGTGACGGGGGTCAGCGGGCGGGGAAGGTTCACTCAAGCTGTGAGGGAGGTGCTTGTCTGGTGTCAGTCTCTGTGGAGCCTTTTAAACTCGTCTCTCTCCCACGGCGTCTTTGTGCTTTTCACCCTCAAAGTGCCAGCTCCTGTTTTTGCAGCTGCACTGACCCACGTCTCAAAACGTTTCAAACCAACCAGGAAACGAGGATGGACAAAATAGTATCACACAAACCTAGTTACACCTCTACAGAATAACTTTAAATAAAGAGGCTTTGTTAATTGAACTAACTAGGATTCCCTCCGAATGTCGGCCTCTTTGGATAATCCAGTTTCCGAGCTTGAGGAAAAGCTGCTTTGCCACCTCTCACATCTCATTTAATGCATGTAGGAGAGAAATTATTCAAATTTTATGTTCAGTCGGCTGTGAGGTGTAAGGTCAAAGCTGTTGGGACAGGAAGCACTGTGACATGTGACGGCCGGCGGCACAAAGCAGCACCCGCCTCAGCCTTTACCGCAGGTTGGATAAACACAAAGATAAAGATGTTTCTCATCCGTCAGATCAGTCCTCACCTTCAACGACCCCTCTGAGGAGGATCTGGGTCTGTACACCGTGGAGACGAGCGACAACCCCGACCTGTCGTCCAGCTACGACTTCACTGCGGAAGGTAAGAATCCGTTTTGTCCAATTTCTGATTTTAACTCAAGCAAAATACAGTTCAGATCTGTTGTTTAAGAGAAGCAGGACACATTTTCCACCCATCCACTGGAGGAGCCAATCAGAGCTGACTTTGTACAGGTCACCTGCTTATTGCAGGGCTGACATATAGAAGCAAACAACCAATCATGTTCAAAGTCACACCTTCAGGCAATTAAGAGTCTCAAATGAATCTGAGTTCCGTCTGTTTGGACCACGGGAGGAAGCTGGGGAAAAAGCAAACTCCAAACAGAAAGACCCGGGTTGAACTTTCTGCTGTGAGGTGGCAGTGATTGGAAACTGGGTGAAAGAGCATAGGGGGGAGACCCAGAAGTCAAACCAGTGACCTTCTGCTAAAGCCATTTGCACCCATGTGTTATGAGCCTCAACCATTCGGCGCTATCAGGTCACACTCAGGACTTTTAATTTGAAGGGTTATCAAGCTTTTCTCTCAAGCAAATAATCATCCCCCTCACAGTCACTTCCTCAAGGTCGCGTCCGACCTCCAGCGAGGCCCGTTTTCAATCAACTCTCCAGCTTAGCAGCTTTACAAACAGAGCTACATGAGCCGCTGATCTACTCGCTGCTACTTTAACCGTGGGTATTACAATATGTGATCAAAGTTTAATCAGAGTGATTAACCTTCCGCTGCTGTTGTACTTTTTTTTCACAGACCTTGATCGACTCAAAGAACTCAGCTGGCAGGTCAGAAACCCACGTAGGTACCACAGAGATGCTTCATGTGTGATTGAAGAGGTCTCACGCTTTTATCAGCTGCTAACAGAGTCTGTTTTTATCAGGAGATTCGTTAGACATCCTACAAATGGTCTCAGTGCATCGATTTACAGTATTGATTTAGAAATACAATACTCATGTAACACAACAGCAAACAGAACAGCAGGACTGGGACTCGTCAGGAGTCGTGAAGTATTCTTCATTGATTTTAATGATTTTCTAATTAATTCAGCTTAGCCTCTAATACCCTGTGTTTGATTTCCCCTCTGGCAGTGATAGGTCTGAAGTCGGGCTGGCAGGTGGAGGTTTCTGAGGAAGGGGCCGTTCGTCTCTGGCTGCAGACGGAGAGTCTGAGTGACGCCGCCGAGCTCCGTCTCATCTTCAATGACCATGAAATCTCCAGCACTCCGGTAAGAGCCCGTCCCACAGGCTGTCCTGTGGAGACGGCGGCTCACAGAGTCGAGCGTGTCCCACAGCCCGTCACAGCCGAGGGTCTGATCCTCACTCTTACTAAAAAAGCTTCATTCTGCAAAGTATTTGGGATGAAAGCATATACACAAACAGGAAATGTGGTATTTGTTGACAGGAAACGTTTTATTGATTTGCAAAAGGCTTCAACATTGTCCACATGGGCCCGACAGTCCCCCTGATGAAACTAGATCCTGATTTCCTAAACATTAAGACGCATGAATTCTTCTCTAACAAATCAGTGAAGAATGTAAATCCAGATCATCACTCAAATGTAATGCGTTCTTCCCTGAACGATAAACACACCAGGTTTTGTGTTAGTGGGTCCAGTAGTTTTTCTGAACCTACAAAGCAAAAGAAAGAAATGGACAAACAAACAAATCACCACCTCCCCGGGAAGGTAACAGTAAATATCTTGATTTTAAGGACTTAGCTCGACCAGGCAAGTGTCCATGAGGAAAACCACTGATTATTCAGGCTCTGTTGATTTGCCTGTGTGATTGGTCCATGTGGCCTCTACAGAACCCCCTGTGATTCATAACTTTGCCCTTTTTTGAATATGGAAATAAATGTGCGTACATTTCCATTTCTGCAACAACAGATTTATTAGGAAAATTACAGACGTCATGAAACTCTACAATATACGTGCATTAGCGTGTAGCTGCATGCATCTGTCTTTGTGACAAGTCACTCTGAATCCAAAACAGCAATTATGTTTTATCAAACATCATGGAGGGCAGGAAATTGGGGCTGCCAACCAAGATTAAGGTGCAGGTGTGTGAGGCAGAAGAAGGATCCGGGAGCGGAGCTGATTTCGCATCTTGTGAGAGTGAAGGTGGAGAACATCTGTTTAGGGGAAAGCAGAGGAGGAATAAATATGCAATTTGTAGTATTTTCCTCAAACAAACATTGTTCAGACTTATAAATCAACAGTGTATTGCCTCCTAATAGAGGCTCTGGATGAAATGACTCTTTGAAATGCAAAACAGACGCAGACGTGTGAGGCATCGAGTCAAATAATTTAAAGCAACAATATGTGACTTTTACTGACCAACAGCGCCCTCTGCAGACACAGGGAGATATTGACATGTAGAGGAAAAACAATCCATGTTCTGAACAAACTCAACAAAATCTGTTTAGAATTCATCATATTCTAAAGGTTTCCTGCTGCATATTGGAGATAAACTCTGGTTTTTAATGATTTCTGAGTATTTTTAACTGATCTACAGTTCAGCTTCACTTTCAACTTGCTGGAGCTGATTCTGACGAATGAAGCACAGGAGGTCGTGCCCACTCACCACAGTTACATAGAACAGACGTACAGGGTGAGGAGAGGAAACATTCTCCAGTGAACCTTCAAACTCATTCTCAAGCTGCTATTTTAGGGTAAAAATCTGCATCGTGTTGTTTAAAGATATATTCATGATAAACACATGTGTGGGTTTCATCACGTCTTTCCCATATTTCACAAATGACCTCCAAATCCATTTCCTTTAACGAAGCAGCTCAGTCGAAGCCACAGGGACGAAAACAAAAAGGCATTTCCATTAACATTCTGTGCATCATCGCTGGAGAAATGTTGTGACGCTGCAGCACAAAGGAAAATTAAATATATGGAGACGAGGCACAGAGAGTTCACTTGGCATTTGAAAGCGCTGTTTGAAATGAGAGGACCCAAAATAAAGGAACTGTGTAATCACCCTGGAACATAAACTGAACGTGAACAAACCGCCTCCGCTCCAATATGTGTGTGTTATGACACCACGCTAAAAATAATCAGCACGCCTGTCGTCTCGGTTAGTGAACCACGCAACCCACGTGTCCACAGAGAGAAAATCAAACACGGCGCCGCACATGTAGTTATTGTGGTTTCACAACTCGGTCTGCTGCACTTTGTTTGTCGGTGTTAACTCGCGTGTTTCGCAGGAGGCGGGAGGCTGCTTTACATCCGGCCGCTCGCTTTCCACTTTCCCTTGATGCCATTATTCGCCGGTATCGCGGCTCCATCCGAACACCGCTGATTGCACCTTATTTCCAAATGATCACAGCTGAGGTTTGCAAATTCAAAAGCCATTTGGCTGATTAAGGCCCTCAGGCTTGCCATTCATCGCAAATCACAGCCAGCCACTGAGGCCCATCAACATGCACGGCACACACTTAACTTGATGATGAATGTAAAAAGCCATGAAAATGAGCTGAAAGGCTGTTTCTGTCCTCTGTTCATTTGCTTGTCTGTTTGTGTGAGAGTTTTAAAATGTATATAAGAGTGGTCCATACTGCTCCTGTCTGTATTCTCCCTGGATGAGTGACCTTCCAGCAAACGTAGATGTCCTGCCTGCACTCGTCTGTGTGCCATCTGTCTGCATGGAGCTGATGTGTACTGTACGTGCGCCAACGCTTGTTTGCTCACCCGCAGCACCGTCAGATCAACTTGGACAGGGCCAAAGGTCTGGTGGAGATACTGTTTGATCGGCTGCGGCAGGAGGACGAGGGCTCGTACACGGCTCAGCTGAGAGACGGCCGCGCCAAGAACCAGTTCACTTTGGTCTTCGTGGACGAGAGTAGGTCCCTCACCCGCCGTCAAGCGGTCTACTTAGCTTTGTTCTTTAGTTTGTACCATAATAAATGAAGATCAATGTTAATGGGAGCATCACACAAAGTCTGTTTTTCTGAAGGATTTAGCAGCTTAAAGAACTGACATATTTGTATGGTCTATTTTAATGGGATCACTTTAGGTCAGAAATGTCAGTATTTCAGTATTTCCTCAGCAAATATAATATTTATTTTGCAGAAAATGCGATTTAATAAAATATAAAAAATCATCACTAAAGCTTGTTTAACACTCGTATATTTTAGATGAATGATTAATGAATGGTTTCTACTCTTTATGTATTTCTCTTTTGAAACGCAGCCATTATTATTGTATATATACTTTATAGATGATTGAATAAAGATAAGATGCTGTTGTTCCCCACAAGAGAGAAAAGTGTAGGATTGAAGGACGACATATCTCAAATGGTGTTAAGTAAATAAATGAAACTTGTTCTTAAACACACTTCAGAAAAAAGAACATATAGCCTTTTTTAAAACACACTGCCCCACCCCATCAGTTTACGACCCTTCAAACAAACCTCACGACCGAGCGTCAGTGTCCTCCACCCAATATCAATAATAAAATTCAGAGGAACATTAAGATCTGGGTGTTTTTTTTATTTTCTCACAACAGTGATGGCGTTTTGGGGCAAATCACAGTTTTTCAGGTCGTCAGCCTCTCATTATATCTGAATGCCAAACATTTACTCTATTTAATTACACCATCATCTGCAGAAATTACAGGATATGATTTGCACCACAATAACTTAACTGGTTTTGCAGGGACATAAAATCCAGGTCAAAGAATCATGTTTTAAATCTTGTTTTAAAGCAGACTTTAATTATCCTGATTTCATTTTACTGGAACTGGTTTCACTTCTCTTAATCTGATCCTTTGTTTCTTAGAGGAATTTCCTCATTTGGTTTGACATTCAGAATCTGTTGGAGCGACAGGTTGTCATCATTTCCTCCATTGTGATTCTGTCTTCTGTCTATTTGTCTCTCAGTGTGATATTTATAATATCTGATATAATTCTTTGTATCTCTGTTAGTGTTCCGTCAGACGCTGGCGTTGGCAGATGCAAACCGACGTGACCACCAGAGAAAGTCCGGTGAGAAAATCATTAACCTGTAATAAATACAATCAGAGCCTCAAGAGCTACACAACTCCTATCACAGACTCAGTGTGGTGGTTCATCCTGTAGTGAGGCTTCTGATTGAATTTTACATCTAACATTGCAGAAGCTTTTGGAGGATTTCTTAATTAAATGACAGAAAAGGAAACTTAATTTGCTCCTGAACTCCACGTTTCCAACACCTGAGTCGTCAGATGTGGAGAAAGTTAAACAAGTCTTTTGAGACTCGTATAAATAACCATGTAATCTCTTATTTGCCAGATGATACGATATTTAAGTGTTTACGACCATGCCATGTTGGTTTAAATCTGACTTCCGTCCCTTTCATGTTTTTTTCACACTGAATAACTATCTTACTGTTACTGTGGTACACTACAGATTTATTTATTAATTGTATGTATTAATAATTTGCTTTGTTTTCTAAGGACCATATTTCCAGGAATTCCTGTCATGGAGTATAAATGAGGACTGTGAACTCATTATAAAGTGCAAGGTAATGCTTAAACTGTATTTACCAAGGTCTAAACTTGGCAGAAATGTTGGCTATAAAATGACTTTTTGCTTTGGTCTCATGTGACTTTCTGAGAGAATAGAACAGATTTGGTGCGTGTCTCTTTACACAGGTGACCAACACAAACAAGGACACGTCTCTCAAGTGGTTTAAAGGCGGCGTGGAGGTGAAGCAGCAGTTGTACGACCAGTCGTCAGGAGTCAGCACACTCACCATCCCACAGGTAACCAGAAGTAAACCTGATAAATGAACCTTTTCCAGTTGGTTGATGTGTGGAGCGGCGTGGAGGCCTCAGACAAATGTGAATGATAAATCATGGCTGGTGTAGAGAGGGGGAAACACAAGCTGAGCGCTCTGACAGGCAGATGATGGTCACAGGATTAAGTCTGGAAAGGTCCCAGTTGCACCTTGACCTCTATTTTAACTTGTAAATAAAGGTGGATTTGATTCATTCATTTCATTAGGTGACTAAGGAGGTGGCCGGCTCGTACAGAGCTGCAGTGTCAGATAAGAGAGGAGAGGATGTCAGCACCTTGGAGTTACTGGACAACGGTGAGACCTCGTCAGACGAGTGTCCACTAAATACATTTGTCCCTGTGGCCATTTCAGTTGACACAAATCATCCATCATCCATAGAAACGAGATAACTCATATGTTTTCTTTTTTTGTCATCTTATCTCATTATGTGTTCTCAGCTTCCATCTTCCACCTCCACCATTTGGTTTGGTATTTGCAGCCGTAAATAAAAAAACACTGAACGGACACTTGATTGTTCTTTGTATTTACAGAGTATGACCAGCTCCTGCAGCAGCTGAGTAAACAGTGTGGTGAGTTATTCACGTCTTTAGTGATCAACCATTGTGTTGTATTTTACACTAGGTGTGTGTGTCTTGGGATGAGGATAAAAAACGGTTAGCAGCGTTATTATAAGGACTTGTGATGTTTCAGACAATATTTTATGTTAATATGTGTTGACCCTCACCGACTGTATATAAAGAGGTTAAAATGGCTTCCCTGTGTGTCTCTGCAGCGCTCTCAGCCGGCCCACTGAGCGTTCAGAGCACCGCTGCAGGTTTCAAGCTCTATTGCTCCCTCAAATACTACATCAGCCACCTGAAGACCAGCTGGAACTTCAAGTGAGTCCACATGCATCAATCTGACCTCATGACGAATGAAACTTTGCTTGAGTTCTGCAGGAGACCTCCTTTGGAAGGTAGTTTAAAGCCCCAACAGTGCAGTCACCAGTGTGGTCGCACCACCACAGCTGCAGCTAGTGTGCATGTGCACAGCATGAACGTAGCCACACAAAACCCAACAGCGGTATGAGAGAACACTGAAGATGACACAGTCACTGGTAATCAACTAATCTATTGTAACATTTCTCCACTTGTTGGCAAAGTCTGAAACTCTGATTAATGTTCAGCCCCTAAGATGCTCATCAAAGTTCAACTAGTAACAACTTAGAAGAATAAACTTTAACAGTGCAGCTGGATGTTGACGTCTCCATGCAAATGTGGATCCACATCTGGACTCTCAAACTCCTGCTTCATCCTACTTGTCCTACTACTCTATAATCTCTTATCACCTCCCTTCACGTTCTGCAGCCAAACCATCTTCAAACATATTTAGTATTTCAGGCGGAGATATTTGGGAAAAGTCTCTTTCTTCCCAACGTAACCATGAATTCCAGTGTAAAGAAAATAAAGCTTCAGGGAAAAGATGGAACAAGTGGACACTGTCAGACCAATAACATCTTATTTCCAAACTAAAGCATATTTAAAGGGAAAAATGTATGTTAAGGGAAACCAACATTTTTTAGAATTTTTATTTTATGGAAGAAAAAGTCAAAAAATTCCAGAGAAATGAAAAATCCCTGATCTGTCTTTTATAACACTCAAACCTAAATGTGTAATTCATCGTCTTTGAAGACTTTAACACTTGTATAATTGATTAATAGCACTGCTGGTTGTTTAATGAAACCTGATGATTCATTTCCGGGTATAGCTGGTTTCTTTAGTCAGGCCAATAGCACCATCTGCTGGGCATTTCAGAAAAGTCACTGCAAAAAGTAAGGAAACCGAAAAATGGATAAATATGAAAGTAAAAACATGTGATTTAATTGTCCCTTTGACCTATTTATGAGTTTATAGTTTATATCATTGGCTCTTGATTTCCTAAGAAAGAAGTTATTTACCTACAAAGTGCATTTTGTTCAACTTACATGCACTTAACTGATTATAACCAAAGAGAGCGTTGGGCCGTTAAACTGTTTGAGGATCTGACATATACAAATATGGTGGTGGCAGCTTGAATCAACATTATATGTGTGTGTGTGTGTGTGTGTGTGTGTTACTCTGTAGGGAGAAGAAGGTCGACCAGGGAGCTAAAACAAAGACCGGGAGCAACATGCAGATGGTCTGGATTGAGATATTCAACCCAACAGAAAACGATAAAGGCAAATACACACTGGAGATGTTCGACGGCAAAGAGACACACAAACGGTATCTGGACCTGACTGGACAAGGTGAGTGGAAACATGCTGTTTGATTTAAATGTATCTATTGCACAATTTGTGATTATGAAAATATTACAGAGCAAATGAGATAAGATTTTAATTGGTCCGTTTTTTGTCTTGACCATCATTATACCTTCCAACAGCCTTTGCTGATGCCTTGCTGGAGCACCAGAGGCTGAAGTAAGTGCTGCAGTAGATAGGAACACCGTGCATGGTTTGCTGTGACACTAAAAGACAACAGTGGAGTGTTGGTTGTAAAAAACAGAACTGACCTAGGGGTCGTTTCTCCTTGAACCCTTTTCATTGAAAAGCATCCGACCAGCGACTGTTGTTTCTTGACATTGTGCAATCTCATATTGATCCAAGTCTTTGTTTTCGTCCATAAGGGAAGCAGCCATCGCTGACAAAAGTGAGTCTCAGATTATGTGTTAGTCCTTAAATATTTATGTCCAGAACATAGATTAAAAGATTTTACAGTTGGTGTCGTATTTTATTTTAGATCGGGCCAGAGTGACTAAAGGTCTTCCTGATGTGGTGGCCATCATGGAGGACAAGGTATGTCACTATCAACACAGCACTGCAAACACTATTAGAGACACTATTCATACACACTGTGTTGTTACTGTCAACAATTTGTGATTCCCTCCTGTCTTCATTTCCTCTCCTTGTCCTCTCCTCAGTCTCTGTGTCTGACGTGCTTCATCGACGGAGAACCAGCCCCAGAGATCCTCTGGCTTCACAACGACAAGGAGATCGTGGACCAGACCCAGTTCACCATCACTAAAGAGCCCAAGTGCAGCACCATCACCGTCAACATCATCAAGACGGGGAACTCTGGAAAGTACAGCATCCTTGTGCGCAACCAGTACGGTTGTGAGAAGGTCGATGTGACAGTGAGCGTGTACAAGCATGGAGAGAGGCCTCCAGCCAACGCTGTGTTGATGGGTTTATAGACTGAAGATTAATCAAGGAGTAACTCTGCATGTTTATACGCTTCAGACTGAGATTTCACTTTGTGTAGAGAGATGATGGATCCAAAATCAAATATACATAGAGGGAAAGAGGACGTGGATGGATAGATAGAAGGTAAAATGAAATGGTGGGGAGTTATTCTTGTATTAGAGCATATGAGGGAATTATAATGAATGTGTCAGAAAAGCAATCTCCAAATTTTCTGTAAAAGTTAAATACGAGACTTTGCATGCTATAAAAGTGTAATTTTTAAAATTAACAGAAGGTGGAGACATCAAACTCACATATTTCACTTTTGTTTCTTTACATAACAAGACTGATTAACATTTATATTCCTCTTTAAAGTTCATTCAAGTTAATTCAAGGTCTTTATTGTCACCATTGATACCATAGTGACTGGTGACTACTATTGTGTACCCTGCATAGGTTAGCTGATAGTGTTAATGTGAGTTGATGTTAGCAAATATTAGCCAATTAAACTAATTTGATTACTTGTAGTTGATTGTTGCTTTATAAACGACATCACACGGTCATGTTTGCTGGCCACAGTCACCATCGTGTGGAGCAACTGTTAAATCACATAAGTGCCATTTGTTTGTGTGTGGGTGTGTGTAACATGGTGAATAAAGCTGATGCATTAAAACATTTCACCAGGCTGTTATTTTTATGAGGACCAGTTTTATCTCATAACAGTAATCTTGAGTTTCAGTTAAAGATCATATATTGTTGTAAATGTGGACTACGGTTTTCTTCGTATATGATTTTGCAAGCAGGGACGATGTCTCGTACGATCAAAGCAAACAGTCCCCAGTGTCATTAACCCCACTGGGTCCCAGACTGACACCAGGAGGTTGAACCGCAAGCGTGAGGGAAGACACGAACAAAGTTAATTTAAGATCACGATAAAATCAAAGAGTCCTAAGTAAATGTTATTTTATATTAAATTAACCTTATTCTGCTTTCGTTCGTGGACGTTTGAACTTGATTACTGAGCGTCTTGCATTCTGTTTGTCATCAATCAAAATCCACAAAAAGTTTGCATTTAAACAGTCGTCACTTTAATAATGCAGGACACCATATTTCTGCATGATATATTTTATGAGTAAAAATATCTAAAGTCAGTGAAGCTCCTCCACACACAAAATGACAGTGTAAGTCTAAACTCATTGGACGCTGCAGGTAGGGCCAAACAGGATTAAGTGAACTCCAGGTTGTTCAAACAGCAGTGATTGCTTCATTAAGGGGTTTGTTACTCATTACCCATCAGCACTGGGACCCCTTTGCTTTCCAGTATAAGAAGGTGGGAGCAGCCGCACGCTCTTCACATTGTGTTGAGCTTCACACATCTGTCACATCCTCCAGCCCACTTTGGTGAAGGAGATCCCAGACCCTCAAGAAGACATGGAATTCAACGGAACATGGCAGGTTTACTCTCAGGAGAACTACGAGGAGTTCCTCAGGGCCATGGGTGAGAATAGCACTCGCAACCCAGACACTTTTGAGTCCTTGCTTTAAGTTCAACTGTGCACGAATTAACACAAAACTTTTTTCCTGACAGACCTCCCAGAGGATATCATCAAGATGGCAAAGGACATCAAGCCAATTACTGAGATCAAGCAGAGTGGCAAAGACTTTGTTATCACCTCCAAGACCCCAGGAAAGTCTGTGACCAACTCCTTCACCGTCGGCAAAGAGGCTGATATCACCACCATGGACGGCAAGAAGATCAAGGTTTGTCCATCTAACTCACATTCTATATTGCAAGACACGCAGAAGCTAGGTAGCTAAAGCAATGTATCTTTTGTGTATATTTTTTTATAGATATGATAAAAGCAGAGGTTATATTCCTAAAACTAATACTGAGATTTGTTTAATTTCTCTGACCACCAGTGCATTGTCAACATGGAGGGTGGCAAACTGGTCTGCAACACTGGCAAGTTCTGTCACATCCAAGAGCTCCAGGGAGGAGAAATGGTCGAGGTACAGTGCATCTTACCAGTGGGCTCACAATGATATGTTTCTCCTCATGCATGATCAGCTGAAATATATTAAAGGCATTTTCTTTTTTTTCTTATCCCTTTGCAGACATTGACCATGGGCTCAGTCTCTCTCATCAGGAAGAGCAAAAAGATGTAAACTTCGACGTGAAGAAACCAAAGTCTATTTAAAATAAAAGTGTTGATTAATTAAAATTGGTTTGTCATGTTTACCATCTGATCCTATATTGTAAAATATTATGATTGTTACTATTGCTATTATTATTAATAAGCGTGTTAAAATTAATTAAATAATTATAAATAATATATAACAGGTCTTAAATATAACCTGTACGTGCGTCTTGGTCTCTGAGCATGCTCAGTGCGTCCAGAACACGTTGACCACGGAGCTAGCGTTAGCTTGTGTTAGCTCGTGTTAGCTGCAGCAGAGCTCCGGGCTTTGTGGGGGTAGAAACCCAGCTGTAATAAACCAATTCCCGGCCACTGTAGTGTGTAAGGGGCCGGTGAACATGGCCAGGTACCTGCGGCCTCCTAACACGTCTCTGTTCGTCAGAAACATCGCTGACGAGTCCAGGTATGTGGTCATTCTTTAACCATGCTAGCGTGAGTGGATGCGTGGCTAAGCTACCGGGATGCTAGTTCGTTAGCAACAGCTGTGGACAAAATGGCTCGTGAGGAGCGACCCCAGACACAGAGGCGAACAGACCCGGGATCAGCTCACTTCGACCTGATACTGTTTCCAGATCCGTGTTCACAACTGGATGCATTTAAAGCTGTTCGGGGTTTTATCAGTACGTAGCAAACAGAAGCGTAAAGACTGTGTCGTTGAATTGAAGTTAATCTTACCCCCCACAATAATATGGATTATTTATATTCTGGACATAAATTATTCTTTTAATTTTACTTCTGCAAACTTCTCATGTCTCAGTTCTAAAAACCTTTAACCAAAGGAAATGGTTATTTATTTATTCACTGGTTCTGTGGCATGGCCAAATATCCCTCATGTGATTATTATAAATATTATTATACAGACCTTTCATCTTCAGGTAATAATATAATAACCCAAGTACTGTGTTACAGGGTTTTAAATAACTGTATTGATGTAAGATGACAATGTCCAGGTAGCCAAATATCATCAGTTCCTCCTGATTAAAAAGCTTCTCTCATGCTTTCATCATATAACTGGATAATTATGTTTCCCATGTGAACAGGCAACACAGTCAGTGCATAGTGAATATTCACATTTATATTTCTGTTTGTTGTCCTGCTAAACAAAGTCCTACACAGCTCCACAGTTTGAATTCTCTTGAATCTCTTTTCTCGTTCTAAAACGCCTCTTTATCTTCATCTTTATTAAATCTATATATCGTTGAAAACTATCACTTTCAGAAATAATGCTACGGTTACTAACTTGTGGAATTTTAGTTATTCAATAAAATTAAATATCAATTAGTACAATACTAGAATATGATATTTTGATCCGCTGATCTTTATAAGAATACCAAATTTCCCTCTGAAACACTTTGTGTTAAAATATGATGTGCAGTCGTCACATCTCTGAATCCATATATCCATATCCATATTGTAGTTTGTAATTGGGAGGAAAGCCAATATCTTCAGTCATAAAACCTTATAACCAGTGATCTGTGAAAGTCTCCCCCATTAGTTTCATCTGCTCTGTTAAAGATGATGCATGCCATCTCTGGGTTCTACTGCTGCTATTCCCATGTTTAATTTAACGTCTGGGTTTTGACATGTGCAGTTACACCTCGAGGACACGTCAGCTTGACATGTGACAGTAACACATTTTGTTTGCAAACAGGTGTTGTCATGTTCTGTGCTGGAACCTGCTCTTGTGTACACACCCTGCACACCGAGCTCCAGCTGAGTTCAAATGGTAGCCAGCAGAATAAATGTGCTTATTTCGTGACACTTTAGGCCAGAGGATATACGACGTGAGTTTGGTCGTTATGGGCCTATTGTAGATGTCTACCTTCCGCTTGACTTCTATACTCGACGGCCAAGAGGATTTGCTTACATTCAATATCCTTTATTCTTTTAATTTCAAGATGGTGTTCTTTTTTTAATGAGGAAATGTTAAGTATGAAAGAAATCTCCCTATCCGAGGCAGTGGAACCTGACCTGATTTGTTTATTTGGGGAGAGGTCACTCTTATTATTGTTTATGCATATGTTGATCCCATTGTGTAGGAATGTTTTTATGTGAATATTTTAACATGTTTTTTGTTATCAAAGATACTGTTTTCAAATTCCAATCTATTCCTAACCAATATTTCCTCTGTTGTTGCCTTAGAATGGTAAAGATACAGTTCTGGACACCCCACACCAAAGAAAAGTTGAAAGAAGTAGAGTAGATTCAAGCCAAAGACACCCAGGCGACAAGCAGTAGTGGAATTGGGAAAATAAAGAGAGAGCAAAAGCATGAAGATACACAGAGGAGAAAAGAGAGCACCCAGGCTTCCGTTTGTCTACCAAAGGAAGGGAGGAAAAGAAAAAGTGTTTATTGTTGGGCAAAGACAAGCAGGAAACCTCAAGTTCTTCTGCCAAGACAATAAAGATCAAGCTGAAGGTCAAAGGTCAAGCATGTTAAAGGTAACAAGTCAAACTCTTCGTATCCTACCGAATTTGATCACCATCAACATTTGTCTTGTCTTCACAATCTGAAATCACAAGTGGCCCTTTCTGATTCAATTTTATGTCATTGCAATTGCAGTAGGTTTTTACTGAAGACATGAAATTATGACTTTAAAACATCATGACAATAGAATGGATTATTGCAATTTTACACTTTTCAATTGTTACCTGAAATAAATTTGCCACACTGATCCAGTGGCTCTGTGTGTTTTTCATCTGTAGCTGTCAACGTGTGTTGCAGACTTTTTTTTGTAATTGTTGTGCATGTGTGCAGACTTTTGTCCCAGATTTCCAAATTTTCAACATAAAAAAGTCCTTAACAGTTCAGCACGTTTGAAGATGTCCGCGACGCAGAAGACGCGCTTCACAACCTGGACCGTAAATGGGTTAGCGGACGTCAGATCGAGATTCAATTTGCCCAAGGAGACCGCAAGAGTACGAACCGTTGCTTTCCTATCTAAGCATTAACACTTGTCTGGCAATTTTTTTTTTATTTTGTACCTAACGTTCTGTTATTAAACCATCCATCAAGCACCTAACCAGATGAAGACGAAGGAGCGCAGTTCCCCTCGCAGCTCCTCCTCTCGCCATGAGGACGAGCGGGACAGCCGCCGCCGCCGATCCCGGAGCCGCAGTTACGATCGCCGCAGGTCCCGGAGCCCCTCCTACGAACGCCGGCCTCGGAGGTCGGAGAGCCCTCGAGAGTAAGTTGTTGATAACCTTACTTTATTTACAATTGCAGTTTTCTTACATGGTCCATCACCTGGTATTAGAGTTTGTGGTGTTGTATCAAACACTGTTTGTGAGTCTGTAGGAGGAACGCTGTCCTATAATGTGTAATTTGGGGTTGGAATTAATCAGAAATACTTTTTGAGTATCAAGGTGACATGGAGTGCTTGGTCAAATTATTTTAAAATGATTTATCCCAGATGTGTTGAGCACTTTGGATTATTTTGTTGAAGGTTTGAAGTATCATAAACAAAACCTAACTTAAATCCTATAGGCACTGCTTAAGATTCTGAAGGATCACCAACAAAGGGTCTTCGTGCATATAGGATTTGAACCGTTCCACCACTGTCTTGCACCACATACACCGACATCTCACCGGAAAAAACCTGCATGAGTCAACTGAAACTCAACAAGATCTGATTGACAGTGTGTTTGATTTCTTAATTTAGAAAATACATGCTGTCCTTTTACGAGCAGAGAGCAGGGCCCACTGAATTAGGCTTTTATATCTTGCTTCAATACAATTACCCATTGTTCATTCATCCTACAATTAGGTGAGAGCTACACCCTGAACAACTGGTCTGTTGTCTTTGTTACCTGCACAGATCTCGGTCCTACAGTCGACACAGACGGAGCCGAAGCCAAGAAAATGACAAGTATGATCGAAAGTTTTCTTATGGTCAGTAAACGGCTAAACAAGTATTTCCTAATCTTATCATGTATAATGCTTATTGCCACTAGGTACAGAGGTCCTCCCCGTGATCACCACAGAGCACACCATGACCGAGGGTCACGCAGCCGCTCTGGGTCCCCCTCCGCCTCCAGATCCAGGCCCAAAGTTAAAAAGAGCCAGTCCAGGTCCCACAGCCCGGCTGAGGCTTTCCACCCAAACTCCAGCTCCCAGAAACAGTCGGTGGGACGCTCTCCATCCCGCTCCTATTCTAGATCCATGTCTCGGTCACGCTCTCGCTCCAGATCCTGGGCTGGACGCAAGTCTGGTGGTCACTAATTCTCTGGCCTTCCAAAGCCCTTGAGGATGTTACTCTTCAACTTATGATAACTAGTGTTATGCTCTTTATTTGAGTTTGATTATCATCACATTTTAGAAGGGGCTGTTGCCAAAGGAAAGAGCAGTAGCAACAGCTTGGATGTTATTTTTATGCTTAGCGAAAACTGTTCTTGTTTTTAAGTAATTCATGAAAGCACAGGCCAGGTGGAGTTCTTTTCGACGTGTGTGATGTTGAAGGGTAAGATGTCATGGGTACTATCATTTTTTTTTACTTTGAGTATTCAAAACATACCATCATATTCTTGTTAATATGCCTGTTTCCATTTGGTGTGTTATGTTAAGGAATAAAAAACTTTGAAATTGAACTGTGTTTAAATAACCCGACCCCACAAAGACATTCATAGCCCCTGATGTAGTGTACTACCCATCGCCTGCTGTGGCAGTGGATGAATGGGATGTGGTCAGTTTGTTGTTACTGTGTCTAGTACTTTATAATTTAACAATATGTAAGAGCCAGGTCTTCATTCTAATGTACTGTCATGAGTGACTTCCAAGTCACATACTTGTGACTGGTGTGTTTAACCAATAAAAACTTTAAATTCTGTTTTGTATGTGTATATTGTGTGGTGATAGCATGGAGTGAAATGTATGGATCCAATCAGAAAGTCGTACACAGACAAGAGTAGGGGGAGAGGGAAGGGATTTATTTTTTTGGTTAAAATTTGTCATCAATTCAGAGTGCATTTGTTACTTTTTTTTGAACAATTCGTACCAATCTTAAAACAGGGCAATTTTTTTTCTTTCCATCTTCGGTGACATGTTATCAAGGGAAGGGGGGGCCAAATCAAAATATAAGTTTTTTTTTTTCTAAATTTGTAAGGAGACAGTGCCTTGCATGGCTCAAACAGGGGCAAGTAAGAAAATGTCAAAATGAACAACCAATAGAAGTAATATTTTCACAACATGGGGTCCAAATTCAATTGTCAGCTGGCGGAAGAACAGCTGAGAAGTGAAATTGGTGTTGAAATTGAAGAAAAAAACATTTGGCCAGTTCAGATTGCCACCTTATGAAATAGCTTCAGCATGGGTTTCAACATAGGCACAAACGGGTCAACTCAAGATTAAAAGCATCACGCTTACACACTGTAAGCACATTCAGAACTCAATTCCATCATACATATGCAAGTCTCCTTAGATCC
This sequence comes from Platichthys flesus, assembly GCF_949316205.1. Classification (NCBI taxonomy): domain Eukaryota; kingdom Metazoa; phylum Chordata; class Actinopteri; order Pleuronectiformes; family Pleuronectidae; genus Platichthys; species Platichthys flesus. The sequence continues at coordinate 21,010,247 of NC_084955.1, read as the reverse complement.
AATTGATATTTGTTGCAGTCTTAGTTATTTTTTGCACATAGCATCTTTCACCCTGCACTGCATATTACAAAACAATAAAAAACATGTGCAAGATCTCTGGAAAGATAACAGTGCAGGGGTACTGACAAATGCTATAGGCAGATTTTTTTTAACAAAAATATTCTTCAGTATTGAAGTCAAGACACGTCCTTAGCATGTCTATACATTCAGTGTTATTACTAAAAATACTTTTGTCAGGCAGGCCTCAAACGCGGTCTGCAAATGTACATATGCTACAAGTACTTTATACATTATACATTTTCATTATTTACATGGCTCTTGAACACAGAAGCTCTCTTTTTGTTTTGTCGTCTTAAGGCTGGCTATAAACAGCTTAGATTCTGCAAAGGGAAAGCAAAAAGGGCCTCGAAAGAGGACTGAATCACAAAAATTCCATAGGGAGATAGTCTACGCCTCCACCATTTCAACAGCATCCTGACCTGTAACTTATGAAAAATAAAAATTGTCTGATTGCAGTGCAAGAGGTTAAACAAGAGGCAGAGGCAGCAAAGTGCCTGTTGATTATGGGATGGTCAAACACTGACCCTTTTTGTAAACACAAACACCAGCCTCCTTTCTCAGGTAGAGTCCCCTGGGCCACTATACTTCAGTAACCTTCCTCGACTCTGCCCAACATTGCTCACAAATGCCTGCAGCCAATAGGGCCGTGTCATGTGACTTGGTGGTGAAATTTCCAAAACCAAGCCTGGCCCTCTTCCGCACAATAGAGCTGCAGCATTGTCCTGAAAAGGCAGAGAGCGAGGAGCAATAACAGTGCTGATTGATCTAGAGGAGTTAATAAAATTGGGGACCCGGGGAACTCGATAACCCTTTCACCGCTCGAGCTGGCAAGGTTAACGTGGCCATGACAGTGATGCCAACCACATTTTGAGGATGTCTAATAGAGAAGAAATTACTGAAAGAACATTGCTTTGGTTACACACAGCACATCATACATCTTTCAACCACAACAAAAATTGGACTTATACAAAATAATGCTATGATAGAGTGTTATGGGCCTTAGACTTACTCAACTCCTATAGTGCATGTGCGCACAGCGCAATAAAAAAGGTACAGGAGTTGAGAGTCCAGACCTGTGTGCCATGGTCTCTTATTACCCTTCAGTTTGGGGTTAAGCATTTGACCTGTACTTACTAGCTACAGCTTATTATCTACAGTAAGATAGCTTTTTCCCTGCAGAATGGCAGTTGAGTGTACTTTCTTTCCCAAACAAGGAATGGAAAGATGGTGGGCCTTATTGAACAATAGTGCTACAGCTGTAAGTTTGCTTTAGCACCTGAGGCTTCAGAGTTTACTCCAAAGGATCATCATAAAACGTATGCGAATAAACCGCTCGTCTGTCCACAGAAATGGACCATAAAGGTGGTGGGAATTTACCTGACCTGAACTATAACCATTGTTTGAAGGAAACAAACTACACTCGGTCACTGCTTTGACAGCCAACGTTAAAAAGAAAAAACAAAAAGTACAAAGGAAATCCAGTTTATCGTGAGTCACAGACAGACTCCACTAAAGGCATCACCTACCAACAAGGCAGCAGCGCTGTAATATTTTATATTAGTTAAAAATAGGTGTAATGATCAGAAGCTGTGCATTTCTGCAACTGCCCCCTAACCCTCAAGAAAGTCAATCTAAAAAACAGCTAAAAGTATTACAACCCTGCGGTGTTCCTGGTGAGTAGATGCCTTCAACAGAGCCCCAGTTTGGGCATTGGCTTATCGTTTTTAAATGGTCATGTGTGGGTATCCCTCTCAGGCCTGCATTTTGAGGAGGCTCTTGAGCTGGAAGGCCATCATCTCCCTGTTGTCACAGGAGCCCATTGAGAAGGACACCCAATGACTGGGGGGCTTGGGCAGCACGCTGGGCAAAGGTGGCTCACTGAACTTGGGCCCTGCGTAGCTGGGGCTTCCCTGGGCGGCCAGGAACGTGTTGAGGTGAGACACTGCACCCTCCCAGTTCTGATCATAGTTGGTGGCAAAACGGACACCCTTCTCAGCAGACGCGGCCTGCCGCGCCTCTGGCGACCTGTGGTAAGCTGCACCTTTGTCACTCCGGCGGTGGCCATGGTGGTGAAGACCTCCTGCCCCTCCTGCAGATGCTGCTGCTCCGTTCTGGTCACGGCTCCTGGGCTTAGCCCGGCCAAGTTGGTGGTTCTTCTTGGGCATCGTGCGCTCAGGGTGGGGAATGTTGTATCTCTCTCCACCTCCCATATTGCTTAAGCACTACGTGTCACCTACATGAAGAGAATATACGGTTACAATCCTGTGGCTGTTATCATGATCTACTGGACTGACATTTTTTTTTTACGCACAGCGCCTACGTGCAGAAACACCAGACGGGCCCGCGCCGCCCCTCCCCTCCCCCCGCGGCCCCAGAGGAAAACAACCCCCAGCTCTGCGCTCACCTCTTTGTTGTCACAGAGTCGACTGAGCAGAGATCCCTCTTTAAGCGTTCGCCTCCGATCGGGCCCCAGGTCCTCGAAGTAGCTTTCTGTCTACTTCTCACTGCACTTTTATGTCCAGCAAGGTCTGAAGTTTTCATGTGCCACTGAGCGTTGTTTTCTCGCGGAGGCGAGCTGAACATCAATTCACGTCGGCACACGGTGCTCCAGGAAGCCTGTGATCTGAAGACAGAGAAAAAGTAAATAAGTGTTATTTATTATTGTTATTATATGAAGAATCGACGCGCGAGTTTCTATTGGTTAACAGCCTTGTTGTTTTGCTCCAGACGTGGGGGGATGTGCATTAGTGAATGCGTCATTACATCCTGTGCCTCAGACAACAAACAGAAACTCTAAAAAGTATCTGCTCGTCTGATAAAATACATAATATAACACAGTATTAATAATAGTAAGGACAACAACAACAGCTAATAATTACATAAACAGCGTCTCTGTAATCCCACTTCTTGGCTGCGGTGTCTTTGTCCCACCGAGATGTTCTACTATGGTTTTTAAAGCATCAACAAAATCGGTAAATACACCTCACGTCTATTTAGGTGACCTTGAACTAAGACGTAACAGTGAAACGAATAACGCGTAAACAACCCGGACCCACTAATCTGGCACAAACACAAACAAAGGAAGACAGAGCTCAACATGGCGACGGGGCGCAAGAGCGTCTCTTACCGACTCCTCAGGCTTTGGTGGTCGAAGCCTTTCGTCCGTAAGAAAAGAAAAAAAGATAATAATACGAGAACAGCCTCCGAAGTGTCACAGCGAGCTGCGATGCGCCGCGAGTCCGTCTCCCTCCGAGTCTGTGGGGGTGTTAAAAACCGGAGAAGAAGTGGCCATAGATTCTACTTCTCTCCCGACTCCGTCTCTAAATGCAACAAAATGGCATCTCCATCGGCTATATGTAGCTGTACGGGAACCAGGAGCCGACCAATCGAGTGTCGAGGACGAACCGCTTGGCCAATGGGCGCAGAGGAGGGCGACGCTTTCAGGGCTGTTGCCAGAGAGATGACGTCAATGAGCGGGCCCCGCCTCTGCAGCCCTTTGTTAGGGGGGGACTTCCTGAAAGAGAAAAACTAAAACACAACTGTGGTAAATAAATGTTTCACACGACGACAAGTTAGTGTTTTTTTGTGTGTGTGTTTGTTCAAAGTCAACTCCTCATCGAGACACAACACGTGCACGGGTTTAGAAGTGTCCCAGTGCTTTTTATTCTACTGGAGGGAAACTGGTTCGTGGGGGGGAGGGGGGGGGGGTGAAAACAAAACAACAGTGATATAGTAACAGCTGCAACAGGCTGTCGCTCTTACATCTCCTGTCTGTGATCTGTCTGTACCCTCCCCCCCTCCTCTGGTCACACAAAACCTTGACCAGCAACAGGAGCAGCTCTGTTTGTCGTGTGTGTGTGTGTGTGTGTGTGTGTGTGTGTGTGTGTGTGTGTGTGTGTGTGTGTGTGTGTAGATCCCAGGATAGATAGATCCCAGGAGGGCAGTCTTAATTTGGCAGTCTACCAATCACACACATACACAAAAAAACACACAATCAGACTTTTTCTTACACTGTATATATTCGCTTATATTCCATTTAAACTCAAGTTTTGCACGTCACTTATTTTTACTTACTGATGCCTATTACTTGAGTGTAATATTGCAAATGTCCTCATGGTGGGACTAATAAAGCACTATCTTATCTGCTCTTATCAACACCCACATGCCCGTGAGGACAGATCAGTCAATGAGCCCACAGAGCAATAGGGAAAACAAAGTGCAAGAGGGGACTAGAGACATTTAACTACTAATAATGACCAGAAGACAATGGTGCAGAGTGTGAAGATGCTGGATCAAGAATGGATGATTGTGTATAGGATGGTTTATAAGGTTTCAAGATCCATGAATCTTATAATGGGAATTTACTCAGACCGGTCCTCCAGCCCAAGAGGTCAAAACAGACATGTATTCACTCAAGTCATGCGAAGTACTATTTGTAATTTTGATCCTCTTGTAATTCACATCGAAGCTGCCACTAGTCCTCTAAAGGTATTTGACAGTTTCAGCCACATTCGAGAATAGTATGTATGTATTGAAGTTTTCAGAACTTAGTTACAAAAAAACTCCCTTTCTACGTCCTTTAAGTTGGTAGCGGTTCCTCTTCGGAGTGACTTCCTCTCCAAACCTGTCATGGCTCCATTTAAATCACTGTAATCTTTTAACATGTTTAACATGACGCAGATTCTTGTTTCTTCTCTTTTTCTAGCACAGTAGAAATTCCCCCTCCCCTCAGATTGGTTTCATAATCCCAGGTTAATATTTTAAAACGTTGTTCCACTTTGACCAGCTTCAAGTCTAACATGCTGCTCAGGCAGTTGCCTCACTCAACATACTAACTAAATAAAGTCAAGATATCTGTGTCAGGGGCCATTTCATTACAGAATAAGTACTGGTAATAACTGAGAATAGCAAACTGAGAATTTGAATGCTGAACTTTTCCTTTTAATGGAATGTTTTAAACTGTAGTATATACTTTTACTACGGTAAAGGATCTGAGTACTTTTAATCCTACATTGTAGATCTCATATCAGAGAAATGCAAACAGGATAGTTCTTCCCTACGTGTGGAGTCTTATACATTTTTAAATAGGCTCTGTGGAGATGTTACAGTGTCCACTGGGTCATATTTCAGTGTGAGCTTTGAATCAAAGGCCCAAATCAGACTGAGACGTAAGAACGAGTGCCATGTAATTGTCACCCGGCCATAAATCTGCAGCAACATGTGGACGGGTCATTGGGGGTTAGTGGGTGAGAACCGTCCTGCCCCCGACGGTTTGTTGAGTTATCCCAGAATAACAACGCCTCTCCTTTTGTTTCGAGTTGGGAGTTTCCTCCTGAGCAGATGGGTGAGTGAGTGGTTACCAAAAACAAAATCATTTACCATATGAATAACAGCACGTAATATCAAGTTGAATTATTCAAATGCTCGACACACCTTGCACGTCAAAGAAATTCTTGACAGCTATTTTAGACGACTGATTTCCAAAGCGTGTGAATCTGGTTTGTCTAGTTCGAACTACTGAACTAAAATATACGAAAATATAGGCGTTGTTTAATTTGAATATTCTCATCTCGTGTGATAAGACAATGCACATACTTTCCATCTATTGTTTCAAAGGACTTTATCAGTTTTCATGCTATTAAATCTCCCTGCAGGTTTTATACAAGTCTGCAGGTCCAGGAAACAACCACCATGACCAATTAACTCAGAACAAAGTCCACAGTCAATGTTCCCCTCCTTTACCTAAGTGTGGGTGGATTCTAAAAGAGTTGCATAACAACTGTGTGTCGGCCAGAGCTCACAGCTAAAGGCCAGGGAAGGACACTGCCCACTGCAACCTTTGAAGGGGGTTGTGCCCATGAAGAGTCAGCTATGTGGAAAGTAGGTCACGAAGAGGCTTCTGTAGGTCACACAGAGGACAGAAGACAGACAAATCTCTGTATATGACTTGTGGCAAAGGTTTAGATTGTAAACATGAGAAACATTGAGATAATGAACGTACAGTGAGACGTCCTGGGACACATGAAAAACAGAAGCTGCCACGTTCCGTCCCTTTTCTCACACACACTCACAGATAAGTGGACGGACCAGATGGTCCCTCCTCACTCTCTGCCTCATTGGCCATTCCCGCCATTCACAGTTGTTATTGGGTGTAAAAGGGTCGAAAGCAAGCTGTAAAAAGTGTCACATGAATTTGAAAAGTCTGACGTGTCTGGTGAAACTCGCCCACGCTAAGTGACGTCAGAAAGGAAAGAGGCGGAAAGGATTTCACAACACTGAGCAAGAAGCTGAGGGCTTATCAAAGTCCTTTAACACAACCAGCACAATCAGCCAGATCAAATCTCTGCGTTGTGTTGACAAGTTTTTGTTCAGTGGGACAATTTGACAAAACACAAAGAAAACATGTTTGATTAACTTTAAAAACAGATTAGAACACAAGGTGTGTTCTAATCTGTTTTTAAAATGTAGAAATAAAAAAATACTCAGTTGGCAGATCAGCAATGCAAGTACAGACCTAGTACTAGTACAACCCTGTGATGCCCCTTGGCTGCACAAGAATAAATGAGTATTAAAACTTGCATTTTACTAACTCGTACTCTCACAATTTTTCTGTTTTGTCCACCTTGGACCAGGATATGCAGCAACACAGACTCACCACTTGACAGCACAATGAATACTGTTGTGTAATTAACTCAACAATTGTTCTTTGAGCTTAGATTTCCAACCTCATGACATTTCAGAACATAACACTGTGTTTAACTCTTCGTGTTGAAGCAGCTGTGATGCAGGACTGTACAGCTCTCTGGGTACAGGTGAGTTGTTGCTGTTTCTTTCAGTTGTTTTCTGGGGATTTGAGTCATATTTACGTTATAAGTCACAAAGTATTTGCCAGTCACCAATCTTTTTAGACGCCAAATGTTTGATTATGTAATGCTCAGGAATTTAGACCCTTATGTTTATAATTCTAGAGTGAGTTCAGTTACAGTCGTCACAAGAGCAGATTGTTTGTGTCCTCGGGAATAACTGCACTGTTCAATTTATTTGTGAATACCATAAAAATCTTAATTTAACTGCTAATTATGTAAAAAATTATAAAAATACAAACAATGCAAATAGTCAAACATTATTTTGTACTTCTAAAATCTGCACAAATCATTACTATCCCTTTAAAATGTAACAAATACATTTAAACAAATGCTAAAACCCAGGATTTGCTTCTGTACATTTAAATCTCACCTTTAATTTGAGCTATGCTGTTTAATATTCTTGACAGCACAATAGACAATTATGCATTATTAACGCAATTAGCACAAGGTAATTTGATTGGTGCTTTTCATACGGCTGATCCTGTCTGTCTGGCAATCTGCAAATGAGGAGAGGAAATCTGATTAATGGCTTCAGCCCGAATCAAACATAAACAGCGACGCTCGCTTGATGTTTGTGTCCATGGTGAATTCTGAAAAAGGGAGAGTGTGCATCTGGATGACGTAATCCAGCTGATCATGAGCATTTCAGGGTTTATTCCATGATGTGGTTTTCTCTGCTCTGCTTCACTGCACCTGCCAGGCGGTGACAGAGAAGAAATCTTATTGTAGCCGTGCTGTCTGCTGCTAATCAGATTTCCTGCCTCTGGGCCTGCTGGATCCATCAGGTCAGAGGAGAGGACCTGGTTACTGCAGCAGATAGCACCATCTCATTTCAGGACCAGTTGGCTTTAGTGTTTCAAATCAATACTTCAATAATATCTTAACACAAATGTCACAAATCATCTCTTTCTGACCCATTTTTTTAATCGTTTGATATTTTTGTTAGCCCCAGTTACGATGTGATTCATCTGTTCTTTATTGAAGCTGAAATAGGTTGCATATATGCCCCCGGTATTTAATTTTGTGACCTGATTAAATAGTTATTGAACTATTTTCTTTTACCAAAGGGGTATTAGCCAAATTAAAAGGCCTTAATTGCAGAATGGGTTGATTGTTAAGTTTTGTTCTACATCTGAGAGGGAATTGTAGAGATGGACACACAATCCTTTTATCTCAGCGTTGTTTACATGATGCACCCATAGACTGTATGTATGCACCATGCCACGTAATGATTCCCTATCAACTGTGCTTCAGGGTTGCTTAACATTGCCCCCTGTTGCTCTACAAGTTGTATTACACCCTGGCCCTTGAGGCTGTGGCTTCATTGGGCATTTGTCTCTACTGGTGCAGAATTTAAGGTACAACATCATTATTTTGGAAAACACGCAAAGCTTCAGACATGGGGTAATCTAAATGTGAACCTAGAGAGGCCCATGGTGTAAAAGGTGAATATGGCCCAAATATCAAAGAACAATTTGTGCATCTATGGCAAGTTTGGTTGACATGCAGTGTTGCTTTGGATTACTTATATCTAATCTGGGCCAAAATCCATATATACTTAGATTGAATTGTAAACATTTTAACCTGTTGTTGTTTGTTATTTAACGGTAAAACACAGCGATTGATTTCAGGCTAAGAATATGTTTAGAAAAGTAAGACAGTAGAAGAATCAAATGTCTCTTTGTAATGACACAAGGGCCAAACAGCTTTATCATATCATCTGTTCTATGCACACATTTACAATCTTTACACTAACATAGCCAACATGATTTAAAACCCCCTATTCATTATCTGGCCAGTTCTTCCATGCAAAAGCAATCATGGTGCACTTGTCATCCCTCAACCGATGTGTTTTAAAAATAGCATAAACCATGTGATCCTACATGGAAAGGACATGTAGGTGTGATGGCAGATACTGTCCGTTAAATAAAGATGGAAGATGGTGGGAAGTCATTAGCAAGATAGGTGGAAGGAAAAACCGTCGCTGCACGAGTGGAAATAATCCAATAGCAAGACGATTTGAGCTGAGTTGAATAGGGAAAAATGATAAAGTATAAATAAACGAGGCTATTCATCCTGAAGTCTGCTGATTGGTTCGTTTGATTTGTTTTCTGTTCGTGGTGAAAATGCTCTTTAGGAGTCCTGCCTATCATCAATTTTTCAGAACCAAATGTGCGTTTTGTCCTCCTTTTTATCGACATGTCTTTCACACCCGCGCACCATTCCTAAGTGCTATTCTCCCCAGGGGGCACGACCCCGTCTGCTTGGAAACAAATTGATGGTGAAGGACACAACACCCCAAAATGTGTGAAATTGTGACGGGTAGATGCACTTCAGCTTCTCATCGACTCAAACAGACGTGAAACTTCATTGCTTTAGTTTTTGTATTCTCTGTTTCATCACAGTCTCCAGCTGTGGTCATCAGACTTCAAAAGCACATCATTTGGCATCTTTCATCTCTATCTGTTTCTCTCTCTCTCTCTCCCTCCCTCCCTCCCTACCTCTCTCTCTCTCTCTCTCTCTCTCTGCCTCTCTCTCTCTTTCCCCTGTCATCACAGCCACCCTCCTTATCTTCTCCTCTCACTCATGCACTCTGTCGTTAGTCCGTTGATTGTGCAGTCGTGCTGTGGTTGTACCGAGCGAGACCGGAAATCTGATCATAGTGCAACAAGAAAATCCCAGAGAGAAGAATTCACAAGGTAAGCTCTCCAACAAGATCTTATTTCATTCGAGATAAAAGAAAATCATTCACTATTTTGCCTTTCAAATGGATGCAAATGTAATTTACAGATGGTTTTAGATGTTTTAAGGAAACCAAATTCTTATTTCTGAATTTCTGAACTACTTTTATTCAATAAGTGCCTTGGTGCAACAGATATATTACTTTTGACCTATTTTTTTTATAAACGTTTCTTGATCCTTCTTTGCTGCTACAAAACCTACTATTTCAACTTGTCATTTCATTTCTTATTCCACAAGGGCTTGTAATGTTTCAAAATAATGTGGCAGCAACAGCATCTCACAGGGGGGGGGGGGGGGGGGGGGTTTGGCCACATCCTGCATGTCGCAGGATGTCGCCACTGCAATGACTTGTCCTGCATGTCAGACAAGTCATTTCATGACTGAAATGACTTGTCTGAGTGCTTTGTATCCTGTGGGCAGTGTTGCTGCTGCTTTTTGAAGTGAAAATCAGATTGATAGGACTGTATGTTTCGGAGTCAAAATACAAAAATTGGTATGACAAGATTCTCACTGCAAAGGAGAGAGGAGAGAGCCTGAGGTGGTGTGATATCCACAGTGAATGCACCCACACGGCCCATAGTGCAACTGAGAAATATTGTACCTCAAGTCAATGAAGGGCTCTCTGGAAAGTAATGTTATTCCACTACTTCAGCCAATAGATATTCTTTACTTTCATAGGCCAATGTTACAACACTGAAATAAGTTTCATTGGATGCAGAGGGAAAACAACACAGTGAGGGGCACGCTGACCTGAAAACGTTCCCTTTGTCTCTATCCCCGCACGGCAATCACTTTAAATGCATCATATATATAAGCCGACCACGTCCAGTGATCCATATATCCATATGTAATAAATTCAGTTTCTCCCAGCTTCTCTGAAAATGACTGTAATCTACATATGTTTCATTTGTTTGCATCATGCTTTTTTCCCCAAAGTAAAATATATTCCTCAGGTTTAAGCTTTCGTGTGCTAACAGTTACAGGGGAACATTCCAGTTTATCTCAGCATTATTGACTTTAATCAGATCCTCTGACTTCAGCTCCACACACAGAGTTTAATCTATTAATTGCAAACTGGTGATGCACTCAACCAAGTGGTGACCTTCACCCACCGATTAACTGCCCAGGTAAAACACAGTCCTGGCTGATTCCAAAGGGGGGCAGTGTTCAACCCGTCACATATGATAATACTTCACAGTTCACAGAAAATGTCCTGTTACAGAAACCTTTTGAAAATATAAACAGTGTTGTGTTATGGTGAACTTGCAGCTGGTGCTCTGCCTGTAGCTGAACATGATGCCATCGCAGGATTTGACTCAGGAAACAATATGATCTAACGCTGTTATTAGATTTTGACACTGAATTGGATCTTTGATCCTTGAGGACTTCTTTATGGCTGTCTTCTCATTGACCAGGCATTTCTCCCCAATATAACCATCACCTGACACAGTAATGACCATTGTCTGTTTGCTCCGACCTCTAATTGACTCTCAGCCATGACTCACACATGTTAATGTTCCTTTTAAGCTCCAAGTTCAATATTGACCAAAAGAGTAATCACATTTTATACTTAACCACATCCTCTACATTTTTGTATTTTTCCATTTGATGGAAAAACCTCAAGGTGAAGATTTTATATACATCAAATAATGAGTAAAAACTACACAATATTAAAATCAGCAAAGGTTTCCCTGTTGAATGTTGGTACTGCTTTATTTGTTCCCTTTTCATTTACATTACAGCATTTATTTTAGCTTTTTTTAAAATTACAACTACAGATTCAAATTATAATTTATATTCTTTTCTTAATTCAAATCTAGCAGTAGCCCAAGAGGTGGATGAAATGGCGGAATGGGAGAATCCTGCTTCATTGGTATCCACAGCAGCCAAAGAGAACTCAGGTATGTAGTCATCCTTAAGTTCCACGTTTCTTCAGCTGTTGATTAAATTCAGCTTGGATGGAGATTGTAGTCATACATTCACTACGTGTGTGTTTTTCTTCAGTAAACAGTTGTGAGAAACTGGACTGCTTCATGGTCCTGCATCCCGCAGAGGAGATTACCATCGGCTCCATCTGTTTCCTGGCAGGTCCGATCACTCTGCTGGAGAACGCTCTGGTGCTGGGAGTGATCGCCACCACAGCCTCTCTACGCCAGCGACCCTCCTATCTCTTCATTGGCAGCCTCGCTCTGGCTGATGTCTTCGCCAGCTGCTTCTTCACCTCCAGCTTTTTGGACTTCCACCTCTTTCACCAAAGCGATGGCCCCACTGCCTACCTCTTCAAGCTAGGTGGTGTCACCATGGCCTTTACCAGCTCTGTGGGAAGTTTACTACTGACTGCCATGGACCGCTACCTTTGCATTCACCGGGCCTCCGACTACAAGGTGCTGCTGACCCGGCGGCGAGCCCTGCTGAGCATGCTAATCCTCTGGAGCACCACCATCTTGATCTCCTTCTTGCCCCTGATGGGCTGGAGGTGTCCCACCGGCCTCACTCCACCCTGCTCACGTCTCTTCCCCTACATCAACCAGGGGTATCTGGCCTGCTGGACCAGCTTCATCTTGGTGCTTCTGGCTCTTATTTTGGGGGCTTACGCTCTCATCCTGTTAAAGGCCCACCGCCATGAATCCTCCATGAACAGCATACATGGGCCATCAGGTACAGGCCACAACCGCATGAGGATGGATATCCGGCTGGCTCGTACCTTTGGTCTGATCCTGCTGATACTCGTGGGCTGCTGGCTTCCGGCACTGTCCTTCATGCTAGCAGACACCTCTGTGATCCTGACCCGTTCCGAGCAGAGGGCCTTTGCCTTCTGCAGCACCCTCTGCCTGGTGAACTCTGCAGTCAACCCACTGCTGTACGCCCTGCGTTGCAGAGAGCTGAGAGTCGCTATGCTGCAGCTTGTACAGAGGCTTCGTGTGATCGGGAGGTGTAAAACGACCACAGAGGATTTAACCCCAGGACTGCCCTCTGCAGATGACAACTTTACTGCCATCACCGAGGACGAGATGCCCCAGCTCGGAACCACACGAACCAGCTCCATCTCAGGGTTCGTCAACGACAATCCGCAGCCGGACGTCGGGAAATGAAGGAGGTGAATCGAAGGTGAAGCTAAACACAGATGGAAAATATCTATGGAGATGTACATGTAGTGAAAATTGTGATTCAAAATAAACTTTACTGTAGATTAAGAGTAAAATCTACATTAAACCATTTTGCAGGATTCATTATCATATATATTTAAACCGGCAGTGATTGAATAAGACTAGTGGGGTCAAAATGATTTAACATTAACTTCTAAATTAGTTTGTGGATAAAAGTGATGCGGAACATGTGACATATTGTGTTATTACATGCAATTACAACAGCAACAAAACTGAGCTTGTAAGGAATACGTTTGTAGCCATATCTTTTTACTTAAATCAATTATTTTTTGTTTTAGCTATTACTCTTTTTGCAATTTCCACTAAGGATGATTAGTATGGTATGATTTTAGTTTATATTACCCTATTTGCAAATAGGATACATGTAGTTATAATAAGTATAATGACTGAAAGGAATTAAAACCTGTAATATATATATATATAGTGGAGATAGATTTGTATAGGTCAAGCAAAAAGGTTTTGTGTGTTGAGCTTTTTTCAGCGTGATGATGCAATGTGACCATCTAACCTATAACCTTTGACCTCTCTGTCATCGCTTTAAAGCTCCCAATAGTTTCCTGTGAACTGAACTTTTGTGTGAAGGATTTGCCGTTCGTATATGTGTATGTCCGAGTGTGTTTGTCCCTGAGCTTGCGAGCACAGAGGAGCCTCAGGGTTGCATATATCCTATCTGCACATGAATGCCAGGACTCCACAAAAGCCCCCATGCAGGGAAGGATTTCACACAATGTTCACCACATGAATCCAAGCCGTGTGCCGAGGTAAATGAGGCACCGGCCGGGAAGAGAGAACAAGCACTGAAGCACTAGAACACTCTTTGCAACAGAGACTGTCGGCAGCTGCAGTAAAGCACAAACTGACATGGACACTCAAAGCCACATGTGGGGTAATAAAATGGAGACTCACAAACGTCTTAAGTCTTTATTGAGTATGTCTTCTTACCGTTGATTATTTACTAACACTAATATGTGGATGCACTTTGTTACTTATCTGTCATTTCAGTTTATAAACAAGAAACTATAGTAAAGGTCAGTACTTGTTTATCACTGTTAAATACATTACAACGCAATATAAGGTTTGCACCGTCTGAAAAAAGTTTCAAGCTGAAGCTACACCTTAAATCTACCTAAAGCCATTTTATAATACACAATACAATGTATTCACTATATTATATTTAAAAAATAATTCTATACAACTAACTGTAACTAACTGTGAGGCAAGTGTTCAGTTCCTTTTCGTACCTGTTGCATAAGTTCACCCTTAGAAGTCAAATCTACTCAAATTTCTTACATTGATCCTGACAGTGTTTTATCTTAACACGCATATACCTCAAAAATAAATATATCATGTATATGTATATTTAACTATTTAAAATATCATTGTGTTCCTTTAGACAGTAAATGATTTCACCTAATTGAACTAGTAGAGTCGAATATGATTAATATTGAGTTTGTTTATTTATGATAAGTAGTTTAAGCTCTATATAAACATCTTGCTACTGAGGAACTTTATTTAATGAATCTAGTTTTATTTGTGTAGCCCGTATTCACAATTCACAATTTGTCTCATATAGTGTGTCATTTTCTGTAAAACTACCACAATAAAATATTAACAGGGAGGAAAAACCCCATTAAAATTACACCACTGATTAGAAATAACAGTAAGTAACATAATGGAAAAGTGTTTTAAAGTTTTTGTACATACGAAAAATGTCTGATAGAGTTGTCCATTGTGTACTGAGTGTACTGGGGACTATTAGCTCTAGACTGGCTCAGAGTAAATAATAAAACATTCCTCATCATTAATATTGTACTAAAGTTTAACATCAGATTTGCACGTGGACTCCTCCTGATGTACCTGATCACCACCACCAGACGTCTCGTGAACCTTCAATTCGAGTTCAACGGAAGGAGATCCACAGAGCACAATGGGGGTTGGGCGACGGAAAGAGTGCGGCGTGAAAAACGGCAAAAATTACCGCAAAAGCACAACTGGGTCGAGCATTCGTTGCGTGACCCGTTAAAAACCAAGGGTATTTATTAAACTGGACTGAATTGATCCGGTAACGTTGTGAATAATTCGCTGTAGATAAGTGCGCACCCCCTCTTGCCTCCGATGGTATGCTCCGGCATTGTGACGTTTTAAACGGTGCTCGGGCTTCAGGCAGAGGAAAAGAGCCGTTGTTGTGAAGAGGAAGAAAGGCTCAACTCTTCCGTGGGACGCGACACCGACCTACCGCCGCCGTTACTCCCCGGTTTCCGCGGGTCTTCTCCCCCCTCCAGTTCTGTGTGTTCAGCCCGTCTCGTCTCAGCGAACATGGCTTGCGGAGCGACGCTAAAGCGGTCGATGGAGTTTGAGGCCCTCCTCAGTCCCCAGTCTCCCAAGCGGAGAAGGTGCAATCCACTACCGGGGACTTCTGGCACTCCGTCCCCGCAAAGATGCAACCTCCGTACCCCGGCGGACAGCCCCACGCACCCCATGTCCCCCACGGCCATGGGAGGCGAGCACCGGCTCACCCCAGGTATGGATATGACCCACGTTTGACGTATTTTCCCCCTTCTGGGTGGGTGTCATGGGGGGAGGGGGTTTGGGTGGAGTGGAATGGAGAGCTAGCTAGCTTGTGGAGATAATCAGAATGGGGGTTGGAAGGCTAACCTTTAGCCGGGGCTAAGCTAACGTCGTCGCAAAGTTACCGACACGGATGATTTGGGAGTAATCACGATAAATCGGTTGGTCACACGGACGAACGGCAGCAGCCTCGACTGGGTTCGGTCGGTGGCATCATGGTATCTCGTCGCATCGGTGGCATTGTTGACCGAGTTAGCTCACTTAGGCTAACACTGATTTGGGTACGAAGATATTAACGTATATTCAAATATTAGTTATAGCTAGCTTAGCCTAATGCTAGCCCTGGCTTTTGGTGATGGATTGTAGCTACATGGCTGCTAATATCTGCAGCTGTGGTGTTGGCTTTCACCGATGCATAAAGCGACATGGCTGCTGTTGTCATTGTTGAGGCATTTCTTTACTATCTGCAGCTATTGTCCGAGCCACCACTGCTACTACACATGTGGATATGATCTATTAAACATGCATTAGAGGACTGGTTTGGATCGGACAAAAGATCCAGCTCATGCCTTAACACCTGGGTGACAGCCTAGAGACCCAGTTGGCGCTTCCTGACGAGACAAACGGCCCCACAGCAGCGGGCTGCTAATGAGAGGCTGACTGGCTAATGTCCCCCCTGCTTTAGTGCGTCAATTGTCTCGTATTCGGCGGGGTGGGTTCCCCATTATGCACCATAACCACGTCTTCTTCTCCTGCTCAGTCCTGGAAGTCATTGTTCACACTGCCATTGACTCGCTGCTCCACTGTGAGCGCTGGACGGTGCCGGAGTAGACTCGAGCTAATTACCTACATGTCTCCACTCCCATGCTGGAGCTTATCGTGTATTCTAATAGGAGATCTGGGCAGCTTGACGCCAGTAATCCTGATGCTTTCTGAATTCAAATATCTCATACAAATGCTGGACGTCCTTGCATTTATTCAGTCACTTCATAGCTGTCAAACGTGGGGATTAAAAGATGTGGACTGCTCTACTAAGGCCTGTATTTGTCCTACATTGACATTTGCTGGACCCAGTAGAAATGAATTGCCTGTAGCAGAGCATACCATAAACAAGCAGGGTGGCTTTCAGTGCCGGTTTGTCCTCCATCTTGCCACAGAATAATGTCATTTATTCAGAAATGCACAGATGCTGTCCTCATAACCTGCTTTAATTTGCTTGGAACTGCCTGGAGAGGAAGGATTAGGATTTAAGTTTGTCTTTCAACATCATGGATGATCAACAGGGTGCGGCAAATGATATGCCATCACTGTGATCCTGTAGGGCAGTAACCCCCTTTAATTCTGTGTGGCCTGGCTTAGCTTTCAGCTGTTGTCCTTCATGGAAGATTTACCTGTGGAGGAGGTAGAATAAGTTGTGTTACCAGAAAAAATGAAAGTGAAATTTAACACTGAGTCAAATTAATGAAGAGAAACTTACCGGAGTGCAGACAGCCTCAATTTGCACAGTGTGCCTTCTGCTATTTATATAGTCTGACTTGTACAGTCTACAGAGAGGTTGTTCATTGTGTAGCTATGCTCTATAATAGCTCCTAAATCTTCGGCATCAGTATATTTCAGGTTGTCTGCACTGACATTGCCTATCTAGCACAGACCTTTGTATAGAATCTATAGAGCCTCTAGATTTTTCCATTTCTCGCAGACCTTGACAGCCGAGCTGAATTACAGCACAGCAGCTGCATGGGTGAAGTTATGTCGATTTGTCTGCGGCAGACATGATGTCCAGATATCAGGTATTATGCTCACCTTCATCCAGGAAAAGGGGCCCCTCGTGGGACTGGTGCTGCTGTGGTTTGCCTAGTGAAAGCAGTTTTGTATTTAGCAAAAGGTCAGCTGTCATCCCTCCCACTCATCCCTACCCACAGGCTTTCCAGCTAGTCAGGTTTGCTTGTGGCGAGCAGGGCTGTGTGCAGGCGAGACTCTGGGATGTGACAATGCCAAGGTAAGTAGTAGGTAATTATCACATAGTGCAGATAGGATCACCTACTCTGTTCTCCTCTGCCTCATTCTTGTGCTGCCAGTCTGGGCTCGTGCTGGGGTAAAATTCCCCCAGATGACAGATGAGCCAATTTATTTTTCCCTCTGCCAAAATGTAACCTAAAAGGCTGCGTTGTCTGGTTTACAGCCTGGACAGAGCTAAACGTGGCCTGATCTGTGGTCAGGAAGCTCTTGGTGATAAGAAAAAACCATTGTTTTAGTACAAAATGAAAAAGTAATGCACTATTAGTAAAAGCTGTGGCCTGGTACATTTAATATGATATTTATACATATTGTACTCTTTCACAGAGCTGATTAATCAGCAGAATTTGCTTCTTTTCTAGCTACTGATACCCTTTAACACCAAGGAACAAAATAACCTGAAGTTATTTTCTAATCTGCATATACAGTTTCCAAAATATATCTGCTCATGTCCAATATCACAACTGAGCTCAGTGCAGTGGAATCTGAGTCAAGGGCAGTTTGAAAAACACGAGGACATAATCATTACACAAACGTGTCGTGTCGTAATTTTGTTTAACTGAGAACCTGAGAATTGTCGTTGATCACCCAAGACTTGTGTAAGTACCAGGTCTGAACCGACACATGGGCAACTTTATTTGCTCAAGATGGATAATGACTCCGAGTCATGTGATTCACAAATCTTCCTCGGGTTGTTCAATCCCAGAAGGTTTTCTCCACTTTATGTTGTACTCCCCTGAACATGCTGTAGTATTTTTTATATTTTGTCTTAACATTCCACAAAACCCAAAATGGCCAAACACTTCTGAGTTGACTTAGTTTGGTGCGGTTTCCCATATCTGCTGTTTTAAATCTAACGGCAGTCAATCCTTAACTGTTCACAGCAAGGCTGCAACTTGAACTGTCCCACAATGCATCACACCCCACTTCCTGGCAGTTCGGACATTCGAAACCCACCTCCCCACATAAGCCTGCAGCATCCTAGGGTGAAATTAAATGAGTCAGCTTTGTTTTCTCTCCAGCAGCATGTCCAATCTAGCTGGCCAATCTCCCGACGTATTCACTGTTTGGCCTGTGCCTAAGCCTTTTAGCCAAGGCTTTCTCCGCTGTGTTGCCCTGGCTCCCGGAAGTCTCTGTGATTGATTACTTGCCCCAATTGTGGCAGGGTCATTGTTGCCAAGCAACGGCCACATTTGAGATACTAGTAGTTGGCTGGAAACTGGAAGTGACGGGCGGTGGGAGAGGGTTTTCTCTCGTCAGCCAGAGGAACCCTGGAGAACTGATAATCCCCTTGTCGGTAATCAATGGCTGACTATTTCCACCTCCTTGAATTAGACATCTATATGTACCACATTCACTTTTTAGTAAACAGTCATTTATTTGGTATACGTGAGATAAATACTCAAACAATTGGACGCATTCATACGTGTTTTTTCTCATGGATTAAACATTTGTTAAAAGTCAGTAACAGAAATCTGAAGCTGTTTTACTTGCATTAAAAAAAAATGTCCTTTCTTGAAATGAAATATAACCCTCCACCATAATTTAATAGTTATAGGGGCCCTCTTTTTAACACATAGGTTAAAAACACAATTCAGTCATTTCCTTACACCAGAAAAGATATTTGGTAAATATTTGCTTAATGAAAAAGTACTGTACAATACATCGTAGGGATAGACATTTTATTATGATGGTTGTCCGTTTTTGTCGGATGCAACCACATCTTGAATAATAAGGCATTCCATAAGTTTGGCACGAATGAGACCATCAGTCAGAGAACCTTTCTAGACACTGTGTGTTTAAGACTGAGCAACGTTTGTGAAAAGAGCAGCATTATCAGATGCCTGTCACAGCCCATGGGACTCTCATCGCCTGTTTAGACAGCTGTCCTTGTTGTTTGAATAAAACTTTATACAAGAAGCGACTGGCAGCTAAAAGCCCCACAGCACCAGACCAGACATTGGACACTTTGCTACAGTAAAAGTTGACTTTTATAGCTCAAAACTGTCAATGAGTAGGGAGATTTTATTCAACGTTTCAGATGTGTATAACACTTATTTCATATTAGTAGTAGAGCTGTGCAATGATTATCTCACCCGGGGGAATGTGAGATCCGAGGTTAAGGTGGATTCAAAAGCTCAGTGTGAAGTGATGTACTTAGACCTGTGTGATTGGATCACATGTTAATGCCAGGTATGAACAAAGCCTGAGACCTTAATGGTAGCTAAACAGTCGCCTGGTTTAAGGCCTTGTATTGTGGCCTGTTAACAGGGTTCACAGGCCACAAGAGGAAGGATCTCAGTCCACATATAACATGTTATAACAACATATAACGTTTTTTTAATATGGTGATAGCAAGAATTTCATTTTTAAGCCAGGAATACAAAGTGATTTAATTTGCAGAGAGATTGCATAAAATTGTTTTGTGGAGAAGATTCTGCTGCTTTCACTGTCCAAACCAGGACAGTCACATCAGCAGGCTGAAGTGGTGACAGGACTTCATGCTTTTTCCACACCAAAGATAACCCCCCCCCCCCGTGAGATTTAGTCCCTCTATAACATTTGGTTATCAGCTCTGTTGGAGGTCAGCAGGTTTTGCACTTGTTTTTCCCAGGAATATTTTGAACTTTCCCCCTTTTTTTATAATCAGATATGTGTGGTGTGGGCTGTGCACAACGTTCGACCTGTTTTGACAGGATAGGCTTTATCTTAATGAGGAAAGGAACTGTGCATTGCAGAGCTGTAGCTAACAATCCTTTTCATTAATGATTAATTTGCCTATTATTTTTTTGGGGATTAATCAAATTCTTCCGCAATGGGGGCAAAATACCAGGCGCAATATTCTAGAGTACAAGGTGAGGTTACACGTCCAACTCTTTATAAAACTGACATCACCCCAGTCCGAACATGTAGGTCTGTGTACATCAGTGGTCAAAGTGAATATAATAAATAAAGGTGTAGGTAAAGAAAAATACGTCCTGTTTGATATTTAGCTGCTTGAATCTACCCTTTTCTCACTTCTTGCTTTTCTTCGCCTCTCTTCCCCTCTCATCTTGAGCTGTAGCTGCACTTGCTCTCCATGGCAGAGTGTTACCATGTGACTTCAAATTCCTGTATCCCTTGTTTCAAATTAAAATTACCAATTGACTTCATGACACTGCAGTGGCACATATATCGAAGCTTAAACCTGAGCCCTTGTCACTAGTTGTAGCTTTTGCACGAGGCCGATCGCAGGAAAACCTTGATAAGAGAAATGAAAGGGAAGCAGTCGCAAGATCATGAAGTGTGTCTCACGTCAGCTGTTGTGTGTTTGCTACAGAACAGCTGTAGTCGGTATGATAATTTCAGACCAACTTCCTGTCATGAATGTTTTTGTTTTGGAATCCATTTTAGGTGACAGAGAACAGAGGAAGTGAGCATGGCTGCAGTTTATTTTTCAACCATAGCTGATCTGAACATGACTGGATGACTACATCCTCCAGTAATAGTTCTAATTTATCCTGGAATGCATATTGTATGTATTAATGTTGATGGGATGGGTGTATTTTTGAAACGACTCACTTTAAATACTTAACTGTTGGAAGTACTGGTAGTTTCATTCTTGTAATGAAACACTGTTTGAATGTAAAGCAATATCCTGGGTGCATTATAATAGTTTGGGTTTCACAAAAGTCTTGCTTCCAAGTTAGTACATGTCACATTGTGATTGGCTTAAAGTGGGAGCCTACTGGGAAATTCTGACTAGTCAAAAACTCATATGTGAGTGAGCACATGTTCTTTGTATTTTTTTCTGTTTTTGGTCTGAACCTTGTTTCTTTTGCTCCCAACAGAGCAGATCTTCCAGAACCTCCGACAGGAGTACAGTCGGATCCAGAGGCGGCGACAGCTGGAGGGAGCCTTCAACCAGACCGAGGCCTGTAGCTCCAGTGACGCCCCCAGCCCCAGCTCATCCCTCAATGCTCCCAGCTCCCCACCAGGTACAACAATTGATTGATTAAGTTATTGAGCTTTTGCGAGAGATGGAGGTGATAAAATAAACTGATTTTGTTTTGTCCAAGTCTACGACATGAAGTCAGGGTTTCACCACCGTAAGTACTGTGCACAAGTCTCCATCACTTTTGTGTGACTCCTCAGCTGAATGAATTAAAAAACTTACAGGGTTTTCTAACTATAGAGAGATGATACTGTATTCACCTTAATTGCTTTTAAAGTGGTATTGTCTTACTCTGTCCCTAGACAGTTACTAATTAACTATTCTCATTAAACGTGGTGTTTTTGAAGGGGGTCCCAGTATGACAGTGGTCTTTTATAAAGTGTTGCATTATGGATTGTTTGTTGCCTTAAAGCTCCACGACTCAAGCGTTTCCATGTCCCTTTATAGCAATGCTTTCAGAGAGGAGCTGGCTTGACAAGAGACAAGCCCCCATATAATCCGTGATGTGCCACAGAGGAAATGAATTTGTGATGAGCGATTTATTGCCGTCTTCCAATGTCTCTAGTGCAGAATTCGAAAAGCCAGGAATTACATCATCACATACACATTGATAAGGTGTGAAATAGTTTAAATTCACTGGGATATTATAAAGATGGAAGATTTGACTATTTTCTGTGGATCAGATTTCTTAAGAGTATTCTAAATGACAGAAGAGTAAAGGGCAAACAATGATTTTTTTTTTTCTTAAACAAAAAACATTGGAACTAATTAATCGATCCTCTGTATAGTGAAAAACGTGTTGAGGTCTGTATAGTGAGAACCATGTAAAGTTAAGATCAGTTACTACACTGACATAGATCTGTAGAACACTACAACATAACTGATCGTGCATATTGACAAACAAGCTGCTTCACTTTATTTACTGCTCTTCTTTGGAAACACTATTCTGCAGTAGCAGTGAATCAGTTTGATGTATACAGCACAACATGGCGGTCAAGGTGTGAGTTGTAATTCAAGCCTGAGGCCTTCAGGCTGCCGAGCTTCATTCGGCTCACTCTGCAGAACGGACTCGTAGATCACACTGACTGGACTGTTAAGAACACGGCCTCTTTCTGTCCCGGAGAACTCGCTCTGCCGTCCCCGCCTGTGATTTACAAACATTTTAGTCTAACCGGCTCATAGCAGACCTTAAAGGCCACTGGGTAATGAATCACCTCGCTGAAGCTGGCTCCAGTTCTTCTGTGATGGAGACACCGACGAGACTCTGCGTCTCCGGGACAAAGGGACAAAATTACTGCTGCGTGACCCTGTTGGTCCCTGCAGGGACGAGGGAGCAAGGCTGTAAATATGCACCTGGCCGACTACCTATTTTTAGAAGAGGACGAGTCTGTCAACTCATTATTCAGCGTTTTTTTATAGCTGACCAGATTTATTTTTTTAATAAAGTTTTCTTTGTGTGTTTCACAGGTGCCTCAAGGAAGGACCAGCCCTCGTTCACACTGAAGCAGGTGAGCTACCTGTGCGAGCGCCTGCTCAAAGACCACGAGGAGAAGATACGGGAGGAGTACGAACAGATCCTTAACACAAAACTTGCAGGTAAACATTTTTTAATAAAAACTATATAACACCACAGCACCATAATATCCATACTCATCATTCATCTTTTCTCCAGACAGTGAAGATCAATTTCTGGGATCTTTTCCCATCATGTGTGATAGCATCTGTTATTCCAAGTTTATGAGTTTCTAAATGCAAAGGCTGTAAATGAGAAAGTAGTGAAAGATGGCAGCAAGAGAGAACAAGCTCCTAAAATAATAACTAAGGCAAAGATGCATCACTTCAACTATGTCCTCATTAAGACAGTTATATAATTTAAATTATAGATATTCTTTTTCTGTTGTAGGTCTTCTGTGTTTGCATTAGTTTGATGTTTTTCTTACCCTTAAAATCACTTTTCTCTAATAATCTCTACAGTTTGTAGATGTCTGTGTGATTTCTTGTCATTGAACTGCGTTTCAGTTTATTTTTATCAGACAACAGTTGCTGGTTAATAGATTTTATGAGCCATGATTTCTCCACATTAATAAGAACTTCTACACATTGCTTGCTCAGTTGTCAGGAAGCACAGGAGAGTTAACAACAGGAAGCAGGAGACTGAAGTTGAACGAGCTGAGTCTCCATAGCCTTTCCAGATGTTTGCTGTGATGTGCAGATTTGTAATTTCAGAATGAGAGGCTGAATGAAAGAAATGATTGAACAGTTTTCCTGCTGTTTGGGAGTTTCGGTGTAAATGGATCAGTAGAAAAACCAACCTGCGAGTCATTGTTACAACGACCTGCTTTGAAAATCAGTCCTCTTACTGTGGATGCACTTTGCTCTGCTCCATCTGGTGTTTGAATCCGCTGCTCACGGCCTCACCTCCACCTTCTTCTCTCCCCAGAACAATATGAATCTTTTGTGAAATTCACACAAGACCAGATCATGCGAAGATACGGAGCCCGGCCTGCTAGTTGTAAGTATCTGGAACCATAAATATTCTCTCCGTGAACACATTCCTGTTTGTTGAGAATGAAAAATGAACGATCTGATCAAACATGTTGAGCATCAATTATTTAATTTGTTTCAGACGTCTCCTGAATTCGCGTGGATTAAGATCCCAGCTTCCTCTCACAAGATGGCTGCTCTTCCACTGCCCCCTCCCTCCACTCGATTTTCATTTTATCTCCCTATTTTTTTCCCCTCCTCTATCTCAAACTGTTCGGGTGCCATGGTTTATCCAATTTTTTTTAATCCAAAAGTTGATTTCTTAACTTCAAAACTATTGCTGCTGGCCAAAAGTTAGAATCTGAGAGGTGAACTGTGTATGAAGCCCGCCCCTCTTTTTTTTTTTTTTTTTGCCCTTCTTCTTGTTAATATGCTATTTTTCTTGAAATTCTGATGAAAGCAGATCTGTGTCAAATCTCCTGCCAGCGCTGTAGAAAAGAAGCTTATTGGCTCGTATGATCATTCTGTATAACCTTCCAGCAGCTGTATTTAATGTCTCCAGCTTCCCACGTCGACCCACATCTCTCACCCCCACCCAACCTCCCCCTCCTTCCCTCCTCACAACCCTTTACTCGAATGTGGATTTTTCTCCCTTTTGAAATAAATAAAAGTTCTGTGATTAAACTCTGGTGTCTGCGATGTCGATGTCTCACCACGACTGCATCACATGGTCTTCAATCAGTAGAGGAGTTGGCTCAGGTGAAATGGTACTGGTGTTCATATTTCCAGTTTTCTGATCACGTCTATCAATCCAATATCTATACCTTTTTATCCAGGGAAAGTCTCTTGGAGCTGGGTTCACTTTAAATGGTTATTCAACTTTATTAATGTGACAAGTCTCGGTTTGCTTTATTGCTATACTTTGAGTACATTTTATAGCCTGTACTTCATTATTTTCCTTGAGTGAGAAGGTTGAATAAATACATATTTTAACTTGAGTAATTTTCATACGTGTACTTCTACTCGAGTAAAGAATGTGAGTACATGTTGCCGAGTTTAGTCAAAATGGTCATAAATTGAAAATCCACTGAATCCCTGTAAAATGAGCAGCTGGGACTCAGAAAGCATTATGTTAATCATTAGCAGCATTCAAATTTTACCGCATGGTTTTGCATGTGTACATGGTCAGAGATGTTTGTGAAGCAGATATTTGTCATGGTACAGTGGCCTGTACGGGGCTCGAACCTGTGACCTTGGCCCGTGCTCTCACCAACTGAGGTAACTGGCAATTAACTTCACATTTATAGTGTAGAAAATCTCTGTTCATACACCCATCATTAACTTATTCAGTTGATATAAACAGTTGTATACATCAACCTGCCATGTCAACAGTTAACGCTGGTCCATTCATCCTAACTGTGGCCTCCAGCGCCCTCTAGTGGTACATGGAAGGCAATGCAGCATATACTACTAAAGTGTGGATTCAGCCTCATGTGCACTTTGCTCAACTGAAACTGTTTGAATATAATAATTCAAAAATAAAAGATAATAGATGGCTGTTTTTATTTGGGTGTGAAGTGGGTGTGGCCACAGTGAGGAGAAGTTGCCTCTCTTGCCCAATGAGGATCTACTGTGACGTCACGGGGGCTCAGGTGTGGCACGCTGGGAGGAAACAGGTAGAAGACGTGTGCGTGTTGTTGGAGTCGCTGCAGACCAGTTCACACACTGACCTTCTTCACAGAAACAGATCCTGGAGCAGCTGAGAGGAAGAGACTAGCAGCTGAGGTTTGTTTGGTCTGAGGAAGGAAACGTGAAGCAGGAAAAAACCCAATGGAGGAACTATAATTATCTACAAGAGCCTCTTTCCTCCTCCTCGTCGTCTTTCTGTCGCTCTCCCGGGGACGGAGGGAGAAGACCCAGCGGGTTGTCTGGGAACAGGAACGTGGAGGAATGAAAACTTACATTCTAAACAGAGTCTGTAAGAGCACGTGCACACTGCGTTAGTGTAGAGGAACCTGCTTGTTTGTTTGTTTGTTTATTTGTTTGTTTGGGATCAAGCGGAGCCTCCTGCTCTCTTCCTGCTGTCGACGGTTCAGGTGAGTCAATGAAAATGTTTAAGTTGCATTTACTTTTATCACTGTGATGAATTTATTGGAGTGTAATTTGAAGTCTGAGACTCTTTGAAGCAGCTGAATGAGCAACGCCCCGTAAACAGGAAGCGCTAATTATCAGGCTGCTGCTGTAACTGCGATGCAAAGTCAGTGCTGCAAAGTAACTAAGTAGAGTACCTCAACTCGAGTACTTTATTACAATAAGTACCGCGTTGATGATGACACTGACTACTTTCTCTAATTTTTGATGGAATATATTACACGTTGGTTCCTTTGAAGATTCAGATTGTTGTTGTTAATTATATATTAATAGATAGATTAAATACTTTATTGATCCTTGGGGACATTAAGACCTCCAGGATCCCACAAAACAGCCAAGCACAGATATATTAGATAATAAAAGGTCAAAAATGAGTCAAGAATAAGTTCACTGCAGTGAGATGAAAGGCTAGACACCAGAACTACGTACATGTCACTGTAAAGAAGTAATGTGCTAATGGAGATACTGACAGTACAGATATTTGAAGTATAAGGGGATTGACTGACACAAGTAACATAGGCAGAGTACAGATGCAAAACATTAATATAGAATTAAAGATGAATGAAGTTATACAAAGTTTAGCATTTTACTTTATTGCCTATATAATCATGATTATTATATTTGATCCCACAGACACTTTGCTTTATTTGTTTGCAGTGTATCTGTAAATCCTAATACTGATTACTTTCATCTGATGTGTAGCTGCTGTTTTTGTGTTTTGTTTGATTGGACAATTTAGCCAAGATATCATAATGTTGGTTTTGACACAACTTCCTACGACATTGAATGAATTCATCAAATCTTATGGTAGTTATTAGTTTCTGACTCAGGGAAAGTGGGAAAAAGTCTTGTGTGTATTAATATACTAATGGGATATAAACCCTTCTAAGTTTGGTATATCATGTTTTATCTGTAAATGATTAGTAGCCAACTAGTAGATAAAATGTAGTGAAGTAAGTATGATTTTCTGAATCGTCTGAAACGGACTAAAACGGGATGTGAAAGCACTAAAAAGATACACAAAGTGACGTGTAAATGAACACACAGAGAGAGACCACAACATGTTTTGTTTCCCTTCAGTCTGTGTCATGGTTCTATGTAACAGGGGTGAAAGTCTACATGTGTCCAGGGACTCATATTTGACTGAAGGTTATAAATAGCAGCTATTTATTGACATTAGAATGTTAAAGTTGTGTATTTGGTAGCATTTATTACACTGAACATATAATGTTGCTGTTTATGATGTACAGTTCATTATTTAACATCTATACACATTTATAAAGCCTGGTCCCTGTGTGGTGTCTTCATTCTAAACCCTTTAGTCCCCCCCACCCCCCCTGCTGGTGGAGACACCTCGAGGTCTCACATCACTCGCTGGGCTCCTGAAGGACGGCGGCAGCGATGGGCGACATTGACGTGGAGGAGATGGAGCCGTTCCCCGTGGACCGAGATGGGAGGCCCCTGAGGATCGAGGAGGACCAGCCCGACGGCCTCACGAAGCCGGGCTGCTGCGACAAGTTCCAGAACTCCGTCTCCAAGTGGATGCTCCCGGAGGACCTGCGCAGCAAGTACCTGGAGCGTACCAACTGCTGCCCGCCCCCCATCTTCATCATCCTCATCAGTATCGGAGAGGTAGCCCTGACACACGTGTTGTTGTTGTGAGTGCTGGGACAGTGGGTATGGATTCTGTGCTCTCATTACACAACATGCAGCCTACATTCAGCTTATATGCTGCAGCAATGTTGATTGCTCTATAGATTTGCTTTGATTGCATGTAGTAGTGCAGATGTGGAGGCGACGCTGTGGAAGCATCGGTCGAATATCTGCAGATCCTGATGTTTCAGGGAGAGATCGGTCTCATCTGATGGTTTATAGACACAGTTTGTCGAGCAAGCTGGAAAACCTCCGTCAAGAGGGTCACATTTTCTCCCTTGTACGTTTGTCTGTCGGTTTTATTCCTTTGTCAGCAGGATTACGCCAAAACTACCAAACGGAATTCCATGAAAACCTGTGCTGTTCTCAGAAATGTTTCCAAGACACTTTCAGGAACAGTCGGGCGAGGGGTGAAATATAAAGTTCTTGCTTGAGTCTTAAATCTCGGTGTCCTTCCAAGCTGCTGTCTTCATTGGCCTCTTCTGTGTGTCTGACACGTAGAAACCTCATCAACTGATCGCTTACTGGGAATATCCCAGACATTTTCCAGCTCTATTATCACATGATAGTGGAGGAGTGGGATGTGGAAGGGTATTTTGACATTTTCACCAAGTGCTTAGGGAGTAATTCACGTATCTTAATGAAATAATCAGGCAATTTGCTTCACAACCAAACAATGGTGCAGATCTAGTGGATGTAAATTTCTTTCTCCGCTGAACTGTATCAATAAGAAACTTGTCACGAGTACCAACGTGTAGCTGGGATCATGTGGATTCAGTAGAGAATCATTTGTTTCTATGTATCTACCATACTTATGTCTGATTTGTTGTGGATCCAGAACCGTCACACAGGGCCTTGTTTTTGACGGGGGTGTTGAAATGGGAAAATGGTGGCTGCTGTAACTTTGGGATAAAGGAGCGGTGGGCGACCCCCCGCGTTCCATTTGTTATGACTTAAAGCTGATCCCAGCAGGAATGTGGTCCAGATTCACTGTGTGTTAAACAAACTGAGGGAAGTGTGGTTTGATTCTAGAAGCCTCGGCACAGGAGAGGCTCACTTTACTGAACCTGACATAATGTGATTTATTTTGTCTTTATTTTTTCTTCTTTTGTGTTGGTTGTTGTTGATGAACTGAAATCAACACTCAACCACAGGAAATGGTTCCCAACACATAATGTTAAAATAAGCCAATATATTTAGAATATAAGTGTTACTCCACCTTGGGCAAAATGGAGTATTAGCAGCATCCTGCAAATACATTTTACCGCTAAATAAATTAAGTTTCTTTACGTCAGAGTGTTTTTTACCTTTAATTTGACTATTTATGAATTCTGAATTAAATACATAGGACCCAATTTTCAATTTTCAATTGGGTCCCATGTTAATGTCGGATTCAGGAGCATTGCACAGTAACTCTTCATCATGTGAATGAACAGCTCGCTCTCTGCAGCTCCCAGACGTCCAGTGTCACTGAATGTCTCTGAACACTTGGCTATTCGCTGGGATTCAGCTCTTTATTTACCCGGAGGATGATCGACTGAGCTTCTGTGTTCTCAGCGTTTCCCTTCTTTCATATTTACACAGACCAAAGCATTGGGATCACACTGGGGATTCACTGGGGTCATCTCAGTGGGGGACTCGTCTCAAAGCAAGCCTCGAAACATCTGTACACGACTAATTCCCTCCTCTCTTTATTTTCCCAGCTGTTTGGGATTCAGACCCTCCTCTACATCTTTTCAACCAGCTTCTAACGTGTCTTTTTTTTTTTTAATCCTGCCATTCAAGCCTTGTTTCTGTGTCCACTCTCTCGTTTGCCAGTTGGCCGTGTTTATCTACTACGCCGCGTGGAAGCCTCAGAAGCAGTGGGTGACCCTGGATGAAGGCATCTGGACCAGCCCCCTGACCTACAAGCCCGAGAAAAGAGAGGAAGCGTGGAGATTCATCTCCTACATGTTTGTCCACGCAGGGTGAGGCCGAGCTGGGGGTTCAGACTCCGTCATGATGATGAAAGTTGACCCGGTGTAAAGAAGTGGTTAGAAGCTCAGGGCCGCCCCCCCCCCCGTGCGGCGTCACCACCCTGCAGTAAACACCAGTCGGGTGGAGCTCATAATCTTTGTCGGGTTTTCTGCTTAAAGCCGTCAGAGGTGTCGAATCCTTTCTGTGGTTATTTCTCAGACTGTAAATACTGAACTGAACCTCTGGGCTTTTCCTGTGTTTGGTGCACGTGGTTGTTATTTTTGACACATCCTCTCTTGTGGCATCATTTCATCTCGTGTTTTTAACTGTGGCAGCTTAAGGCATCTGAGTCACAGGATACCGAGCGCTACTGACTTTAAAATAAGTTTTTCAAAACCCACTTTTAAAGTTCTAGAGTTATAAACAGAATCGTTGACACATCGGTAAAGCAGCTAAAGTTATGTGGCAAGAAAAACAGTCTCGGAAAAACCCTGAATCCCCTCAGGAATAGATCGGACCCAGGAATAGAAGAGGAAAACCAAAAGTCCTGACTGCTCAGAAGCACACAGGAAATCTTGATTAGCAAAGAGGAACAGTGGTCGCCGCCCCTCGCCAGCACTCACTCAAACACACCAAACAGGATATTTAAATCTGGTGGTGTTCTGTGTTTGTCTTACTGTTAACTGGAAAGTGCCAAGAATACAAGGCCTAATAAAAAGTCCAATTCAGCAGCTTTTTCAGTGACATGATCCTTTAACGCTCTGCACGGGAGGGTCAGAAAACGTTCAGCTTTCAAACTGTGTTCTATTTGTACTGGTGTGAAGACTCAGTCCCACTCAAACCAGAACTCATCAGAAGTAGCACCGCCACGGCTGGAGCACCCAGTAGGGGGGTGGGGGGGTTAAACAGTGTTAATGCATCGGAACATGTGGTGTTTCCATGGGACTTGTTTACGGTAGTAAAACTAAAGAGAGACAACAATCTAACTTTTAAAAACCTACGTTATTTTTAGGTTCTAGAACCGCACAGATTTACCAGTTGGCCGAATTAAAACCCAGTCAGTATGAGACTTTCACAGAAACATCAGAGTAAACAATACAGAGATTTATGTTTACAACTAATTTTATATTCTATATTTGGTTGTATTATTGTTTTTCTTTTTAATTTATAGCTCTTTACAATAAAGACAGCCTCAATTAAATATCTTTGTCTCAAAAGTTTAATTATGACATCTCAGGAATCATTGATATCTTTTTCACCAGTCCATATACAAGTATTGGAACTTTCCATATGAGTTGGGCTTTGAAAATAATAATGAATAATCAGCCGTTATATTTACTATTCAACAGCTGTTTGTGTTCATGTGCGTTGGTGTGACCTGTCTCCTCTCTGCCTCTCCAGTGTGGAGCACATTCTGGGGAACCTGCTGATGCAGCTGCTGCTGGGAATCCCACTGGAACTGGTCCACAAGGGGTTTGAAGTGGGGATGGTTTACCTGGCTGGAGTCCTGGCTGGTGAGACATGTTACACTGGACGTCCTATCTGTCGGTGAACGCTGTGAAACCAGATGTTTGATGTTAACTCGTCTTGAAGTGGTTCTTCCGGTTTGTGTTGAAGCGAAGTCCCGACTTCAGAGATGGTAAAAAGTTAAAAGCTGATTATGGTGTGTTTGTCCTCAGGCTCTTTGGCCAGCTCCATCTTTGATCCTCACAGTGCGCTGGTGGGGGCCTCGGGGGGAGTCTACGCACTAATAGGAGGTTACTTCATGAATGCAGTGGTGGTGAGTTTACACACGTTCATGGGAGTGTGAGCAGGTCCACACTGCATCGTACCATAATAAATATAGAATAATAACTTTGATTGTGTTGTAACTTCAGTAGAACAATTTTTTTTTATAATAATCATTACTTTGAACTTTACCTTCCGATGTTACTAAATGTGGACAGTACCAATTCACTCCCATTTTCAGAATAAAAGTCAAACTAATGGTGTTAAGGTGCACACGTCCAGTCCCTTTATAATTTTGTTAAATGAAACAAACCTCTGTTGTGTCTTCAGGCTGTATTTCCTTTTTTAGTTTTTGATAATGTCAGATGTTAGCACTGCTGTTTACCGCCGGTGACTGTTTCAATTCACAGAATTTCCGAGAGATGATTCCTCTCATGGGGGTGGTCCGGATCCTCGTCATAGTGATCATCGGTAGGTTCTCCTGTGGGACCTGTTTTATAACCGATTTTATTATTATTATTATTTTCTCACATCTGTGACGATTCCTCAAAATGGAAATGATTTGACTCCATTTTCTTTTCCTTTCCAGTCGGCACAGATTTCGGATTTGCCTTCTACAGAAGATTTGCGGGCGATGAGGATGGAATGAAGGTAAAACCCGGATAACAATAATTAATCATTTATACAGGACTTTAAAAAATGCTCAACGATACATCGCTTAAATAACAGAAAGCAAATAACTACTAATATAAAATACACATCATTAATCACACATTAAAAACAAAGGACACCTTTCAGACACATGATAGACGAGTGAATCCAGAGAACCTCCCCCCCGACCTGACGGTGTGTCGACCTGATTTGCTTATGGCTCCAGATCAGATCAGCAGTTCTTGCTGGGACTTGATTCATCACACAGATACTTAACATACCTGCCCGAGCACGACTGATAGATACTGTACATCCACCCACTACTTTTTGAATGTGTTAATGTTGACCCCCCCCCCCCCCACTACAGTAACAAACTGCCTTCCTCCATTTTGACAAACGCTTTATTGTCTTTCCCACTGATTCCCACCGACTCCTCCCTATCCCCCCCCCCCCCCCCCCCCGCCGTATTATCTCCTTCCACTTCCACACTGCTGCTTATTTGCTTTGGCAGTTGAGCCGGTCCTGCAGGTTTCCCGGGAGGTCGGGTGACAGTGGTTGGGGGTCTGTGACAGAAGCTTTAAATCTGAAGAGCTGACTGCTCTCTGCCCTCAGGTGTCCTTCGTGGCTCATTTCGGTGGAATCGTGGCGGGGATGACCATCGGCTACGTCTTCTTCAGCGCTTACAACCAGAAGCTGCTCAAGGACCCTCGCTTCTGGCTGTGCATCGTGGCCTACGTGGTCTTCGTCATCTTTGCCGTGCTCTTCAACATCTTTCTGTCAGCAGCGTAGCAGCTTTTTAAAAACACTAAAAGTCTTATTGTCAGACTGAGGAAGCTTTTCTTTTTTTGTTACCAATGTATTGTTGTGCTTCAGAGCAAAGTTGCTTCTCAGAGATTTTGTAAATGTCAAGTTGTTTTAGTTTTTTAATCTAATTCATTTTGTGAGTTCAAATGGAAGGGCTCCCCCTACGGGTTTGGTGCTGCATTGCAACAGGCATCTTTTATTTTAGACAAAGGTGATAATGAAATGGGCATTTTTAGGGGGAATGAATTTTATCTGATGTGTCTCTTTTTACAAATATGTTCCTTGTTGTATTTAGTTGTTTTAGATTTCAGACCTTTTCATTGACAGCAATGAACTCACTATTCATTATAATTTTCCCTAATAGGAAATAGCAGCCAGACTTTTGTGTAATAATAATAAGCTGTTTATAATTTTCCCTCGTTGCCTCTTAGGGACTGTGTTGGTCCCTTGATGTGTTACAGCACTAACGAGAAAAGTTTACGCAGATTGTCTCAGGAACAAAGGGAGGAATATCTCAAATGTTGGTATTTCCCTTTTCTTATGTAAGTGAAACAACTGATTTAACCTCAGGCCTTGGCTCAATGCCGCAGTTTAGGTTGAGTCACATCCTGCATACGTTTGGAGTTGATTAATCTAACTGACATTTTTTTAATCTTAAACAAACATCCAGTTCTAGTTTAACTGGTCAGGATTAAATTTAAATTATTAGGAAGTTTTCTATTCCCTGAATCTATTGATTCAAACTTTAGTATTACTGGTCCTATTGATTGGTATATTTGTTGTGAACACAATTCATGATAAAGACTGTTTTCTGTTACATACAGCAGGGACTCTGTATATATACTGCTTTTGCTGTTTTTACTGAAGTATCAGTGTCATTCAGTCAATGCAGTTCATTTTCAAATATCACAAACTTGTTTGTCCCCACCCTGAGACACTGAGAAATGATTTATGTACATTCACGAAATGTGACGTCTAGATTTCACTTTTTGTTTCTTGTATTAAACACATGTTACTAAAGTGATTGTTGCTTCAGTGTTTTTGCTTTTCATCGTATTATTTATGTGTAATTTCTTACCGGGAGTTAAAGATTGAGCTTTAAAATCTGGAAGCTCCTGAGTTGTTAAAGCAACACTATGTAACTTTAACTGAGCAACAGCGCCCTCTGCAGCAAATGGTCATTAATTCAGTTACCCATCAATTTGTTATATTAACTCACTGAACTGAAACACAGCTGAAAGGTGGATATTACCCATGATCCCCAGCTTCCTGAACCACAAGAGCTGCTGCTGTAACAAATTCCCCAAATTCTGTTTAGAATTCTTCATATTTTAAATTTCCGTGTGAGTATTTGAGATAAAAGCTGGTTTTTGATCAGTTCTAAGTTGTTTTAACTGATCTACAGTTCAACTTTACCACTTATGGTGACCTCAAATGTCTATAAATGTGTTATCATCTTCTCTTGATATTTTATTTGACATTTGATTTGAAAAAGAATGTTACTCTGCTCAGTTGATAAACCATAGACCAGTACATACCCTGATTCAACTCGTTTCAGATATTGAGGCTAAAGGACAAGTGAAAACAGATTTTTGTGATCGGAAGGGAACAAACAGGAAGTAGCTCTGGTATTTTAATGTCACCTCAGTTTGACCCTCTGTCCCCCCAATATGTCTGTGCTAGACTGGTTGGAATCAATGCTGCCCTGCTGGGAACTCCCCTCATCAACACTTCCCACCCATTGTGTCTGGCTCTGTGTAGCCGGACGCCAACATTAATTTAATAAGCATTTTGAGTTCTGCGTGTTGACCTGTTCAATCGGATTGACCCAAGGTATCAAGCACATTTATCAGACTATCGGCGTTTAATGGTGTTTGTAATCAGACTGTGTGAAGATGGCAACCAGCAGTTAGCCAGCGCGCTAATCCATCGTGATAGATTTCTTGTAAATGGGATAAAATAATGTGTCAAGAGCACAAGGACTTAATTACATCCAGGGAGGAGCAGCAGAGTATGAAATCGGATGTGATAACTCATTGATCACTTCACTACAGTAGAAAAACATTGATCGTACAAGGCCCCAGCGGATAACTGAGCAGTATTGATGTTGTGGGGATTCCGACCGCAGTATCTGTACATCCTGCTATATGTTTGAACATATGGAGGAAAACACACTCAAATAACTGAGTGTTAATATGTTCAAAACATAGAGTCTGGCCTTCTAAAGCATTTATCTGGAAGGAGACTGGTTATTAAAAGAAAAACTTAACGAAGAAACAAAACAATCCATCCAAAAGAATAAGCTCAGTCGTCACCCACTGCTCTGGTGGATGTTTGAAACTTTTAAGTCCAGTCCAAATGATGCAGGTAAATTAGGACAGACAGAACAAACAGTCCCGACCTGTTAAGATTGAGGTCAGTACTGGTCCCCCCCCCCCCACCCATCGCTGTGAGGCCATGATCTAAATGCATCAGGAGTTGCCGGTATCGACCTCCTCTGGTCACAGTAGAGTGCTGGTTGGCAGCCTTCCCTGCCAGCAACTGCCCAGTCGCTGCCACTTTGTTTCTGGCAACGCGGCGGCAGAGGCGGGTCACTGAGGTTTTGGTGATGTGCACTGGCTCATGTGGAGGGCGCTAACGATTTTTAAAACTTTTTGGTGACCGCGTCAGGGCTGCATGACCCGAGGAGATTTGAGTCACCACCGGCAGTCTGTCCATGCCGCTGCAAGGTAAATGGAAACGACGCAGAACCCTGGTTTATATAATGTCCCTGCCGAGGGGAATACTTTAATGTGACAGAACTGGACAACAGATGAGACTAGGAAGCTCGACAGCGGATGCACAAGTCCTCTTTCTATTTATTTATCTTTTTGCAAACATGTGACTTTTTACTGCTTTGTGCCTTTTTTCTGCTCAACTTTCCTACTTGTTATTGTTTTTTATTTTCTCCAGTTCTGAGGTACTGTAATTTTTTTTTAAGTTACTTTTTCTGTGGGTTTTTGGTTCTTTTATGCAAAATGGTCTCTTCTCTATTGTGCTTATTTAATCTGAAATGTCTTTGCCGTTCTTCCTGTTACTGAATATCTATTCAATGCATGTAATTGATTCACCAATCAATGAATTTCAATCTGTTTCAGCAGATTTTCTTCTTTAATTATTTCCGTCTTTCTGTCAGTCACAATGGCAGAGTGAAGATGGGGGACTGGAACTTCCTTGGGGGCATTTTGGAGGAGGTGCACATCCACTCCACCATGGTCGGAAAGATCTGGCTCACCATCCTCTTCATCTTTCGCATGCTGGTCCTCGGGGTGGCCGCGGAGGACGTGTGGAACGACGAGCAGGCCGACTTCATATGCAACACCGAGCAGCCCGGGTGCAGGAACGTGTGCTACGACCTCGCTTTCCCGATCTCCCTAATCCGCTACTGGGTGCTGCAGGTCATCTTTGTGTCGGCCCCCTCGCTGGTGTACATGGGCCACGCGCTCTACAGGCTCCGGGCGCTGGAGAAGGCCCGGCAGAAGAAGAAGGTGCTGCTGCGGAGGGAGCTGGAGCTGGTGGATGTGGAGCTGGCAGAGGCCAGGAAGAGGATCGAGCGGGAGATGAAGCAGCTCGATCAGGGGAAGCTCAACAAAGCTCCCCTCAGTGGCTCCCTGCTGCGCACGTACGTGGCTCACGTCGTCACCCGCTCTGTGGTTGAAGTGGCCTTCATGACGGGCCAGTACCTCCTGTACGGCTTCCACCTCTACCCGCTCTTTAAATGTGAGCGGGATCCTTGTCCCAACGCTGTGGACTGTTACGTTTCCAGACCCACAGAGAAAAGTGTCTTCATGGTGTTCATGCAGTGCATCGCTGGCATCTCCCTCTTCCTCAACATCCTGGAGATCGTGCACCTGGGCTACAAGAACGTTAAGAAGGCCGTCCTGGACTTCTACCCTCACTTGAGAGACAACAGAGAGGAGATCGATGACTACTATGTCAACAGGTATAAAAAGGAATCCGTTGTGCAGATGTGCCCCAGTGCCGGCCGCAAGGCCACGATCGCCTCTGCACCCAGTGACTACAACCTCCTGATGGAGAGGATGCAGGGCACCAGCATGTACCCGAACCTCATCAAACCTTCAACTTTTCTACCTCTTCAGGGCGATAAGGCCGCTCAGCAGGACTCAGATGATTGCAGGTGTTCCGCTCAAAGCCCCCCAGGGCACATCTGTACCTCGACTACTAATGAGTCGTGCTCTCCGTGCGGCGACTCCCTGATTAACCCAACACAGGGGGGTAAGGACAATTCACATCTGCCCCCGCAAGGCGAGGAGGAGAGCAGTGAGGGGGGAGGCCCCGACTCTCCGAAGTGCCCACAGATGGCAGCTCTCGCCTCCTCCTTGCCAACCCTGCCCGTCGGCGCGTCAAAGAAACCATGGAAGGCTCGCGGCTCGTTCAAGTGCTTCACCGTGCTGGAGGGTAAAGGCTCTGACACCGATTCATACGGGGGGGTCAAAGCCGGCAGCAGACATCCCTCCACAAAATCGGAGGAGAAACATCCGAGCCGGGCCTCCACCCCAGAGTCGCTGGAGGACTCCAGCTCAGGATCGAGCCACAACCAGAGATCGATGGCGAGTAACACAAGCAGCAAGCGAGCTCCAGATCTGCAAATCTGAACGACTTCATGTAGCGGAAGTTTGCTTGTTTCCATCATGGTCACAGATCAGTGTTATATTTAGACTTTGTCTGTGGAATCAATGGATTTCACAGATCTGTGAACAGCTGTAGAACAGGGGAGGGTCCGGTTACATCTGCTTTTTGTGCTAAAGTTAGAACAATTCAATCCATTGTTTTAAAAACTAATGCATTTATTTATTTTTGAGGGACTTTATTCATGTTTTCTATATTTTTTCCAACTAATTTTGGAATTAACCGGTTTTTGATTGTCACTGACCTTCATGTACCGGTACCAAATTAGCAGGAAAAATAGAAGTGATCATAAATGTTGTTTGTCTCATGCATGATTAGCTACAGTAGGTCTACACTGGGCCATATGTAAATTAGTTATCATACATTTCTTCATGGTAGTCTGACATATAAACATTGTATGATCCATCTGAACTTTTATTCTCTACCGTTAACCTCTAAACCGTTTTTACTTTGGAGAACTGTGACACTGAAAAGTCACATTATTGCAGCAGTGGCATGGAAAACCACTTCTAACCCTGAATAGGCCTTTGGAAGCTGTCTGTCCAATACATGTGCACATTTGAATTATAAAGTCCAACTAAAGAATAGAATATACAGATATTTTGGAGTAAAGATGATTTGTCTGAACTGTAATTGAATCTTATTTCATCTCGAGTTATGTTCGGACGATACATATTAAAGTCGTCTCTCTCTGGAAATATTTGCTATATTTGCCACATTAAGTACAATGTGTTCCTTGTTATCCTGGGTATCAAATGCTATCATGGGATTATCGAGCATATCAATAAGCTGCACACAAATACCTCTGGTTTTCTGTCTTTCTGCTCAATAGCTTTTACTCTGTCCCTGAAATAACTGAAAAGTATTTAATCTGATTAAAGTTGGTAGAAAACCAGATTTGCTCTTCCTTTGTCTCTGTATTAGTGTTAGTCTGTTTTTGATTTCAGTTTGCATCAGTGAACAACATCAAGTAATGAATGTTATGTATATCAGACTTTCTGCAAGTTAGATCAATTTCTAACACGTTCTTGCTCCTTATAACAATTACAGCTAAAACTAGTTAAAACTTTTCATTTGATTAATCGAATTAGTTGATTTGCAGGAAATGACATTCCAGTAAAAGGATCTGATTAAACCACTGCTGTTCAGAAATGAGTCCAATCAATGACACACCCTAAATTACAATACTGTGCTTTATTTTAGAGCTTTTTAGAACAGTTCACTCACAGCAGGCTTTTCAAAATAAAGTTCAAACGGGTCACACACTGTTTGTGCCTCTGAACCATAACTGAAGAAAATATAAACATACTGTCAGCAGTTTACCAAATATTATTTATGGAACCTTTCCAATAGGCCTCTGAAACACTGTAAAAAAGACCAACTTATGTACATGTGGAGAATAAGTCATATTCTAAGATTTACAACAAAAAACCCAAGCAAGGTTACATAAAACTAACATTGGCTGTCTCATGAAAGTGTTGTGTTGTCTTGAAATCTAAAGTGCAGGTATATCAACCAAATCTCTGCTGTGGTCTATTCAGCTGGGGCTCCACCTTCGGCCGCAGCTTCATAGCGCTGCAGCTAGAGACACAAACAAAAGAGATTATCTGCGTTAGGTGCTTTAAAAGGTTTAATGAGCCGAATTGACTTTTTCAAGGCACTGAGCTTACCTTTGTTTTGAGGTCTTTGTTCTCCTCAGCCAGACGTGCACACCTCTGCCTCAGGTCAATCACCTCCTGCTGCAGAGGCTCAGAGTCGGCCGAGGTCTGGCCTACAGCTCCCAGATGCTGCTTCACAAATCTGGAGGTAGCCGGTTAAAGCAGTAATACAACAGCTCAGAGAATCCTGAGGGCGTTCTGAGGGGTTCAACCCACCACCAACCACTGGATAACAGTATATGGGTGTGTCATGAAGAGCCTTGTGTGGTTTAAAGGATACTCCAGAGCATTGCTGGGTCTCTCAGGTTGTTCATACAAAGCCACGAGGACTGAAACCAAA
The DNA here is from genome assembly GCF_949316205.1 of Platichthys flesus. Taxonomy (NCBI): domain Eukaryota; kingdom Metazoa; phylum Chordata; class Actinopteri; order Pleuronectiformes; family Pleuronectidae; genus Platichthys; species Platichthys flesus. The sequence goes on along the minus strand of NC_084955.1, from coordinate 20,970,780 downwards.
CAGAGAGAAAGAGTGAGACCACCAAGACCACATTTTTAGGGGGGGGCTGACTTGTTGTACTTGTTGTGATACCATAACTGACATTTCAAATGTTTGACTGCATTTATCTATGTTCTAATAACTTTTCACTGGTTGGTTTTGTTTTGAGTAACTCCCAAACCAAAGAGTATGTATTGGTAAAGAGGAGAAAAAAGAAACTGGTCCTTACCACTGGTGAGGCTGTCCACAACACCAGCTTTCTCCAAGTACCTGCGGAACTGCTCCCTCTTGGTGTCTGGAGCCTGAAGGAGGACGAGTCACACATTCTATTACCAACTAATAACTCACAGTAAGCTGTCACAACATAATTTAAGTCCACTCTCTATTTTTCACTTCGTAATATAAACTTTTAAGCACAAAAACAATTATAGTTATATAACAATCTCTTTTAAGAACAAAACAAATGTGTTTTACAATTGTGAAACGTGATAATAACATATATGGACTCAATTCCAATCAAGCACTAATTAGTGTCACGTGTTGGACTTAACCCGCGAAGAATTCACGAACCATTTCCCCACATTATCGAGTTTGAATTCTCAATTTAACTTTAAAAATAAGAACTAAATAACTTGATAATTACAGCCTGCAGGAGGAAGTGTTGTCACAAACATGCACAGTTTGTTTGGGGACGTTAGTTAAAGTCTTCAGACACGTGGGAGCTGCGGTCATTGCTCCGAGCTCAGCTGGGTTTGTTATCACTGATCAGCTCCTGCTAACCCACAGGTGTCAGGGCAGTAAACAGTCTGTGAACTCCATGAACGAGACGGAACACACTTACTCTGTAATGCGCCATGATGAGACCAGGTACCCAGTGGACTGTCCTCGTGTAGACACCGCGCTCAGGTTCTAATGTCGCTTCTCTCCCAGGATCAAGAGGCAGAGAGCTTGAAAAGTTCACTTTCGTTTGCCGGTAACGTCTGATGCCTTCAGGTGCTCCTCGGAGAAAACATCAACGTGTCAGACATTAGCCAGCGCCGACCACCGCAGAAGAAAAAGGCGAATGTGATGTTAACATATAACACTGTACTTTTATTTGTACTTTTCCTTAAGAAAAATGTCTGACTACTTCCTCCAACACTATCTATTAGCATTTTATCAATATATATATATCAAAATGCTAATATTATTGATACTTTTTTAATAGCCCAACCCTATATATAACTTTACAATGTATACAAATTTGTTCACACTGTACATATTCTGTTTACACTGTATGTGTTAATTCTTACTCCATTTATATTTTTAACATCTTTCTTATATATCCATTACATTATAATTATTGCAAACGACTTATTATTACTCTAATGTTTATTCCTAACTAGCATATGTAACGTTGTAAATCCGTCCTCTGCGGGACTAATAAAGAATTATCGTATCTTATACACTGTTGTATAAGATAAGATAATTGCTGAAATGTGTACTAATTCTTATGAAATTAAAAAGTCTCAAATGAACTCTCGTGGATTTATGGCGCCATCTGCTGCCAAAGCCACAAACAACCCACTTTCTTTTTGCTTTGTTTTATACAATTTTGATGAAATATTAAATTATTCCACAGCCAAATATAAACGAGACTATCGTATATTATCCTTTAATAAACCAGAATAGCATTTAAAATCACTTTAAAGATCGCGTCCGCGCTCCCGATTCGGGTGATAGGTCACAAAACAAGTCCGAGCACGAGTCAGGTGACCGCGATGAGCCTCGGCGGAGCGACGGGTGCCACCAACCAATCGCAACGCGGATTGTAACGCGGGCGGCCAATCGGAGTGAAAGGGGGCGGGAGCGAAGGGGCGAGGGAGAGGAAATCCTGAGGAAATGTGTGGGATCACGCTCCGTGTTTCCAAGTAGCCGGATCTTTATTTACTCTTCGTTTTTCCTCCACCTGGCGACGGTTCGCGGCGCACGACGTCCGTCTCGTCCGACTCCAGGGCTGCGGCACACAGGGGGGGTGGGGATCCAGGGGGGAAGCGGGCTACAGAAAACATGTCGATCCAGTACGATGTGGAACAGCTGGCTGACAGCTACGGGGTTGCGGACTCGTTCCCCAAAGATTTCGGCTACGGCGAGGAGGAGGCCGACATCGAGGACAGCCCGGCGCCGTCCGACAGCAAGCCCCGGATCCTGCTCATGGGTCTGCGGAGGAGCGGGAAGTCCTCCATACAGAAGGTAGGGGGAGAGAGAGAGAGAGACAGAGCGGGGGAGAGAGCGCCTTCCCCCCGCCGCTTCACGTCGGCTGGGACGCTAGCCCCCCAAGAGCTAGCTTAAGTTTAGCATGTCGCTCGTGGTGCTAGCTGCCCGCAAGAAGGGGGACTCGCGTGGGTTTAAAGCAGCGCTCTCCTGGAAGCTAGCCGCCAGTTAGGCACCTAGCTTGTAGCAGGGACTTGTGGACGTGGGGTGTTGGGTGCAGAGCATGTGACTGTCTGGTAACCGACCTGTCCAACATGATTTACGAGCGAGTCACCCAGCTGTGAGGTGCGATGCGCGGCTCACATGACTCCCAGCGACCACACCTTCGCTCCTGCGACTCACAACACTGTGTTTGTTACATCCGTGCAGCACCTGCACGTTGTGCTTTAGCCTCTTCCTCCCCGGTCGTGGCTGTGATCTACGAACTCTTTGTGGGGGGGAGGCAGGGGTTCTGAAGTCATAAGGCCCGTCACCTACCACCTAACCTCTCTGCAGTAAATATACATGTGTGTATATATATATATATACCTTGTCCAGGCGTCCAAAGTCCAGATTAAAGGTTCAGGGTGTAGAATTTAGTGACATCTAGTGGAGAAGATGCATGTTGCAGCAGGTATTTACCTCAGCCTCAACCTCAACCTTCCAAACATGACAGAGAACCTGGTGTAACCATCAGTTGTCATAAAAACTCAAAAGGTGTTTAGTTTGTCCAGTCTGGGCTACTGTAAAAGAAACAACATGGCAACATCCATAGAAAGGAGCTACTCCTGATGTAAATATAAAGTATTTAAATATACAGGGGCCTTTCTTGGGTATAGAAAACAACTAGACTAGGATTATGTAATATTCACTTTCTGCCAAATCCTAAACACTGGATCTTTTCAAGGGCTTCACATTTAGTTCCCTAACTAGTGTTTTGGTTTTGTATTTACCATAATCTTACAGGCTATGTTAGTCTAATACACAAATCTGTATTTATATCTGGCTTTAATACTCTGACTCTTTAATATTTGACACTACTTGTGTCTTATACTTCAAATATCTGATTGGTCAGTGTCTGTTAGCAAATACTTCTTAACAGGTACAGGTATGTAGTAGTTCTGGTTGCTCAACTTTCATTACACTGCAGTGAACTTATTCTTGACTCATTTTGACCTTTAATTATTCTTATGCTCTTGTGTTTTGTGTGATACTGGAGGCCTAAATTTCCCTCGGGATGAATAAAGTATGTAATCTATCTATATGTAAAATATCCTTCCATATTGCACCTTCAGTCCTGAACCCACAGATATTCCCTTCACTGCAAAGTAAGAAGTAAATTAGTAAACCCTCACACAGGGGAAGCTGCAACCATCATTAGCATTTTTTATTGTAGATTTAATATTGTAAATTGATCTGTTCACAAATTACCTGCAGATAATTGTTCTGTCATTCTGTAGCTTTGGATCAACTTCCCCTCAGAAAAGTTTCGAACTCTACAGATATGCAACTCGTCTCATATCAGCCTTCACATTATGAATGGTTTTTGTTCTCCATTGAGCTTAATGTTGTATTTCATAGAAGTGTAATAGATGGTTTATGACTATGTTCGTGGAGGGGATCTCTGTTTTTCCACAGTTTAATTCAAAACAGTGTTCATGAGAGTATATTTAACAAGAACACAAAGTAAACAAAAAATGATAATGTTAGTTAAACTGGGCTTTGACACAGGACATGCTCATAACATAAGCCTTAGTGAATATCATACTTTAGTAGGAGATAACACTTTTTCAGTTAATCAAATAAATAAAACTCGCTGACGTGCTGTGGACCTGGGGTTTGTAGGGACCCTCGAGGCTGTTGCCCACTTTAATCTAGTTGTTCCTACAGCAAGGTTATCTGTCTCCATCATATTCCTCAAGCCTGCCACTTTCAGACTGGCACTGTGTTTTGAATAATAGATGAGATGCAGTTGTTCCCTCTATGGTATTTGATTATTCATGTTAAAATTCAAGGGGGGACAAGTAGAATCAGGTTGGGTATATCGTGCCAGGAGCCACGCGCCGCTGGGAGGAAATAAACTTTCCCTGTGCTGAGGTGCACACGTACACACGTCTTTCAGTAATCCACACAGGTTCAAGTCCCTGATTAACGTTCGCCTGTTAGCCTCCTGTACGGCCTGAAAAACATGTGATTTGACTTTTTTTCTGGTTCGTTGACCTGTGACCTCAGTGGACCACACACAGTTTCACAATGGCAGTGGTGGAGAGAAGGATTGTAAGTCCTCCACTGTAACCCAGTTTATTTTCTAACTGTACCCGATGAACCAAGTCCTTGATCAGACCCGAAGTACACTTCTCTTTACTGCTGCAGCTTCGACGTACACTTTGTGAACGGATGCCACAGAAAACTGCTGAATGTAGAGTGACATGTTGCATCAGACCACTGAGTGTGCAATGTATTGCACTTTTCCCTCATGCTCTTCGTATGATGTCTAAAGTCACTGTCAGCATAAAATATGACAACCCAAACAATATCATATTTTTTAACTCAGGCAATTTTGTAAGACAGCTTATTCTAAGACCCTCAGCTAAACTGTATCAGATTCTGTGTAACTAGTGAAGAAAACCCTGAAAAGCACGTAAATAAAAGACTAGACATGTTGTTTCATAATTAAGAGGAAATGGAGATGTAACAATTTTTAAAGACTCCACCATTTTAACACAAACAGTAATTTAACAGACATTTAAGAAAATCCAGAAGCCAAAAAGCTGGCAGGAGATTATACACTGAACAGGCTGCGCTGCTTATCTGCTGACTCAGAACCATTACAGCCATTCACCTTAGAATACATGGGGGTGAGGAGAATTTCCAGTCCATTAAGATAAGTCTCTTGGCTGTGATCAACCCGAGCACAACAAGCGGTTATATGACTGTAAGTAGGCACTGAAATCTCATTTAGAAATCAAAGTGAAAATAGAAAAAACTGAAAGCAAAAAGGCTTCTGAACTTTGCTAAAGCTTTAACTGGGATTTGGAAAACTGGCTATGAAACAAAAGTATTTAAAGTGTATATATGCAACAACTAGGTTTTTGTTATGTCTCTGGAATCAAATCTCAGGGTCAAATCATCTACATTCATTGTACTCAAAGATCAACTCAAACCCGTCTCTCATTTCAGGTGGTTTTCCACAAGATGTCTCCCAACGAGACCTTGTTTCTGGAGAGCACCAACAAGATCTACAAGGACGACATCTCAAGCAGCTCCTTCGTCAACTTCCAGATCTGGGACTTCCCGGGCCAGGTGGACTTCTTCGACCCCACCTTCGACTACGAGATGATCTTCAGAGGCACGGGGGCTTTGATATTTGTCATCGATGCTCAGGTGAATAACAAGAACATTATATCTCGCTATGGTAAAATAAGTTAAAAAAAACATCCTGGATTCTTCCTTCCTGACACCAAATCCTTCCAGCAAGTTTCGTCGTAATCTGTGAGAGAGAGAGAGAGAGAGAGAGAGACACTGTGTCATGTTACAAATAAGCTGACTCGTCTTTTCTTGTGGGCAGTGACTCGACACATTATTTCATCTGGCAATATTCTGACTTCTCTTTTACTCACAGACACACACACACACACTGAAATAAAAAATAATTTCGTGGTCCCTGATTGTTAATATGAGGCAAAGCACAATGGGGGGGGGGGCGAAATGAGCTCTGTGATTAGCAGCCGGAATGGAAGACTTTGACGAGCTCTGGCTTTTGAACCGATGCTCTTCACGTGACTGTAAGTGCTTTCAAGAAGTCATCTCAGTGAGGATGTGTGCCACAGCTGATCTGATTGCAGGCTTTATCTGCTCTCAGGGAGGTGCATCAGATTCAGTTTGCTCCAGCAGTTGGTCACACAGTGATATCTGACGAGGACTGTTTTTTTGGAAGACAATGCAGTGGCACATTTCCTCATACCTGGTTTAGAAGAGATGAGGATTTTTTGTCCTGATGCAACAGATAATTACTAACATGGGCTCAGCTCACTGAAGGTTGTGTAGTCATTTAGTACTAGAGACTAAAACCTGGAAGTTTAGAATTGTGTGATGCATTTATGGGCCGTTGTATCATTCAGTTTCTATCACATGCACTTTTTGTGTATTAACATATTACCTTCTTCCTCTCAGGATGACTACGTGGAGGCTCTGGGTCGCCTTCACCTCACAGTGTCTCGGGCCTACCGAGTAAATCCAGAGATTAACTTCGAGGTGTTTATCCACAAAGTGGACGGACTCTCAGACGATCACAAGATCGAGACCCAGAGAGACATCCACCAGAGAGCCAATGACGATCTGGCCGACGCAAGCTTAGAGAAGCTACATCTCAGGTGACTCCTGTTTTTTATTTCACTAACTTTGCAGGCTCACCATGGTATACAGAGGTTATTGAAGACGTTTGTTCTTGCAGAGTTGAAAATGCTCCCTTGTATCAAACTCTGCAGTGATCACAGACACAAAAATATCTACATGGGAGTTGGATTGTCTTAATAATATAGTAATAAGAAGTTTTAGAGCTGTTGTCCTATCTGTATTTCCATACTTTTGCAGACACAACCACGATGCATAACATAAAGCTTCCCTCAGGATCCCTGGCATTTGGCGTTGATGCTAATTCTCTCTGTTACATATACAGTAGCTTGTGCATGTACATAGTCTGCATACTCTTGCTGTTTGTGTGAGATTCCTCTTTGACGTTCTAATGAAGAAACGCTGACCTGTGGTTCAGACACCGGAGCTGGTTTGGTTCAAGCAGACATACGGAAATCTGAAGTAAACTCAGTCTGTGGGTTCAAGTTCCCTTATGTCCCTTTTACCTTTGCTCTTGTGGGAGATTTAATGATTGGTTTGTTGCTTTGTGAGGAAGACACACTTTTACTGCGTCATGTGACCTGAGGAGGTTGAGTGAAAATAAAGCTGGAAGAATAACCACTAAGTTCCAAGGAAAAAATTATGTAAGCACCAATATGATACTTGTTTTAATTACTAGTGTTTTTTGTATCTGTCCAAAAATCCCACAGCTGATGTTCCAATGTCTCCAATTTAGTGTCCAGATGTCACACGTGTCCTGACCTGTCACTACAGACAAGATGCCTCAAACATATATTTTAAAAAGCAATTTGAAAATGTCTGCTTGGGCTCTCGTGATAAAAATCCAAATGACTTATCGACTGCAGCCTTTGCCCTGAAAGTAAAAATGTGTTGTGCACCACATTAATCCGTCTGTCCTGGCTGAGCTGGGTCAGACCTGCAGCAGCTTGGTTGACGATGTTGAAGCTCTGCTGGCTCGGGCCGGGCTGCGTTTTATGGGAGGTGAGATCGCTGTTTATTCCGGTTGGACAGCCGTAGATTATAAAGTGGAGCTGAGACGGCTTTTATTCTTTTCCTCTGCTGCTCCCTTCACTGTAAGTCTTTGTAAAGTTGAGCTCCTGCCAAGTGTTTGCAGACGGGTTCATTTGGCTGAAGCCGCTGGTTTTCTCAGACACTGACCTTTTATTTATATAACTGATCACATAACTCATGGGTGTGCAGTTTCACTAAAGTCATGATGACTATTTTATTTTAAATCTTGTGATTTTATGTCTGAATTAGATGCTTTGATTCACACTTCTTCTCTTCTGTCCAGCATCAGTTTCCCTTGTGATCTTATGACTCTGTAACTGTACCTGCTTTTCACGTGCTTCTTTTAAAGGAAGTAAGACGTGTTTCCTCCTCGTAGCTGCGTATTCACTTCCCGTTTTCTTCTCCCCATTCAGCTTTTACTTGACGAGTATTTACGACCACTCGATCTTTGAGGCCTTCAGCAAAGTGGTGCAGAAGCTCATCCCTCAGCTCCCGACTCTGGAGAACCTCCTAAACATCTTCATTTCTGTGAGTAGACGACGGCGAGCTGCCGATCAGTAAATCGCCTCAGTGGGTTCGTCACTGTGATGTACATGAAGCCGACTGACTCTGAGTCAGTGCCAGCCCTGATGACACGTCATGGTTGGCAGTTCCTCCGATGCCTTTACTGAATTTTCAGATTGTGTTTGAGCCCTGCCCCGGGATTGAAACACTGATCACACACTCACTTACTCACAGACGCAGACACACGCACACATACACACACACCTGCACTGCTTCCGAGTCAGTTATTCTGGAACTTTTCCTGCCAGCTTTACATTCATTGGATTTAGTTGTAAATAATTTAAGGAATAATTTTCAGATGTTTTGACAGATGTTTTATAGATAGTGTTGTGTTTTTTTTTTTTACCACAATAAAAACTTACTTAAACTCTTCCTCGCTGTCTCTCACCCTCTTATTTCTCCTCCTCCTCTCTCTCTCTGTCATCGGATGTTTCTCTCTGACAGAATTCAGGGATAGAAAAGGCCTTTCTGTTTGATGTGGTCAGTAAGATCTACATCGCCACAGACAGCTCCCCCGTCGACATGCAGTCCTATGAGCTCTGCTGTGACATGATCGATGTGGTCATCGACGTCTCCTGCATCTATGGGTAAAACAATTTACACACATGTTCGATCTACTCTCCCGGTGTAATCTGCTTTAAAGACATTTTAACATATGCATTGTTTATCCACATTCATTCATTGATAGCAAGCTGACATTTGTGTTTTGTTGGCCCCTCCTAGCCTGAGGGAGGACGGCAGCGGCAGTGCGTACGACAAAGAGTCGATGGCCATCATCAAGCTCAACAACACCACTGTGCTGTACCTGAAAGAGGTCACCAAGTTCCTGGCCCTCGTCTGCATCCTGAGAGAAGAAAGCTTCGAGCGCAAAGGTCAGAGTCGAGACATCTGAGCAGATCCTCCACTGCTTGTTAGGTCAATGATGAAGTAGACTGAGTAGCAGTCCACTTAGCATAGCATAGCAGAATGTATGCAGGGTGTGTGAAGTCAAAACAACGACAACTTTAAATCTAATGTGTTGTTTTTAAATGCATCAAAAGGAAAATCCCGATCATGATGTTAAGGGAACTTTCAGGAGAAACAACAAAACAATGCAGATCATCAAATCATAATCTCCTTTGCGGAAGAATTATAGGTTGGAGTTTTTCAATAATATCAAAAAGAATCACTGGATCGGCCCCTTTGTCCAGATCGGAAACAGTATGGTTATTTCTTGACCTGTGTTCCCTCCTTTCACAAATTTTCTCAGAAAATCTATTCAGTAGTTGTTGAGTAATCCTGCAGACAAACAAACAAACAGGTGAAAACATGAACCCTGGAGATAATGAGGTAATGATAGTGTTTGAAATGTTATCTTTTTTGCTTGAGACCTAGTTAAACAGATGTTCAGCTGTATCCAAATTTAAATTCTATCTGATTTTGGACAAATTTGGATTGCTCATATTATAACGCAGTAATTCCCCATGTCATGAAAAGAGTTTAACACAGTTTTATCTTCCTTCCCTCCTCAGGATTGATAGACTACAACTTCCACTGTTTCCGAAAGGCCATCCATGAAGTGTTCGAGGTCGGCGTTTCCACCGGGCGTCCAGTGGGCTCCCAGGCTGTGGGCTCACCCTGCAATAAGGCCGTCGCATTGAACGGCACGCCGCGCAACACTGTCTAGACACTGATGCGAAATATATACAAAAAAAACAAAAAGACTCAAAAAGAGGGTAGAGGAGAAGGAAAGACGAGCAAAGGGCCAGGGAGCATGTAGAGGAGAGACTACTGGACTGAGGCTCCCTGGTGCGCCAATCACAATCCCTTTCTCCCAGCCCCCCCGAAGCACTGAGAGACGGCTGGAGACCAGAGAGTGTGGCAGCAGCAGCACCGGATCACTGACAGGTCAGACCTCCCCTGTTGGAAAGAGGGAAGAGGAAGTCGGGCGATCGGCTTTCAGGAAAAACCGCCGGCTGTGAGGAAGTCGACAGAGTGAAACTGCCCCGGGACAGAAATGAAAACGGTTGCTCGCCCGCTCTCTCGCTCGCCCTCTCTGAATTTCCCTGAAGCGGTCACAGACTGTGACATTTAGCTGCTGGTCTCTACGAACAATGTGAGGAGGGAAAACAAACCCCTTGTCGTAGCCTCTTGCTATGGACGAGCTGTGATGACGCCGATCTGTCTCGTAATGAACACACACACACACACACACACACATCCCGCCCCCCCACCCCACCCGACCACTTCTGTGCTGATTTAAAACAAAAAAAATGGAAACGAAAGGAACAAGATGGTGAATGTGACCTGCTAGTCCTCCTAACCCACACATGTTCAGAGATGGCCTTATGTAGACGAAGCTTGACCGCAGTGCAAGCTTCCTGTCTCCACCACTCACCTCACCCTACCTGTATGCTGCCCAAAACTCGCTCTTTGGTTTCACACGTGAAGGGAAAAGAAGATTCTGTGAGCAGACTGAAAAGGGATTGTGCTGTCGATTTAACTAACTTAGTCTTTTGTGTGCGAATGTTGATCTGTGTGTGTGTGTTTGGTTGTGCGTGCGTGTGCGTCAATGAAAGGTCTCGATTAGGTCTTCGATTCCCAGACTGGGCTCCTTGTTTGTACGGTTGAAGAACTGAGTATTCGTCCTTCTGCTCGATAACAGCAGCTTAGCCTAGTTACACTCTCTTCAATCAGTGGAAGTAACTTTTCTCTTTGTGCTTCAGTGAAAATCAAAATACTTGATTGGCTCCCGGGTGAGTTCTGCTTGAAATTTGGACAAGTCTTTGCAAAAGCACTGCCACCATAAACAAATGATTCCCGAAAAATTGATGAAATAAAAATAAAGCATCATGATTAAACTATATTTTTTTTGCCATCTAAAGTAGATGTATTGGGTCGGGGCTGATGTGCAGGACTGACGGAGGCACTCACGCTCCAAATCGACGTGTTCATGATATTAACCAGTTGAAAGTTGCATGTTTTTTGTTTTTTCCACCTTCAGCTCCACTCAAAATGATTAACCTAAGTTCTGTGTTCAGTTTGGCTCTGATCAGGAGGACTGACAGAAAGACAAAATGTCCCAAGCATGCATCCGTCAGTGTGTTGTCCTTAAACACAGCTTATTGTCATTATTATTCAAAGGTGAGAAACTAATCATGACATACCAGGGAGGACAATAAAGGAATCTAATTTACTTTGGCCATGTAAGATGTTCATGGCCTCATCACAAACAAACTACAGAAAGTTGACTCACAAATGTTGTGTAGAAAGACTTTGCTGAGTGAATCTGAGCAGTGTTTTGTTTATTACTCTTCTTCATTAAGGGCCCAGAGATCTTCTCAACCTTGTCATTTATCGGTCACCTGAAAATAAAACACGTGCACATCAGAAGCTTGATGGATGATTGATTTCCTGTATTGTGAGCTATCCTGTGTGAAATAAATGAAATTTTAAATTTTGGTTTGTTCTTGTAATTAAGCTGGAAGTCAATTTTTTTTTTATAGCATCCTTTAAAAAGAGCAGAAAAATGAATTGTTTTTGTTTGGTAATCTACTGCAAAGTATCATACTAACACAAGATGGTGCTGCAGGACTGCTCAACAGATACCTTGATTGTACTTCAGTCGTTTACCTCTGCAAAATCAATAACTGTTACAAATGTTGATTCTTGTTGGATTTGTGGAAGGAGAATAACATTAGCTGATCCTGCATGGTGAATTATACAGCCTGGTGGACATTAAAATATAACCAGCAAGCAGAAGAGAGAATAACTGTTTCATTAACCGGGTCTGCAGGGGAACGTTTATTACTCTGCATCACCTCTAATTTATAAAGAAGTCAAGTTCAAGGCCACCGGATATTTACCTTCTCCTGAGTGGTCTTGGTTTAGCATGGTCAGCAGGATAACTCCAAAACTATTGAAGTTGATGGAATTTATTCCCAGCATATGTGTGTGTGAAATTTGGTTCAGATTAACTGAATTTTGAAGGGCCTTGTTGGTGGTAGACACACTACTGAGCGACACTGGTTTACAAAGAAGTCAAGTTCATGTATACTGGATATTTTCAAAGGGTAAATAGTTGAATTTACCTTTTTTTTACTCTTGCTAATTTGCTGAAAAACAATGTATTTACAGTGATTTTCCCGGCCAGACCGCTGTCAGTTTACTTGAGTTTGTTGTTGTTGATGTGGCACCATAATGAGTCAGAATGGAGAGGTGGGGAAAAAAGAGAGAAAGAACCCCCGCGCTCTGGTTTAGTGGATATAAAAGAAGCTCAGTGAAAAGCTTGGCCATGCAAGTTATTCACCAGTTAAGTTAAATAAGCCTCACAGCCACTGTCACGACCCATTATAAGGGGAGCAGGCGAGACAGCTAAACACCACTTCCACACAATTTAGATGCAATAAAACACTGACAGCTTTTTTTATCCACTTCATTAAGCCAGTAATTTCTTATAAAAATCTCCCGCATTAATCCTGGTGATGGTTTCCCTGCGGTTCCTTAAGCTCTCCTCCAACCTTATCCGCCGTGCTTTGATGCTTACTCAAATAGGCGCTAATTTGAGATAAATTATGCATACGCATGTAGCCTGCCCATGCCAAGGAATATAAAGTGTGACACTCTGAAAGATGGTGAATTAAAGCAAAGTGTGATATCTGGACGGGCTAATGGCAGAGAGGTTAGGCCTGTCAACCTGATGGTTTGTTGACGTGTGCGTCACTTCGTATTCACGGGAGGACAGAGGTCGTGTTTAGGATGTTTTGAAGGTCATTTACCTTCAGTGTTGGATCAGATCCCAAGGTGCATGCTGGGCCGTCAGTGCAATTACACAGTGATCATTTATATTGTCTTTTTAAAGTAGGTAATTGTCACAAATGTATTGATCCCAAGCAGGTTAATACATGAACAGATGCTTAGAGAGAGAACTTTTAAAAGACTTTCAACCAAACTAAATGGTCAAATACATTCAATGAAAAAAATACTAGATGAGAATCAGATGAGAATGTGTTGAAAATGATCTATAATCAGGCAATTTGTCCAGATCAGAGGCTGAAAAAAGCTGACCCCATATGAAACCACATTTAGATTTGTATTTGGATCTGCACCAAATTGGACAAACGCATAGATTTTAGTCCCTTAATATGCCAGATTATTTTCATCAATGAAAAATGACTTGATCTTATCTATGTCCTGATCCAGGACAAACTTTAAGGTTTTTTTTCATGTAATAATGGACATATATTTAATAGTACTTTTCTAAACAACAAGACTAAAAAACAATGCAGAACAAACCAAGAAAAATAAGAAAAATAACATGAGAGAAAATATGAAAAACTAAAAACATCCGTTAAAATCTGTTAAAAATCAGGCATTAGGAAGGTTTCCTATAAAAATATGTTTCAAGCAATTATACAAAAATTGGTAAAGTGAATCTGCTAAGCCGTGTATTCCTGCTGACAAATAAATAAACTAACAAATACATAAACAAACAGACAGGGTGGTAAACAGGGGTGATCAGGAACCAATGAAGTTTCAATACCATCTTGAACATTTGTTCTTATAGCAGCAAAAACAAATAATGTGTTATCGTGCAAAAAGTTACACGTGGCTTATCTAATTATATATTTTTCAACACTGATTATATTGTTTGTACAAGAATGTTTTATAAATCGCGTTAAATATTCTCAATATTTACTTTTAGTGAACCTGGATCAACTGACATCCACACGGTGGCACAGTGACTCACCGTGTCCTCTAGGTGGGGCTGTTGTCTGCTGTTAAAGCTGCTTTCCACTCTCCTCTCAGTCTTCCACTTCAGAGGGCAGGCAACATGCAGATCAGCATCACACACACACATACACACAGACACACACACAGTGCACCAACATAGAGGTGGAAGGACAGGAGGAAACTGAGTTAGGTTAAAGTGTGGAGTGAGTTGCATGAGGTACAACTGTCATTCTCTGTAGCAGTTCCTGAAATCTGTCTTTTCATCAATAAATTAAATAGATGAGTAGATGAAGGTTTCTATCCGTCCATAATCTGAACAAAGAAGAAGAAGATGAAGAAGAAGAGGACGCTCTTGCCTTTGATGTCACGCTCACTTCCGTCCCCCGACCCGCCCTTCCTCTCCTGTGTCTTACCCTCATTACAGCAGTGATACCTCCATTATGTTCTTAATAAAACCCAGTCAGCGGCGTGTTATCTCCCATCTTTACATTTTATTAGCCTGTGCTTATGAGAGACGAGGGGAGGACGATGTGACACAGTGAGACGTCTCCGATAGGTGACAAATGTAATACAGACTTCATTTGTTATATTGTAAGGCAGCGGCAGCGCGGTGATGATGGTGGATGTAATTATGCAGCACAGACAGGAGGAAGCTGCTGCTGAGATGGGCAGTTTGGAGTCTGTACTGTACTGGAGTCTGCGAACAGAGCCCTGACAAGCTGATGTCATGTTTCTGGAACTGGTGCAGGATCAAGTTCCCAGTTAAACTTTATAGGTAGACTTTATATCGTCAGTGTCAAGTGACGGGAATTCTCCATTTGACAGGATCAACACAAGATTCACAATGGACAACACTATTCGTCTGGCCTGATTAGTTGTAAGGGGGAGTTTTGTGTTCTAGTTGAATTGCAGGTCTGTGGCGTAGCATTGAATTTCAGTGATTTTCAGTGGAACAGGAAGTACTTTTGAACTGGCCAGTACCTGCACGCCCTGGGAAGTCCCACCTCCAACTTTAAACACCTGTTACTGACACGTTGACAACTGCCATACGAATTCCATAAATAAAGTTTTCTTTCAAATTTAAGCTCCCCTCTCAGAAGGCCGGGGGAGGCCCTGCTCCCCAGTGGCACCGTGGTCGAGGGCCTCCCCCCCACCTCTTGTTGTGACCTATCATCAAACCAGTCAACACTTGACTTGTTTCACTCCTTTAAACCTTTTTCAAAGTTCTCAGCTACCTTTACTCTCCGTCAGTGGGAGCAGCTCGGTGAGGAGAGGAGAGGAGAAGGAGGAGACAGGGTGACAAAAGAGGGAGTTAGAGGCAGGGACAGGCGTCTCCCGTATTTTCTCGGTCTGGCAGCAGAGCGTGGCGCGGAGGGGCCAGCGGGCCAGCAGCCAGCTAATGGGGAGCAGCAGTGAGCTGAGGCCGGGGACAACGCTGACAAAAGGAGCAGCGACAGATGCCATTATCTCAGCCTCATGCAGATACAATGGAGCCGGACGACACAGGCCCGGACTCTGACAGACATGCATGTGGGTGTGTGTGTGTGTGTGTGGGGGCTGACATAGGGAGAGTGTGTGTGTGCGTGTAAGCTGTGAGGTTAATGAAACACGATAGAGGAGAAGTGGATTATCCTGGAGACTACAATTTCTTGGTAACACTTGTCCGAGCTCCACTGCACCACATGCATGAATGTGTGTATGCGCCAAAGCAATTCCTGTGTGTATTTGATACGGCCTACATGACCCTTGTTACAGAGAGACAGCCAGATCAGTCACCCATCACTTGCTCAGAACTTAGGGGCATCGTGGAAAGCGCATCACATTCGCTCACAAATTTCACTGGGTGCTACTCTCGGCCTTAAGATATGCAACACTCCCTTCACCCCGGGATGTTCTGGTCATTTGGAGAACCAGGAACGTGGGGGGGGGATATTAGGAGGATATGGCGATGCCTTTAGCGGGATTGGCAAAGGCAGAGCGGGGGGGGGGGGGGGGGGGGGGGGGCGTTAAGCAGGCGCTTTTTTGGGAGGGATAAGAAATGTGAGCTTTAGCCAGTGTGGTGTGGTGACACGGGACAGCGTTATTGACTGTGGCGGCGCATGCTGACAGTGGATTGTCAGCCCCTGCAGTCATTTGCCAGACTGAGTGAATGCAGGGATCAGAGTTTTTGGAGCTTAAGAGGAGGAGAGGAGAGGAGAGGGGAGATGAAGAAAGTGTGAAAGAGAGGGATGGCAGAGAGAGAGAGAGAGTGAGAGAGAGAGAGAGAGAGAGAGAGAGAGAGCAAGGACCGGCAGCCGTACGGATGATATACACATTACAAACACACACGGGAAAAAAACACACTGAGCTGTGGACACCCTGCTGAGAGTCTGACACTGATGCTGCCAGACTAATCAGGGTTCTCTCTCTCTCTCTCTCTCTCTCTCTCTCTCTCTCTCTCTCTCTCTCTCTCTCTTGCTCTCTCACTTGCTTGCTCATTAGTCTTCCAGAAGAAGCCGGAGAGTTGTGATGTTGTAATGACTTTGTGTCTTGCTGTTGTGCCCGTGTTTGGAGAGAGAGGTATCGTTAGAGTTTGGTCCCAAAAAAAAGGAAAGCAGGTCATTGTCCTACTTCTATTGGTTCTCTCATGTTGCACTTGTACAGCGGCACTATTATTTGTGTGTGTGAAGATTTGTGAGACTGTATTTTAATCCGTGTGTGCATAATAAGATTTGTAAGTGTGTTTTCAGAATCTGTGTGTGTGTGCGTAATCAGATTTGTAAACGTGTAAATAAATCTGTAATGAGATTTTGAAGTGTTCTCCTTAGATCTGTGAACATCTTGACAAATGCTTATAACTGTATCAGTGGCTGAAAAGGCTTAGTTTCCTCCCAAGAGCTGAAAATACAGACAAGTCATCAATGACGAGTCAGGTAGATCTCACAAATGTGTTTCACAGTCGTGATTTCTAACACTTTGGGGCTTTTGGGACCACTTTTCAGGTTGATGATGAATCCCAGCCCCCGTGCTACAGAACTCTAGTCACCTGTTTATTCAAGTCAATCAATATTGAATCTATCTTCAGGCCACATTCAACACTGCACTTCTTTGAGCCGTACTCAGCGGGAAGCCGATACAATGAACGGTCCTCGAGACCTACGAGCCACATACTCACAGATATTTCTGTATTTGTATACAGATGAATTGAAGTGCATGAGTTTTACCAGCTGAGTAAATATTACAAAAAAAAGAACCTTGACAATTCTTCCAAATACAATCTGAGAAAGATTTGCTCTCGCATGCTTAACCCACTTCAGCATTAAGTCTTTCCCAACACGTTTTTTTTTTTTAATGTCTTCTCTTTACAGCCCAGACATGTCCTTTAGACACGCGAGTTCTATTTTTCTTGTTTTGTTATTCCTGAAGGGAGCAACAGCAGCACAGAGAATACTGAAGGAGCTGCTATTAAAACAATAAACAGCCTGTTTGCTGCTGAACGGTTCTGGGCAGCAGACTAATGGCTGTCAAAAAGGCCGCTGAGAATTTCTGGCCAGGAGAGGACTCACCGATGATGGAGTGGACACTGTGTGTGGAGACTGGACGGGGGGGGGGGGGGGGGGGCGGTAGTGTGTCCTGCAACACAACATTACAAACAGGGATCCTCAGGTCACACACACAACTGTGGGCACGCAAATAAGATTAAAGGTGTTTGTTTCAAATGAAGTAGTTTGTGAAACATACACATGTGCAATAAAAAAACATTACAACTGTGTCGGAACTGTGGAGAGTAGAGGGAGAAGAAGTGTTCACAACAAAGTGTAAAATCCTCTGTTACTGATCAGATTAGTTCCCAAGCTATAGAGGTCATGTGTCTTTAAAGGGTCAGAGAAGAGGACAAATTAAATGTGGGAAAAATTAATATTTTGGTTTTTGGAAATTATTGGATAATTTTCTCTTAGGGCTACAAACAAAAAAACTTTAAAATTTTTATCTTATCTAGGAATATCTTCTCTTTAGTAGTAGAAGTATGAATTAGAATAAGTTGGAATATCAATACTCATGTTCATATTGAATACCATACCAGCCTATATACTTATATCTGTCTATATATGCATTTATTTTTGATCTCCTCATAAATAATGTACAAATTCAGTAAAAATCCCCGTGCAATCATATTGTGCTGCACAGCACATTACTTAAGTAGGTTTCTCTATATGCTGGATGGCAAAAAATGTGTATTATAAATATTTGTTTTTTCCCATCTCATCTTATCTCTTCTCATTTAATCTTTTGTGGAAGTGACTGAGAAAGTCCGAGTGAAACAGGCAATGACTCCCGGTCAAAGTTTCTAAAGAAAACTTTAGAAACTTGGGTGTTATTTCCTCCTTCTTCTCTTCCCTCATTCCTTCCTTTCCTCCTTCCTTCCTTCCTTCCTTCCTCTCTAACCCTCAATGTGGGAGTCATGCTAATGACCCTGCCGTCTGCCCACGTAGTTTCTCGTAACACAACTTATCTGCACCGAACAGGAGTCTGGGTATTTTTAAACTCTGCTGCAACCTCTCTCTCTCTCTCTCTCTCTCTCTCTCTCTCTCTCTCTCTCTCTCTCTCTCTCTCTCTCTCTCTCTCTCTCTCTCTCTCTCTCTCTCTCTCTCTCTCTCTCTCTCTCTCTCACTCACAAACACACCTTGCATGCATACACTCTGTTACTATTCAGCAGGGCAGCCAGTGCTGAGGTCCAGATTGAAAATGCGATGTGTGCTAATGCATTCAGAACAGAGGTGAGGCCGGTCCTCTCCTTTCCAGTGAGCCAACAGTGGGAACACCAGCCCCAGTACGGTGAGCTGGAGAGGCGAGCACATTACAGTGGCTGAGTAATGAGAACCATGGAGCTCCAAGTCATTCACACACACACACACACACACACACACTCACAGGCTGGTCTGTGGGAGTGAGTGAAGCAGCGACTCCAGCAGAGAACTACCAGCGCTGGGCTCTGCTGATGGTGATGCTGTGTGAAGTGCAGAGCTGTTCAACACAGGCTCCAGCTGCTGCTGCCCTGTATTCAAATGGCGCCACAAGACACCAGCACGCCGTCTCTTGGTTCTTATTAGACTCAGCCTCTCACTCTTTTTGTCTCTGTCTTCTTTTGCTTCCCCACAGAAACTCTCTCCACTTTTACTTTGCCTCCCTTCCCTCTCCTGTACTTGTCACGTGAGCCACATGTTAGGCATCAGATCACGGGAACAATGAAAGAAGATGCATGTGGAGAGAAGTTTACACATATTCTTATTTTATTTGCTGACAGCCTTCAAAGGGACATCGGGGGATTTCTGTGATTTATCTTCGTGAGCTGTATTTTTTTTGAATGTTCTATTTCACTATGAGGTGACTTTAACTTGATATAATCTGAATGGGATCAGTCAGAGTGTGTGTGTGCTCATAAAGACACAATACAGTGTGTATGTCAGTGTGTACATTTCTATGTGGGAATGCACATGCTAGTAAGTGGGTGTTCAGTGACAGGAAGTGACAGAGAGGTAAGAAGAGATGCATCCTGCAGCTTTATCTGAGTGAGAGAGAGAATGAGAGAAAGAGAGAGAGAGAGGGAGAGTGGGATTTTTGGACTTGGACATATAAAGACACACAAGTACACACACTTCTTACTGCCTGTAAGTTACATGCAGAACTGACCTAATCAGCTGGCCACAGACAAACTGTATGACGTGTATATGCATGATGCTCACTGCACCGAGAAGTGTGTTGCTGTTATCCTAAAGGTCAGAGAGACTCATTATTTTGATATTATGTAAATGTGAGTGTAAAGGAATAATATATGATCAAATCATACAACAGACATAAGAACACAAATAATTTAAAAGCTTATATAACATTGTGTAGGTCTGCCAATAAAACTTTTTTAAGGCATCATTTTTGATTGTTATTCATTTTAATTTCTCTGATACAATTTATTTCTCAGGTAAACATTCCTTATTGTCGCACCTTCGCTCACAATAATGTGTGCATGTTTCTGACTGTGTGACGTTAGCCTAGCTAGCTGCGTTAGCTCCGGTGAGTCTCAGGCACATGTATGAAGTTGCTTTGGACCCACACAGGTTTAAAGTGCTGTTATTTAGCCGCTAATTAGATACTATAAGCTCACTAATAGCTAACGTTTTTTAATTCTCAGGTCAGGCTAACAACATTTGGACAGTCAAGAAGGGGCTTTTATTTTGGTAAGTCTCTTAAAACCCACCCTGTTTTACTTTATATTCATATATATCTCATATATCTCTAACTATATCATATATATCTCATGTCTCTATGTTTTCAAATGTCTGTGGTGGACAAATACTTATTTTAGGTTATTTCTTGGGGCTCATCACTGTGCTCTCTCCTTGCAAGTTTACATTAAGCATTATTCTCTACTATGCTAATTCACTTTATCTCAAATTAGATCATAAATTTGATTCATTACAGTCTTTTGACAGGGTCTTAAAAAGTCTAAACTCTAATAATCTGAATTTTAAGAGTCTTAAAAAGTCAAAAATACGTCCAAATATATCATTATAGATCTTAAATTAAGTTTAGGTGAGACTTAATTAAGTTAACGTTATGGTTTGTTCACAGAGGACTCTAGTGTTACCAGTGCTTTTGGGGCAGTTCTGTAGTAGAACTGCATTTCTCATCAAATAACCTTAATGCACATCACAAGCCTCTCGAATCCCGTTGACTTTTCAAGTTGACATCTTCCTCTGAATCCTCTCCTCATGTTTGTCCCCTCTTATTCATCCTGAGGTATTTGTATTCTCTTTGTTTGTCTGCTTGTTTGAAACGTTATCAACGCACCCTCTCCCTAGGAGCTCCAGAGAACATCTGGAGCAGCTGGCTTGGACACTTGCGTTGCCACACACTGCCCGGCCGGATAGTTTCAGGAGGATATCTGGAGTTCAGTGGCATTGTGTGAAAGCAGCGACAGAGACTCTGCTGCAGCCTCCTGCTCTCTTACTGTCTTCCCTATTCTCCTCACCTGTCTCTGTCTCATGCATGTGGATGTCTGTGCACATGCTTGTGCGCCTACACTCACACACATATACACAAATACGCACATACACACTCACACGACACACACAACGGGAGTCGGGGCCTGTAGCTCCTGGGTGTTTTGCGGGTTGGATTCACACCGATGCTTTCTCAGACTGCACTATTGTTATTTAAATGTGGGAGGGCGATCAGCAGCAAGCATTAATAGCATCCTCAGCACTGCGGATGGAGCACAGGACACACACACACACACAAAAGCAGACGCCCCCATAGACATCCATGCATGCACACGCAGACACACACTCTCATGCGAGCCTTGTGGTTGCACCTTAAGGGCCATATGAATAACAAACACCTCTGCCATCTGCAATACCACAGAGTATTTCCAACCATTTGGGCACATTAGTCAGCAGTCTTTTGACTAAAGCTCTGCACGCACCACTCGGTGTATTAGCAGCGCTCTCCTCTTCTAGAAGAACCCTGGTTGTGGGCGCAGCCTAAAGTTTGTGTTTCTAAGATTAAAGTTAATGTCACTGCTGATCTGACCTTGTCTTCTCGAGTTGGATGTTGTGTGGGAGGTTCTGTCAAGGCCAATCAGAGCCCTGCTGGAATACCTGTGTTGATGGTATCGTTTTAAACTGGTGATGACCCCCCCACCCTCCCAACACTGCCAGACCAAATGGGATTAGACAAGCACCCCTGGCCATTAACACTTGATCCTTACCTGATTTTTTTTGTCCTTACTTGGACAACAAACACTTGAAGATGTTTCCTTTCAATTCCACATGAAATGTCCGGTTAGCATTTTAGGACGATGGTGTTTCAGTGTTTTGAACTATTTGTTTATCATAGTCAAACTTCATAGGAACAAATGAAGAATGGCTTTCTTTACTGTAATGTCTGTTGTGTTTCTGTTTCATTGAGAAGACATTAAACATCTAGATTCTGTTGGTCCATATTGTTAGAAGATGGGTCTTGTGGTCCATCGGGGTTTACTCAGGACTTTCCATACAATAAGGCAACAGATACCACAACACAATAGAAATATTGTGAGAGTTTTACTACATCATCAATAACTAATCTAAGTTGACCAATGTGATGAAATATTTGTATTTTCTTTGGGGCTTCAATTTCCGAAATCAACCAAAGACAGTCATGTCAATTCTCATGTCCTTTTTCAGTGTACCATCTGAATTTCCACAACATGCACAATACAGTATACAGTTGTGTAAATAGGAGGAATGTCTTTCTAAATCTAACGCAGTCTAGAACAGCATTCCTGCAATAAAACCTACATTTGTTGAGTCTATTATGTTCAATTTGTGTGGAATCTGTTTTAGAGAGGTGCTGGTTCGACTTTATGATCAATTTGTTGGCTACACATCACTTTACTGAGCGTATATGAAGTCATGATGTAAAATACTGTGATGGGAAGGTGGAAACAGTTTTCAAGTAATCAGTATTTAAAATATATAAAACAGGCTATTATAAAAAATATTTTATATATGACACGTTCATTCTTAGTTCTGTAGTTTGTGGTTTTGCGTGCAGAGGTGATCATGTTTTAGCTTCTGTGTTAAATCTGAGCATTTTGTGGTGACATGCAGGGATATGCGTTTTTGTGTTTTGTGGGTGTGTGCACAGGAGTGCATTTGTGCAAGTCTGTGTGCTTGTGTGTGGGTGTGTGTGTGTTGCAGAGTGTTGTCAGAAGTGATCCCATTTTCATTACTCACTGGCTCAAAGAAAGAGGTGAGGCCCTGGCTCGCAGCAGTGATAAATGCATTACCCCAATAAACCCCGTCTCCACTGAGGTGCTGAATGCTGACACACACACACACACACGTACACACAAACACGTACGCACACTCGCATAAACAAACTCCCATTGAGGACGGGAGAGAGGAGAGGCTGGCGACAGAGAGAGGGATGGATAGATAAAGGGAGTAAAGAGACAATCAGATGGGAAGAGAAAGACAGTGACAGGTAAGAGGAGATGAGAAAGAGGCGATGGAGGAAGGCAAAGAGGGAAAAAACAGCAGCGATGGGAAGACAAGGAAAAGTGAAAGGAAAAGTGACAGGTGCTAAGGGAAAAAGATGGACAGGAAAGAGGGGAGACGGAGGAGAAAAGCAGACAAGCATGAGAGAGAGAGAGGGAGTGAGAGAGAGGGAGGGAGGAGGTGGGAGGAGGTATAGGTTGCAGGCAGACAGAAGGTTAGGGGTAGAAGGGTGCTAATGGTTGTATGCAGAGCAGGACTGTGGGGCAGCCAGGGGCTCGCGGGGACAGAAGGACGGGTGTGTGCGTGGGTGGATGGATGGAGAGAGGTATAGATGGAGAGGGAGGAGGGAGGTGAAGGATCAGTGGTGTCCAGCTGGCCTCTTCCTGGCCTCATTAGAACAGCACAGGTCTGTCGTGAATCGTAATCCAGGAGGAGACGGGGGGAAGATGATGTATACAGTGTGTGTGTGCGATTGTGTAGTTCAAGAGAGTCGGTGCGTTTTATTTGACTGTGTGTGTATGAAATGTGTGTTTGTGTCAATTTTACTGTATCAGGGAATGAATGACCTTTAGTGTCAGTTCATGCAATTGTGACATGAGTGATAGAAAATGTAATGTAACTTTATTTAAAATTACAGGACTTAACATATCAGTCGATACAGAAAATCAATGTTGATTTGAGTTTTAAATAGAACAGTAACATATTGTGCTGCTCACATATGGTACATTTCACTGTTTTACTTTGTATTATGAAATACTGTTAATTTGCTGACGTCTTAGCACTGGTTAACACTACACTGCCATTAATTATATCTTCTCAACTCTAAAACCAGTACCACCCAGTGGCAGGAAAGTGCAACTGCTGTTTTGGAGGAGCAAGGAAGCAGTGGCTTCTGGGTAAAATAAAATTGCATTTATATAAACGAAGAAAACATTGAAGGTTTGGTGTCTAATCGGCATTTCAGATGGTGTTGGAAAAGCTCTACTCTTAATTGGAGTAGTTTCACGTTGCTGAATTGATATTTAAACTAAAATAAAGCATCTAATCATTAATTTTCCACTAATCACGTGGTATTCAGACTCAGATTCATATCGTTTATTCTTTATTTGAGTCTCGCAGTTGTTATAGAACATAACATTAGCTCTATGTTACGTATTTGTATGATTTTTTCCTCCGCAGTTTATATCCGTCTCTGTGGCGCAATCGGTTAGCGCGTTCGACTGTTAATCGAAAGGTTGGTGGTTCAAGTCCACCCAGGGACGAGTAACTTTGTTTTTCCTAAAACTTCCGTGTGATCAATACAAATTAATTATCTATCGTTCCATTGGTTTATTTTGTGTGTTTTCAAGCCAAACTGCTTAAATATCACTGTATGGATTACTACAAATCTCGATTTTCTTTTCAACTTTATCATAGAATTTTCAATGATTTCTCAGAGAATAATTCATGGATCTTAGTGAAAGAAATCAGGCACGTTTAAGAGATTGATATTCGTGAGTGTTTGCAATTTGGTGCCGATCCGAATAAAAATATGAATACAGTAAATGTAAATGTGGTTCCATGAGGTGACGGCTGCCTTGCTGTGCCCTCAGAGAGCCGTTCTACCGTCGATAATGTTGTGACTGTATCCGTGATTAAAAGTTATGTTCCTGACATTTTGCACCCAAGGCCACCGAATATGTTGCCTGTGCAATGGGCCGGCCCGGGCGGAGGCGCTGTGTTTTTATGAATGCGTGTGTGTATATGTGAATGTGATCTAACTCCTAATCATCAACTCTCTCACTTGCTCTCTCTCTCTCTCTTTCTATCTCTCTCTCTCTCTCTTATTTGCCTCCCAGCCTACCCTCTTCTGGTAATGAGGTGAGGGTGGGGGAGCGGATCAGAACCCTTAGCGGAGTGGACCCTCTCCACTCTCAGTTGCAACTACACGTGGGTCAGGCCTCCCTCATTAGCCGCCATCACAGTGACATCACAGGTGAAAAAGGCAAAAATCAAAAACACAAAGAGACCCACCGAGTCTGGAATTAAAGAAAGGGAGAGAGAAAGCCACGCAGGTCTTTCTTAATCTATTTATTTGATTCTTGTGGAATTACAGGATGAGTTGGGTATAGTGTGTTGGGGGGGTCAGATGGGGAAAATGAGAGGCTGAGTGGGGTGGAGGGCAGAATACAATTAAAAGGGAGGAGAGAGTCAAGGGGACTGACCTGGTGATGGGAGGAGGGGATAAGGGGAGGAGGGGGGGCAGTTCTGAGTGCACGTGCACCACATAATGAAAGGTTGAACTTTTTGTGGCCGGGGTGGCATACCAAATCAACTCACCCTGGGAGTGTTGAGCGAGACAGAGGGAGGAACAGGGGAGGGGAGGTGGACTGCAGCCCGAGAGAGAGAGAGAGAGAGAGAGGAAGAGAGAGAGAGACAGAGAGAGAGAGAGAGAGAGAGAGAGAGAGGAAGGAGAAATGGGAAACAACAGACGACCTGAACGAGAAAGGGGAAGAGAGGCCGAGGCTTTAACGAGGGGCAAGGGAGGTGGAGAGGGACAGAAGATGGGAGGGACAGAGGGATGTAGACCAACTCGCTGAATGAGTGGAGAGGAGGAGGAGAATGGAGACGGAAGGGAGAGGGAGAGAGAGAGATAGAGATGGAGAGTGATAGGCCCCGTTACGTGGCTGCCACGGGGCCCTGAGTGACAGAAATTAATAATTAGTGACAATGATTGACAGTGCTCCCTCCATCTGCGGCTCTCCGCCTCGCAACGCCTGCCTCCGCCAGCGACCGCGGGCACAATGAGCTCCAGAGGGATTGTGGGAGACGCGTTTGATTGACAACTGCCTCCTGGAGAGACAAAGAGGGGGGTGGAGGGGTGGGCAGAGGAGAGAGAGAGGAGGCGAGGAGGAATGGCGTGCGAGGGGAGGGATGGAGGGGAGAGGTGGGTGACGGGGGGCAAAGGGGGACTAGAACAGAGAGGGGGGGTTGGGGGGTCTAGGTAGATGGTCAGAGATTTGTCTCCCCCCCCCCCCCAGAGATCAGCTCCTCTCTGTCCTCCCCTCCATTACCAGCCCCACTTTCTCCATCACCTTGGGTTGCTCATCTTGCCACCACCAGGACCTCTAACCGGTGTACACCACCATTATGCAAAAGTCACGGATTTCCCACAGAAGGAAGGAGAGAGATAAATAAAGAGGGGGGGGGGGGGGGGGGGGATGAGAAAAGGGGCTTCAGACTGTGGGGGGGAATAGCCTGTAAATAGCCATCAGCAGGGAATTTGTCTCTCTCTCCGTCCCTGTACTGCATCTCTTCTCCTCTCTCCGTCCTCCGCTCCACTCTTCTATCGCTCCGGCGTGACGCCTCTAGTCTCTCTCTCTCTCCTGTCAGCAGTGACACCACAAAGTGTCTCGGGTTTGATTGCTACATGTCTTGTCTTTCTCCGGACGTGAGAGTGCATCTTTGCAGGAATCAAGCCTATAACTGTCATGTGTCTGTTACACTTTTCTCTCCTCTCTGTCACATTTCATTTATTTTTATTTTATCGCTGTTCATTTCTGTCTCTTCCGCCCAGTTTTTCTTTCATTTTATTCTCCTTTGATCCCCCCTTTTTTCCCCCTTGCTCTCTTCCCCTCTGGTGCACCCTCTCTTCATCCCTTCCCATTCCACGCCAGGCCTGTTTCAGCCTGCCGTGACATGGCCTGGGCTAATGTTCTCCAATACGGCTTAATCGCTGCACAGGTCTCTGAGGCTTACTGCTACACACTGTAACAAAGTACACTATTTACCTCAGGGCCACACAGAGAATGGGCTTTGCACCGAGCACAGCCAAATCCAGTGGGGAATCAGTTTCACATCACAACACATTATTGATTTCCCCCCCAAAACAGACATGTTTTTCATTGTCTGAGGCCGACTTCCTATCTGCCTGTCCCTTGCAGAGGGGGGGTGGGAGCTCAGGATTAAGGTCATGCCCTCGAGGTAAACACTGTAATGTGTCTTATTTCTCCAACTATCCATTTTAGGACTTTATGGTTATTTGTGTCGTTTATTTGCACTTTTTCATTGTTGTATTTTTCCACTTACTAATGTAGGGCCATGTATTGCAATTAGAAATGACTGCCATCAAATAATGAATCATGCATCACAAGTTTATTTTAATGCCTTTTATTATATAGTCAATAGAACACAGGTGACAAGAACAGAGGGGAAAGACGACAGACAACAGAGGTCACGACTGGACTGGCAATTGGGGGCAATGCAGTTCACGGTCAGCATGTGAACCCCCCCCCCCCCCCCCCAGGCAACCAGGGCACCTTACATTACGAGAGGCGCTGCCTTTAAATTGCTTTTTGGTTTCAATTAATAGCTTAAAAATTATAACGATAATTATTTAATCAGCAAATATTTAAAAACAGAATAAAAGAATACCTCTACATTTGAGAGCGAGGATGCAATCAGACTTCTTTAATTACATATATAATTATTTCATTGTCAAATTGTCCTTTCAAATGATTTTCTGTTGATTTGATCAGCACTGAAGATTATGAGGAAGGCAAATGACCTGTGCTCTGTGGAATCTTTCCTGGATTATTGCCTTTGACAATAAGGATCTTCTTCAATTATATTTTAACCATTGATATTCACAAAATGACCCCAAAACCTATTTATGTTTAAAGCAAGAATAAGAATAAGGTGCAGTTCATCTTTTTTTAAAACATTTGTTGAATGCAGGTAAATGTCCTTGAAAGACCCTCATCATTTTCTTTGCCTCTGTTAATGGGCCACCTGACCATGTAACTTTGCTGCAGCCTACTCTTTATACACATACACACACACATACACACACACACACACACACACACTAAACACACTAAACAGACGGCACAGAACACGTGGAATTGACAGCTGGTGACTGCAGGGTCCAGCAGGTGCAATGTGTGTGTGTGTATGCGTGTGTGTTTGGCCCCAGAGGACCACTGACTCATGGCCGGAGAGGCAGGCAGAGGTGTGTGTGTGTGTTTGTGTGTGTCAGTGTGTGTGTGTTTGGAGTAATGGGGGGGCCTGGCTGACTGACTAGCCTGGAGTTGACTTCACTTCAGCTCCAGTGATGGATTGGAATTGGCCTGGACATGGGGCGATGTATTGCCTTTGGTCACTACCTTTGACTACCTTCATCACATCAATATCCCTCTCTCTCCTCTCTCCTCTTTAGTTTCTGTTATTCGTTTGTGTTCCTGTGGCCTTTTGCTGAACTTTGGAGGACTTCACTTTATTATGATAATTGGGGTGTTCAACTGCTCAAGGAATGTCACGGAGAGACTGTTGTGATCCACCTCAATAGATGGATCCAATTTAGCTGGACTTGAACCCACTGAAGAAACTCTTCATCCTTCTCTCCGACTCTATACCCCTCTTTATTTATTGCTCCCTCTCATCAGAACCGTCTCACTATGTGGTTCCGACGGCGCCCCCTGGCTGCGGTGCCATCTTGAAAGGCGGCATGGCTCACACACCTGGCCCGCCGGCTGCCTCTTTGGTCTGCCTTACCTTTTGTCAGCTCCATGTTAATGAAGGCCCCGTCAGTGTCCACAGCTCACACACTGGGGTGCCCTTTTAATGAGTTCTATTTGATCACTATAGACACCGAGCATGAACGATGCTCATTTCTTTTTTTTTAATCCCTCATGTATGATGCTCCTTCGCGTATGCATGCATGTTTACAGGAGTGCGTTTTTGTGGGGCTAAAGGGGAGGGGGACAAGAGGGGGGCCGGTCAGCTGATTAGGACTAGTTTCCAATAAAAGGGGGGAGGATAGTTGTCTTTATAAAAAAAAAACGAAACAGATAGAAATTATTATTTTTATCCCCCCCCCCCCCCCCCCTCTCCCTCCCTTCCTTTGACCCAAGTGAGTCGTGGCTCTCTCCCTTTTCAGGGGGAGATGAAAGCAGCCCGGCGCGGGGCTTCCGACAAAAAAAAGTGCCAAGCGATCACAAACAAACCTTCAGATGAATCACATCAAAGGCGCTGCCCCAATTGTTAGCCCTCTCGTATCTGCGGGAAATTGGCTCATTAAGGGCAAAAAAATGACATTGTTTACATTAGCCGGGGCCCTGATTAGTGCCAGCCATGTTTGTTGTGTTGCCGTGCTGTCCGCTCACCAACAGGCCACTTGAGCCGCGCTGCACAATCGCTCCTTTGAAGGCTTTCTTTGCCTGGGAAATAAAAAAGGCGACAGAAAGAGTGAGGACAAACAAAAAACAGGGTAAAACCAGAGAGGGGAAAAATGCACTCGTACACGGACACACAAGCACATACAATTGCTGTTGCAGACGCACACAAATGGACGTGACGGGCTCGTCTTTTCTCTCTCGGCCCCTCGGCTCTCCTCTGCTCATCGGCTTTTCTCTCTTTAGGACTAATTAGGTTGCTTGTGGAAATGGAGGCGATAGGAGAGGACAGTTGGGCCATTGATGAGTCTGTTTGTGCTGTAATTGCGCTGATAAAGAGGGTTGTGTTGTTCGGCCGGCAAAGAAAAGAAAAAGAAAGCGCTCGACAATGAAAGGGCCCCGGGGCTCTCCTCTGCGCCGATGGCTGCGTCTCGCTGAAAGGAACATCTTTTGTCGAGCAGAGCTTTTGTAAACGGAGATGATTTCTAATCTGTGGAAAGTGCCGCGTGTTTTGGACAGTGCGTGTGCGTGTGTGTGTGTTTGATCTGATAGATCGAAGGTGTAAGGGTCCTCCTACCTTCTCATGTCCCACTTGAACTCCATTCTTTTTTTATTTACTCCTCTTCCTATCAATTCCCATTTTCTCACATCTTGGAATATGCTCTGTTAGTACAAGAACTGTATATAAGATGAGATATAAGAGGAAAAGTTTAATCTATGATCACTTCAGCAATGATGCAGCACAAATCATATCATTAGTATTATTTTATACATATAAATCTAGAGAATCATAGATAAACATCCCCCCTACAAATGAATCAGAGTTAAGTCATCAGTAGGATTTTCTTAAGAGAACATTTTGATTCTATCCAGGACTTTTGGCAAACTTCCCTCCGCAAGTTCCCTTCATGAAATCTTTGACCTATTAAAATTCAGGAGGGAACATTTCATCTATCCCGGCCCGGCTCTGGCAGCGGTGAAGAAACGACAGCGCGTGACAAAACGTATGGGAGGAAGAGAAAAAAAAACTTGGGGAGTAAAACTTCCAGTTGTGGGTGAACAGGTCAAGTCGCTTCGCTAACGACAGCCGCCGACCCCGCGCTTGCCCCGTGTTACCCTTCACCCCCCCGCTGCTCCCCAGGCCACCTCACCTTTGCCCTGGGAGAGAGAGGGAGTCGGAGGTAGGAGTGGGGGAGGGATGGAGGGGAGGACGGAACAGGCCTCCCCCTCAACATAATGATAACCGCTGAGATCTGGCCAGCGTCCCCAACCGGCCCCTGGACACTCAGCCCGGTGGCCCCCAGGTCAGCTCAGCACATTACAGCTCCTCTCTCCCCCTGAACTCTCTGACTCCACATTAACATACCACTACTTTTTCTCCTACTTTCTCTCTTTTTTTCTGGTTTGTTATACTTCTTCCATTTTTTTATTCTGCTACACCTCATTTTCTTTTTTCTGCCTCTTGCTGAACTCCTCCCGTTCTCCTCTTTGTCTTTTGCACACTCCAGGAAGTGTGTGTGTGTGCGTCCGTGCCTGTGTGTGTGTGTGTAATAATTATCATTTAGAATACTTGCAGATCTCCGAGGGAGGCAGCACCAAGTTGGCCGATGCCGATGCATTGTGGGAGCTGTTTGGTTTGTGTTTAGGTGCCCTTGGTGGGCTGTGCTCAGGAATCAGAATTTCCTTGACTTTTGACCGCCTTCGTCCCCGGGGGGGAAGCAGGGAGGGAGAGAAGGGCACCGACTAACTTCCATTTGTCGTTTAAGGACCCATATGGAAAATATAAATTGGTAGCAGCAGGAAAGGACTGAAACGATTGGCATTCAGGGGATCCGCCATTTGAATTCATGAGGTTGTGTTGTGTCTCTGCCCACCTCTCGATTGGAATATTTAAGAGTGTGTCACAGGAAGAAAGATGGATAGATAGAGCCTGTTTCTGTCGGGATTCTCTCTCAGAAACATTTCAAAAAGCCTCTTCCTGGATTTCTGCTGTAGATCTTGATAATATCTTGTAGATGAAAAGAGTGGATGTTGACCGGAAGATTTGATTTAGAATCAACAGTGGTGTTTTGTACATTTACCAAAGACTTGAAAAACCTACATCCAGAATCCTGCTCATGTTTGTCTTCACATTCATGGCACCGAGCAGATTCTCTCATCCTGAGAACACCTCTGGCAGCAGTCATTGCATAAACGTACCGGTCTATTACTGCAGAAAGAAAGTTAAAACATTTAAAAACAAAGCAGTTCCTACTAATGTGTAATGTGGAGTTCACTCCTTTTCAGACTCTTTTGTTTTAATCATTTCACAAGCGTGCAGAGTCAGAGATAACAACAGTCTTTATTTGTATTGGGAAAACACTTTCAATATAGAAGTTTTAAATATATTTAAATATTGAGCCAATCTGATCTAAAATCAACAATCAAACGTGTGATGTCATGTTTTCTATTAGAATGTTGGACTAAACGTTTTTCCATCAGGCCTTTGTTAAAATCTTAGCTTCAGGACTTTAAATAATTATATTAATGGATAATTTGTTAAGTCTATTAATTGCCCGGAGTAGTTGAGATGGACCAATCTAATTTATATGAGTTTATTTAATTTATAAAGGACCCTGTATAATTTAAACATTATTTTTTTTTACCATTTGATGCATTGTGCAAGAGTTTGCCTCAGGCTGGTTTTCATCTGTACTCTCTACTTTTCCCGAGCTGACAGCTTCAAATTGATTATTTTCTTTAGTCCAAAAATACAATTTACAGCGATTTATAAAGAACATTTTAAACCAGCAAATTTTCCCACACTCTGATTGTTGGTTATAATTCCACTTTTAGTGCTGTTCCATTTTTGAAATCACCCCTAACTGTAATTGAAACACATACCATGTAAGAGAGGCATAATTCGCTCCCTGCCTTACATCACATACACACAGAGCATACTGTGTGTTTGTGTTCTCTATGTGTGCTGAGAGGAAGAGGAGGGGTGCTGCAGTGAGTATATGGCTTCACGGGAGCAGGCCTAGCGAGGGACTACATTGGGGAGGGGGTGCGTCCTGCTCATGGGACGAGGGACTGACTGTGACCTTGTGGAGAGTAACTGCTACCAGGGGTCAAAGCCTGCCTCAAAGGGAAAGAGAGACATGGTGAGGGTGAGGACGAAGTTTCAACACGTCCCTGTTCTTTCTCTCCAACTCATACTGAGTGCCCCCACCCCCCACCCCCCCTTGCTCATGTCACCAATATCGGTTTAAATGGAGCATTATGCAAAATGGAGATGATTTTGGCTTCAGGGCGTGTGATGGGGAGAAGTGCGGGTTAATGAAGGGGAGAAAGGGACTAGAAAGACAGGGATTTGTTGGGTGGGAAGAAAGGGTTAGAGGGATGGGACTAGTTGTGGGGGGGTTGTCGGAGGAGGGAGGGGAGGGTAAAAGAGGGTTAATAAAAGTGACAAGTGAGTGTTTCATTCTATCTAAGCCACCCTCCCAGACAGGTAACTCACTTAGAGGATTCGCTGAGTGAGGAAGTCAGGCTATGGGGGGGGGGGGGGATCGTCACTTCGGTGTCTGTCTCAATATAAGCCGGCGGCGACACAGGACCCCGGGGTCCGGCCCTCCCGTATAAAAGCCCACCTGAGAGCCGGCACAATAAAGGCCACTCAGCCAGATGCAATAAACCACAAAGAGAATTTCCGGAAAAACTTGATTTAAGCCGGAAAGGAATTGAAAGTTATTTGCAAATAGCGATTTTCCTAAAATCATATACCCCAGGTTGACTTAGGAGAGTCATTCATACGATTGACTGTTATCTACAAGCTAAACGGATTTGGTTTTTACCTGACTCAAAAGAAAAAGTTATTGGAAAACGCACTTTACCGAGTCTGGTGTCTCCTCCTGTCGACTGCCGAGGGGAAGTTCAGCGCCGGATATATCCTCAGAGGATTTCCCCTTTTCATCACACACACTGTTACGGAAAAGGAATCAACTTTTGAACATGTTGCCAGATCTGAGACTTCCTATGAGTTTATTGTCGAGGACGTGATTGTTTTTGAAATTATTCCGCGTCTGTCTAATGAGAATTTTACCTTAGTCAAGTCTGAAGCCAAATTGAATTTCCAAACCCATCTTTGAGAATCTCTCTCCAGTTTGTTTTAGATTAAAGTCTGAATGCAGGTCTTCTTTTATTTTGTTGGTGGAGGAATTAATGTTGATGTCTCTAGTCAGTTAGGTTATTAATTAGCTTGATCACTTAGACGCATAGTTGACATTTAACAAATTACATGGTAAATATTCAAAAACAGAATTCCAGAAAACACAGTATATGTGGAAAGTAAAGATATTCAGGAGTAAATGAATAAAACACAACAGCAGAATCTCCAGGCGTTTAGAAATCTGATATTAACTGTTGCTGTTTTATTCCTTTTTTCTTTTAAGTGTTTTTGTGCAGACAATTACCTAAAAGTTACTGACTCATGAGAATTGACTTGGATCAAAATGGCTGTGATTTAGATTTTTGTTTGCGCTTCACAATTTATTCAGGTAAGAAACTAGAGGCTTAAACACACCTTCACTGCATTTCACCATTTACATTTTACACTCTAGACTCAATGGCAAAAACTGGTGTGGGAGCAGGTGGCCTCAACTTTCTAATTCTTATAAATAAGCACAGATACATACATCTAGTGCTAATGTGTAAAGCTCAGGCTAAATATTATCTATAGTCTTTACAGTTTGCATAACAGATCATATTTCATCTGTCAAGGATGAATCTGAGCCATTTAGGCCTGAAGCTCAATGCACTGACTCAGTCTGTTAAACAGTTTGTGTATCACTATTACAGAGGTTAACAATTATTTTCTCCTCTGAAATGAGGGGCGCTGACCCAAATATGAGGCCACTTAACACCAGTAATAAGATGATAATTGGCCCGTGATGATGGTTTCTTGCCCCCCCCCCCCTGCCCCTGAATTGTCAGTTAATTGTAATGGATTACCTTGTATTAGTTACATCTATCATTCCCCGAATTGACACATATGGAGATTCACGTGTAAATATATGTGAGTAATTATTAGTGGGGGATGGGATTTTAGGGGGGGGGGGGGTTAAAGATAGTAATACTTCAAATCATTTCTCACTTCTCCCTCTTGATTTTATTTTTTATTATTTTAAACACTTCCTTACGTGCGCGCTTCACTGATGACTGTGGTAATTGCGTGTTCACGGGCCCGATTTCCCCCGAGGGGCTCCCCAAATTAAAAGAAGTCATCCCACTCTTCCCTCATCTCCCTCTCCTCCAGCACCCTGTTTGCTTCACACACACACACAGACACACACACACACACACAGACACACACACACACACACACACTTTATCTACCCCCCCTCTCTTGCTCTCCCTCTCTCTTACAATCCCGCTCCAGGGATGCCATGCTTATTTGAATGGAACTTTCTTGTCTTTTTTCTTCTTCCTTTTCAAGCCGCGTGTCACTAATGAATAAATAAAACACACACAAGCAGTGGATTGACTTTCATGCATGGGCGCACTGGCTTTGATGAGACCCCCCCCCCCTCCTCCCCCCTCCCCTCCAATCTTATAGACAAGCTGCTGAGGACAGTCATTCTCTGCTCTGCTAGGCTACTGTTAAACATTTGTTCTGTATTCAGATGATGCAGGTTTTTTGAATTCTTCTAAGGGCTCCGTGCTGGGGTCAAATAACTGTCAACACAAAGGAATAGAGATTTCAAGTCACTTTTATATGAAGTTGTTATTAATCCCACTGCTTTTAAAAACATGTGTAATAATGTGTTGCTCTGTGTCAGTAGTTACTGGTTCAATCTGTGTCAGGCTGAAAGGCTTTTCTGTTCCATCTGTATCAGGTTGGGCCACTTCAGAAATACTTTGGCCGCTTTACAACTACAGCACCTTGGGTTTGTTTTTTAATAAATGATCATTTAGCAGCTGCTATATATAAAGCAATCAATGATATAACTTACTTAAAACTCCCTCTATAAAAGCATAGAGGGAGCTAAAGACATAAAGTCAACAGTATTAAGATATTTCACAAGTTTAATAACTATGACTACTATAACTGGCACTACTGCTAGTATTATTACTATTACAGGATAACAGATAAGCATGGCACTCAGTACCTGTCACTCACATAGCTCCACCAAGGCCACATAATTCAATGGGTTCTTCCTTATATAATCCTTCCACTAAGTTCCATGGAAATCCATTCTGTAGCTTTTATGTGATCCAGTCATCAAACTAATGGACCCCTCCCTGGTGGAGGCAAATATGTATTTTTTAAATGATCCCAGTCAGCGATTCATCAATTAAACACCAAAGCCCAGGTGTGGCTCTCGTTACTGGGATTGAAAAAGTTGGACCAGTGCATCTCAGTCTCTGATGTGTCGGAGCACTGCGCCGACCTTTGAGTTCACAGTTTAAAAGGAAAATGAAACCCCGACCAGTAACAGTCTCCTTTCTCCAGAGCTTGTGCAGCTAATGCCAGCAGTGTGTGCCCTCTCTTAACTGCCAAGGGCCTGGCATGCTGAGCCGGGCACGGGGATTCTGGCACTAATTAGCCAGTAATGGCATCATAAATTATAGACAAATCAAGGGCGGTGCATCGGACAGACGTTTTAATGAAAAGTTGTAATGGGTCACCCCCGGAGGCCCGAGGGCTACGGCCTTCTTGCCTGCCAGGGTTATCCATCACATCACAGCTAGCAACAGGACTGGATCCACAGACTGGTTCAGTGACTGTGTTGATGGTCTGGAGGCTGGAATGTTCCTGCTGGAGTTCTCATCCTCCTCACAGCTGAAAGCCTTTTTGATGTTGTCATGTTTGAGATCCCCACCCTGGCAGAGCTGATATCAGATGTTCCAGTGAAACAATGGTTTCCTTGTTTAGCCACGTTACATCACCTTGCTTTACATCTAAAAACATGCAGATCCATGGAGCTCACATGCCCACACACTACATATACATCAATTACACACTTGGGATGCAGTACAGATGATGACGCCTTGATTTTTCCTCGACGGAGGCGGCTCCCTGTCACCTGGAAATCCATGAGAAAATGGACATCAATCCCTGGAACTGATGGTCAAATAAAATCATTCTGGGACTTATTGATGTTTTCTTTGTCCCTTCGTTCGAGACCCGATAGAGTTCTGGCCGCGGCTGCCAGATGAGCGCCTGAGAATCATTAGTGAAGCTGATTTGATTTACGTCCTGTGTAGATGAGGCCACCCAAATGATCTGCCTCTCCATGGCCGTCATCAATCACCGCCAACCAGAGGGCACAGCGAGCATGCATGGGAAAGAGAGCGGGGTGGCACACCAAAGCAGCCACAGGGCTGTGTGTGTAGATGTGGGCATGTAAGAACACACCGCACAAATGTGGACTGTAAATGTGTGTGTGTGTGTGTGTTTGTCGTGCAAAAATGAGTGTGTGCCTGCTGAAAGTGTGTTCCATTATGTTTCTGGATGGGGATTTATTGTGTGTATTTGTATTTGAGTATAAGAGTTGTGGATTTGTTCAGGAATGAGTTTTTAGCAAATTATAAGCAATTATCAAGGTGATAAAATAGCAGATGTAACTCTATACATTTAGAATTTTGTCAAATAGGTAAAATGATATTCTTACCTGAGCATTCTTGGAGAGGGAGCAGGTAACATTCCCAGTCTGTTTAGGAAGTGAACAGTTCAGGATTGATCAAGATATTCTGGGGCTTGATCTTTACTTTGAAATAACTACCTTTGTTTTTTGTGCCCTTGGTGTGTCTTTGAGTGTGTGTGTGTGTTTTATGTGTTTGCATGTGTACGAATACTGTGCATGTGTCCGTGAAGTGTCAGCCTAGTGAGAAATTGGTGCATTTCCATTCGAGGGCTGATGATTGACGGCCAACTTTTGCTTCCCTGGGAGTGTGTTGTTGCTGGCAAGGATCCACGGCGCCTTGTTTGCTAACAGAGAGTTGGCACAGGTTCCACTTCACAGTGGCGCACAATTAATGCCGTTGCACTGTTGCATCAGCAATAATCTCTTAAAACCAACAGAGACCGGGAAACGGATCAACATTTAGCTAATCGAAACGTCTGTATCCGAGCCTCCTCCTCCAATCGCAGCCGCCTCCTCACTGAAACACCATGGCACTTGTTTTATTGGAACATGCATTCTCCAATAACTCTCTGTGATATGCTAATGAAGCACTAATCCTTTATAGTGGAGGTCTATTTGCACATTTGTAGCGTTCAGAATCCAGCGATTCCTTTGGATTCATGTTGAAGGAATATTAAATTAGAGACGCAGTATCAAATCCTGAATTTATGACTTAAATGTTGGTTTTGTTTTTGCTAATATGCCGGCGTATTAGTCATGATCCTCAAACAATGAACACTTCAACATACAAACTCAGAAAGAGATTGCACTCTGTGGATTTTAACTGGAGGCCTTGTTTCACACATGGAGGATAACTAGTGTTTGTCTGCACACACACTTACTTTTATACGTGTGTTTATGCATGTTCAGGGGGTGAAGGCCAAATTAGCCAGGTTGTATAAGCAATTATTGGGGCACACTATGTACCTAAGCAGCCTAATAGGTACGTAGAGGAGGCATTATTCAATTAGAGTGGCGGTTTGCGGTAGCGAGGAACAGAGCAGTGGTGACAGCGCCGGTGTCTTCTCCTTATGAAACAACCTATTTAAGCTAAATCAACTCCCACTTAAGAGCTGCGGTAATAAGCACGCGGCGATGCTCGCCGGCCCGCAGGGGCCCATCCGTCATGCTGTAATACGGAATCAGAATGAGTGATAACACCTAGTCCTGTTACAGCGCCTTAGCTGCTGCCGCAGGAGCAGCACACACTCACACTCACACACACACACACACAGATTACGAACACACCTGCAGACACATACATGCACACTTTGCAATACTGCTGGATGGCTCTGCTCATTTCCTTCTCCCACCCACCTCCTGCACTACCACCTTGCATATGTGGAAGGAAATTGTGTTTCTATGGATTTGCAAGTACGAGTCTCTCTTGTTCTTTAACTTTTTGTCAATCGTCAAAGAGCCCACGGTTCTTTTGTATGTGTGGACTCAAGTAACCGGTTAACACATTTGTATTAATATTACAATATTTAATTGTTATAACTATTTTGAATAAAATTCATAATGTCATAAAAGGGTGAAAGGAGGCCAGCACAAAGG
Organism: Platichthys flesus; assembly: GCF_949316205.1. NCBI lineage: Eukaryota > Metazoa > Chordata > Actinopteri > Pleuronectiformes > Pleuronectidae > Platichthys > Platichthys flesus. The sequence continues at coordinate 20,932,518 of NC_084955.1, read as the reverse complement.
GGCCGAGCTGATGTCAACACTGTTTATAGACTCTTCAATTCAAAGTGATATACTTAATATAATAAAGCAGTGAATTCTATGACTGGAACCAGACATTCTGTGACATTTTTCCTTATTGAAATAATTGATGGACAAATCGCTTTTCAAGAATTGTGATTCATCGATCGACTAATTAATGTCCTGAACTGTTCCAAGGCCATATTGCAAAATCGGCATCAGAGTCAATCATGGTATATTTCAATTGATTGATATTGGCTGTATTAAGCCAAGTCACAGGCCAGTATGGACCAATCCATCTTCCAGTCATGGTGTCTCTGTATCAGGCCAAAGAACTCGCTGGACAACATTTACAGCAACTGAGCGACACCTTCAGGTGCAGTACAGTCAATTCTGTCTCAACACTGTGTAATCTCAAATCAGGTTTACTGTCAAAGATACTGTAAATCATTAATCAAGTCTGTAATGAAAAGTTAAAACTCCACTTAAAGAACCAGCATGTTGACAAGTGGGAAATCACCAAGCTCATATCACCAGCTCTGATCCGTCATTCATATTAAACATGGAGCAGTTGTTCCATTTGAAAATTCAGTCCAGTCTTTTTAAATCCTTTAGTTTGAAGGCATGTGTTGGGGGATGTGAGACAATGTTGCCGTTTAATTCTTTCTAGATCAAATCATTTATCAGGTTCTCTATTGATATATATATAATTATTAATTCTAGTCCTGTTATTTCGTTTGTGCTTTTCCTTAGAGTCTTGGCTTAATTGAATTATTACAGAGAGTTATTTTACAGTACAGTTCCTCCTCCTGCTCGCCACAGGCCAGCTGCAGATAAAATTTATCAGACGAGAAGCTCTGCAGCAAACACAAACAAACAGGAGGAAATGTGTCGGCTGTTTTCCTGAGTTGAATTACTGGTGGATTTATGAAACAGATGAAAACAACAACAAAACATCCACAGAGCGAGGAAAACAGTTCAGCTCAATAAGCGGCATGCTTGAAATGTTCGAGAGGCCTGGTTTCCTGGGCATCCTCCTTTCTTTTTTTTTTATATGTTGTTTGTTTTTCTCCTCCATCTCTTTCTGTTTCTCCCATCCCTCTCTCCCTCTCTCCCTCTCTCTCTCTTTCTCTCTGTGGCTCATCAGTGTGGTTGTTCATCGGTAATGACTCCCACTGTGGCAGGGCCCCTTTAAGGTTGAGGTCCCCCCCCCCCCACCCAACCCCCACCCCCCATCCCTCCATCCTTCCCCCTCCTTCAGTCCCATCCGTTATGCATTATTCATGGGTTTACAATCAAATGAGGGAACATCGGTTGGTAGCAGGAGACATGGTGCATGGCTCTTCCTCCCCAAAAGTCCCCCGAGGTGCCCCAGTCTGGTACCCACCATCACCCACTCCCCCTAACCCCCGCCCTGACCCAGCCCGCCACCTCCCTCTCACCCCTCCTGACACGGTGACAGATTCTTTTTTTTTCATTTTTTTTGATTAGGGTGGGGGTCCAGACACATTGACTCCATCTTGCCCTTTCCTGGGGTTGTTGGCAGTCACGCTGGTCAGTTGTGACCTCCGCTGCCCTTTGGGGTCCTCATCACTTCCTTTTCCTCTCCACGGGGATGCACCCAAAGTGTCTGGCACCTTTTCGGGAGGGTGACTAAGGACGGGTGGGTTTATTCCTGCGATGGGTCATCTTTCATTTTGAAGGCTGCTTCACGTCGGCCAACTCACTGGTTTTACATCACTGACAAGCTGATTAAGAATTAATGTAAAGATTTAATTTTGTCCAAACTGTCGTTGCCAACTCTTGGTACTTACCCTCGTGTCCTCCATTAAACTCTGTGCCTCGTAGCATCGGGGAAACATTCATTTAACCAGTACATCTTCTTCTGCAGCTTCTTTCAGACATGGTCTCCTCTGTATTTTCTCTTGAGGAAGTGCTCGTGTGAATATAAATGTCTGAGTGAGGTGCTCTGAGGTTTCTGTAGACTTTATCCACGTGACCTCCTGGAATAATGTCTGTAGAAATTCAGGAGAAGACGATGTGTAATGTGGAGGATTTGTTGCTCAGGTTCAGGACAGCAGCCATAGCTTCGTCAAATATTATATTCATTTTGGATCTTAACTAATAAGGAACAGAAGTGAGAATGAAATATCAAGTGTAAATTTGGGCATTGAGGAGGTGAAACTAAACTGCATTTAAACTTTATTCTACATTGTGTTAATGTCTCTACACAGATAGGAATTGCCTTATTGCAAAGATGACAACAGAAGTGCTGCTGAAGCTTCCGGTAAGGAGGGACTTCCTCCCCCCACCACACACAGATCTTCAGTGATTGTAAGTGTGATTGTAAACTCACAGTATCTAATTGTGCTACAGCTGAGGGCCTCTCCATCAGGATGATAATAAAAGAAGGAGTTAACTGAGTTGGATCATGAGAGACGTTGTCTTCATCACCATTGCTTTCAACGGCAGTCTGCATTATCTGGTCAGGATTGCTTTATTGTTAATTGTTTGGACTTTCACAAAGTTCCTCACTGGGAGCTGATTATTCACAGGTCTCCTCCTCCACAAAACAAACACTGAGGAGTTTAACGGTAAATAAGTGTCGAAGGAGCTTCAAGCCAATATGTCACTTACGTTGTTCAGCTCGTCTAGACATCTAATTTCTAAAATTCTTAATCCAGTTTTAAATAAACACACAGACGCACATGTAGGGGATGTGATGCCACTGACTCTCTATTTTTCAATATTGCAGGTGCACAATTCAACACATATAACAGTAGACTATTATTATTATATATAAGTATTAATGCGGAAAAGTTATTTATTGACTGATTATACCTTTTAACTCAAAGGCCACATAGAGTTGACTTTGAACGCCACGTGTTTCTTTGACGTCAGCCACAAATGTTTAAATGACTAGTCAGTTAAAAATGCCCGTCCTAAGTTCCCAGGATTCATTCTTCAATCGCCTGTGGCGCAGTGAGCACTGTCAAGATTAGAGTGCTGAACAGAGAGACACTGAGAAGGAGAGAAATTCCCTCAATGCGGTGCCTGTAGTAATAGTTGAATGAAGAGGAAAGATTACAGATTAACATATTAAATGCCAAGATAGGCCCACCTGGTGTGTGACAGATCTTTCACACCGCGCAGCCACTGGAAATGGAAACGGATCCTAACTAGGTCTCTTGTGAGTCATTTTATTCTGATCACTCTGGTGTACTCGTTTGCTGCTTCTTTTATTACCGGCTTTCTGAGCGAGGGATTAAAATTGTGTAATCATGTCGGTAATTGAAATTGCAGGCTGCGGATCTTGTGCATTGCTTAAAGCCACGTGCGCTCTCACACAAGTCACCTGTCTGTGAATCACGGCTCTCTGCTCTGCTCCCGTTCAGAGTCGCCCTAAACCCACACCGCAGCCAGTGTCTCCTTTTCTTAGCCAGCCCATAAATATGCCATTATGGTTCTCTTATTATGCTCATTATTGGGGTGGATGGAGCGGCGTCTGCGTCCATCACGGCCCCTCTAATGTGGGTCTAATGGTTCTGACCTGTACGGGACACAGGTGGTCCCCAGAAAAGCCTTGATTGGGTCCATTTATTAAGCTGCTCTGGCGCCAGAGAAGGTCCAGTTAGTCATTTGCGTGTGGGGCAGGTTCCATTCCCAAGGAGGATGATGGGCTGCGGCCCCCCCTACACTCTGGTCCCCCCCCCCCGTCTCACCCCATAGCCCCAGCTTTGTTCTTTCCTAATGGCTCAATTAAACGGGTTAATTCGGAATGGAGACCTTCTTCGAATCTGTGAGATTCACCCGGCCCCCTGCTCTGCCACATCAGCACCAGCACACACACACTCACACACCGCTAGTGCTCTTTTGCTTAACCCCCCCGCTCCAGTTCACGCACACACCGACTCCAAACCCACATTTATTATTCACGACAATCAAATTTGGAGGTGGTTGAAGAAAGTTGCTTTTCTCCTTCTCTCTCTTTCTCTCTCACTCTCTTCCGTACCGCTCTCTCCTGCTCTCCACCTCCATCCCCTCCGTGCTCCTCTGCTCCTCCTCTCCACTCGTCACCTCTCCTCTCCCAGGGAGGAATTGCCTTTATTGCGACAAACAGTCTGTGGAGCCCTTGGCTCTCGGCAGCCCAAACCAGTCATTGATGCAGGCGGTCGGGAGAGCAGGCAGCCAGGCAGCCAGGCAGCCCCCCCACCCCCACCCCCCCCTCCCCGTCAGGAAAATGAGCAATTCTCTCATTGTAATAATGCGCCTCTGTCATCTTCCCATTATCGGCATGATAAAAGATGAAATATTCAGGGAGGCTGGCCTCCTAACCTGATCTGAGCGCGATATTGGGCCTGTGGAAAATGAGTTTTATCAGCTTTAATATACTCCTTGGCAGACTGACCCTTGAAATTAAACATTATTACAGAGCGGATATTTAAAAAACCGGGGCCACAAATTACATCAAAATGAAAATATTAAGGAACATTACGAATATATCAAGTGGCGCTTCTCTCCCTCTCTCTCCTCCCGCTCGCACACCGGCTCTCCCCATCCTGACACCCCCTTTCTCATCCAGCCTCACCCGCACCACCAATTCACCCCCCCCCCCCAACCGTCTTGGATGAGCACGGCTGGGGATGCGGCAGGCGACGTTGTAAGTGTCACTGTTGTTCTGTGTGTGTGAGTGTGTGTGTGTGTGTGTCGGCAGTGGGCTGCCAGGGAAATAATAACAATGCTGCCTGTCCCACCAGCTTCATACGTCTGCATAAACTAATTAGACCTCGACGCTCTCATCACCTGCTTTATTGAGAATGGAGCGGCGAACACTGGCTGGAAGTGTGGCACTGGAGTCGCACAGTGTGTTCCTACACTCATGTGTTTGCATGCTTGAGAGCAGCGGTGGGCCCTAAACGCTGTATTTGGCGTACATCTTTTTGTGTGTGTGTGTGTGTGTGTGTACTACCGACGGCGGTTTAGTTTTATATTTGCCACATAAATAAAGATTTGCTCTTGAAAATAAGTGAAAAGACAGGTGAAGGTGTCTCTGGACCCTGAACATGACAACTCACGCACAGTAATTCTCCTGGCAAATAATGGGAAACCCGCTCGGAAGTGAGTTTCTCTAATCACTTTAAAAGTAAGAAAATCCCCCAAATCCATCTGCCCCCCCCCCAAAATGGAGGCAAAGTGATGTTGGTTCTGTGAAGTGTGTGGTGATTTGTCACTTTGTGATGGGGATATGAGAAATGCAATAAAAGGCGGAGGAGAGATGTGATTTGAATAGATTTCAGAGGAAGTCGGTCCTTGGGGGAGTTGGATGAGTAAGCAGTGTCCCCGAGGACCGAATTAAAACTTTACTTTTGGTCACGGCGCCCCCCTCCCCATAGTGCTCCCTTCGCTTATCGCCTCCATGTGTGAATGTGTGTATGCATGGGTTTTATATAATGTGTGTGAGTTGGCGTATGAGCATGTATGTGTCTGACTTCCCTGTTTGGGTCTGTATGTGTTTGTGTGTGTGTGTGTGTGTGTGTGTGTGTGTGTGTGTGTGTGTGTGTGTGTGTGTGTGTGTGTTTCCACTCGTGTATGTGTGTCCCACGCAAATGGAGCGCTCTCCTCTGCCCCTCGCCCTGAGGTTATGGGGGGATACACACAGCTCCCTCTGCCAGGCTCAGATGAGTATTCACAGCAGCACGCCCCTCTCCCTTAACCCAGCACAGGGGAGCTTTGCATATTGAGGCTGTGTTTGTATCTAACTGTGTGTGTGTGTGTGTGCGTGTGTGTGTGTGCGTGTATCTGTGTTTGTGTGTGTGTGTGTGTGTGTGCACCAGCCTCTCTCCCCTGCCCAGAGACGAACAAGGGGTCCAGTTGATTCCATGCACATGCATTATTATTATTCCATTGGTGATTCAGCTGGCCTGGTTGGTGCTGAACTCACATGGCTGCATGCATGCATGCACCGAGCCTCGACATGAATTGATGCATTCCACCAGCTCACGTTTTTTTTTACAGTGTGTGTACACTGTGTAAAATGCTCAAAGTTCCCATTGTCATTGGCTGGGTTAATAGCATATGTCAGAGACAGAGGTAAGCACACGTGATGCGTCATATAACCCTATGAGTGTTGTGTCCAGTTGAACTAGCACCGTGCCTGTATGCAGGGTGCTAGCTCTGTGCTGAAGGAGGGATCAGGTCAAGCAAAGAAATGAAGGTGGGGGGGAAAGGCAGAATGAGAGAGAACAAAAAGGGGAAGAAGGCAAACGCAGAATAAAAGGAACAGACGCCACAGGAGTTGGTTGCCAGGAGGGGAGGAAACAGCAGAGGGAAAATGGCTTTCTCCATCCCTTCCTCCTCTCTTCCATCCTCCCTCTTTTCGCTCTCTCTCTCTCTATCTCTCCTCCTTTTTCTTTTCTCGCTCACTCTCTGCCACTTGATTCATTATGCTGATATACACAGTATTTGCTTCCTGAGTGAGCCCCCCTCTGCTCTCCCGCCCTCCTGGAATGCACACACTAGTGAATACACACTCCCCCACACACACACACACACACAAACACACACACACACACACACACAGAGAGAAAGGTGGTGGTGGTGGTGCCATAAATATAGCAAACGACACAGCCTAGCAGCCGAGCAAGGTCAGCCGCGGCCCAGGATGACAGTGCCGTGGGCGCTGCACCGAGCTCTTGTTAGAAATGCACACAGATAGCTCATTAGGACGGGCCCCTGAGGCCCCCCAGACACACACATGCACACACAAACATATACAAACATTGATCCATTTACTGTTTAATTGCAAAGTTACCGTGTGCGCTCTGCCGGAGAACACGGACTTGCTCTTCGACAGGATTCAGTCCGCTCCTCTCATCAGTTGCACCTTTACTCCAAGTGCCAGGTTGTCTGCTGGTTTTAGGCGTGTAGTTTAAAATGTGAACCTGCAGGAGTGTACATGAGTGTTTTAGTTTGAAGTATTGTCTTCAAGGTACTACACATTTACACATTACATATAAATATGAGCAGTGCAAACACAGCTCAGTGTCAAAGGACAAGCTTTTCTCTCCGTGGTCAAACTGTCACGTTTACATGAGCACGGGATGGAAAACATCCCATAGACACTCAGAATAGAGCTGTCTCTGTTTTTTCTCTCCAGCCACATGTGAAGCTCGATCTGTTGGAAATAAGCAGGAGAGAAAACTTTAAGAGCGATGGACTCGTGGATGTCCTGTGAAACTTTTGTAAATGCACGGTAAAAGTTAAGTGTGACGAAACATGTGCGAGGGAGAGGGCAGGTGTGTGTGTCTGTGTGTCTGTGTGTGTCTGTGTGTGTGTGAACAGAGTAGAGGTACTTGGCTCATGCTCCGGACACGCCTGAGAGACTCTGTGAGTGTTGCCCTCCTCCCTCCTTCACGCCAGCCTCAGACACATGCTGGGACACACACAACTAGTTCTTCACTCTCCTTTATCCCTCTTTTTTTTCCTCTCTCCGCCGTCCCACTCTTTCTTTTCTCTCACTGATAATACATTTTTTTTTTTTATGGCCCAGAGTTTTTCTTTCTACTCAACCACAAAGCTGTACTGTAGCTGCGTGTCATGCGTATTGCTATTTTTCTATTATGTGGTGAGTAATGGCTGTCCCGGTGCAATCTCTCCTCCAATCTCTTTCTCTCTGATGTCACCTGAAACCAGAACATCTCCTGTCCTGCCTCCCGGTGTCCTCTCCTCTTCTGCCCCGGCTATATCAAATAGATGAATGCAGTAGTGATTGTCCCCTATGCCAACCTCCACCTCTGCACACCCCATCCTTGGACCCCTCCTCTGCCCCCTCTCTGCCTCCTGCCCGGCCGGGGGTGGTGTCAGTCTGGCAGGCCCCGGGGCCCGTCAGGCGACCAGTGGGCTGTGACGGGCAGCAGCTCCGCGTCCCTCTCCCTGCAGTCTGGCGCCCGCTGGGGTCTCGTTCGGGAGCGCGGTCTGCCAAAGTGACCTCGCTCCAACTGAGTGGAGAAAAAAAAAAAACACACACACAGGCCGAGGTTCGTGCCATTTCTCCCTCTGCAAACTGGACAGCGCTGCAAACCAATGAACCAGCACTGGTTACTTTATACCCACACTAATGGGGGAGTGCGTCATTAAATACTGCTCCGATGTACTGAGTCATCACGTGAAATAACTTATACTAATTTCATTATTGGGTTTGTGCTCCACAGAACACAGTTTCTTATCGTGTTAAACAGGGTCAGAGCTTGTTGGTTATTATCACAATTTATTCTGAAAGGATCAAGTAATGCTATCGGATCATAAAGAGCACGTGTGACTTTTTCATTACATAAGTATCAAACCCCTTTTTAATTATCTATTGTGTCTAAAGAAACAAACTTCTGCATTTCTAAGAGAAGTGCAATGAGGTTTGGCCTTAAAACGGATTTAAATAATTTCCACTTAGACCTAGAAACAACTGTTTGTGTCTTAAATTGAATTAGAAATATTGATTTCAGTGAGTTTCCTCATAAACTGCCATGACTGGGGATTTGTGTTCTTTCGGTTCACTGGTAGTTAAAACATGCTGGAAGTCGAGTCTTTGCAGTCATCACCTGACAGACACTCTTCTGTATTCATCTTAATTTCGAGGACTTTCGAGGCAACGTTCAGCAGCAGATGGGGGGGGGGGGGGCACAATTATTTGTGTGCCAGAAAAGATCCAGGTGCGTTACACAAACACTTTTCTGCGCCACCATCTCTGGTGGCAAAAACACAACAGCTCAGTCTCTCCTGTGACCGAGCGCTGAGCTGTGCCTGCCGAGGTGAACCTCCCCCTGCATCCCTGAGAGGGTGATGCAGCGAGGTGACACCGTTAGGGAGGAGAGCTCTGGGTACGTGTGTTGTGTGTGTGTTTGTGTGTGTGTGTGTGTGTAGCTTTTTATCTAAATAAAACGTAACGTGTGTGCTTCTGCTGTAGTAAAGGTTACGTTTTCACTCTCCATCTTTTTGTGTAAGTTGTCTGTGACTCCACATCCCGGTCGAGCCTCCTGTCCGGTGTGTGGTCGGTGCAGTCTGCAGGCAGTTTGGTGTCCCGCTGTTCATTTGCATCCCAAACTCTGCTTGTGTGTGTGTTTGTGTGTGTGTGTGTGTTTACTGTGTAATGTACTGTGCTTTACTTCCAACCCCTACCTCCCCCTCTCCTCCCGGCGCCCCGCCCTACCTCAGTCCCATGGAGATGCGTCGGGGTCAGGGAATATGGGGAGAGGAACACAGGGAGGCCGCACTCCACAACTTGAAAGGAATTCTAATGAAGCAGCACAGTCGCGCTGCCTATTCCCACGACAACAGGCCCCAAACAAATAGCTGCATTTGAAGTCCCCTCGTTTTATGACTTTGAAAAAGCTGCATGTGTGTGTGTGTGGGGTTGTTTTTGTTTTTTGGGGTACAGTAGCTGTCTGTTTTGTGTGTGTGTGTGTGTGTGTGTGTGTGTGTGCTTGTTTGCACAAGCGTCTACCTCCACATTTCTTTCTATGAAACTGGCCTGGGAGCTGATTGACTTTTTAATGTTTACACCAGAGGATGTAATTATCGTCTGCTATGACCGGAGATATAGACTTGTTTCTGGATTTTTAATTACTACACTCACATCGTTGTGTGTTTCCTCTCTTAAAAAACACTTCACATGTGTCACGAGCAGAAGTGAAGTCTGCGACGCAGGTATGAGAGGATAATTAGAGGGTTAATCTCTATTTTATATTTAATATCAAGATACTTATTTCATCCAAGATGCAATTAGTCATTCTTTCATAACACTTTGTATGATTTTTTGATTCTTACATAATTTTGCAGTATGTGCACACGTACATAATTGTGACATATCGATAATTTCCAACAGATTCTAATTGAAGCTATATTCTTTTCCGGCTGGATTTACCAACATTACCAGTTTAGGATCTGAAAACCACAACAACTTGAACTCTATTCAAATTTTCTTTTGCCGTCATCAGATCTAAGAGTTAGACTTTAAATCACGTTGCCTTCTGCTCTGAACTCAATTTGAACATCACTCAATTGTTTAGTGGAAACAGGGGATTTACGCTTTTATTTTGTATTACCTCAGCATTCACTGTAGAAAAGGAAAATCAGTTTTATGTCATTCTAACTTCAGTCTCACACTCAGGATACACTCTTATATGACAGGACCCACTACATCAATACAGAACAAGCCCTTTAACACCACATGCACCTGTTATCATGCACGATACCCACCTCTGCACTACCCTCCTTTGAATACACACTAGAACCTCTTTGAAAGACAATGCAGAAACAGATGAGTGGGGTGTGGTGGCCAGTTAGGTGTCTGCATAAATATTAATATCAGGACCCCCTCACCCCCCCCACCCCCCACCCCCCATCCCCTTCCAGCCCCCTCTGTGCATGTGTGTGTTTTTCTTTGACAACCTCAGGATGCATGTACGACGGCGCCCATGAACCGAGATGTCTTTTATTTCTCAGTCCAGTGCCTTTGCATCAACTGAGCGTGGCGTGGAGCGGGGGGCTGCCTGGTCTGGTTGGCTGCCTGCTCTCTGGCTGGCTGGGGCCCCGGCCTGTGTGTGTGTCTGTGGCGCCGTGCGGCTGCTTCGCCTGCTCTGCGCAGACGGCGCGGGTGAGAGTGTCACTCCACAGAAGCAGCATGAGTTGAGCTGTGTAAACAGTAAATAATAAACAACTGCTCTAATACATTATTGAGAGAATCACTTTAGGCAACTGGGACAGCATGAAATGCATACCCCCCCCCCCCTCCTCCTCCTCCTCCCTCCCTTTCTCTCTCTCCCCCTCTCCGTCTCTTTTCAAACTTGCGCTCTTTATGTTTTGAATTGTTGGTACTGCTAAATATGAAACAGAGCTGTACTGTCTTTGCCTTTTTTTAAATATCTTTTTTTTTTACGGTTTATTAATTCAGCCTCATTGCTTTGATTCTGCATCTTTGTTCTGGTGATGTTCAAATATGGCTGCTCTGATCATCCATGTTCCCAACTGAAGACAACTGATGTTTTCATTCATGAGTAGACTGCGTGTTGTTTTTTTGATCATTGCATTAATTGTTTATTGAACGTCAGAAAATACTGTTTTAATTGACCATCACGAAAAGAGCCAGAAGGTTTTCTTTGTTTGACCAATTATCCTCAAGTTTTATTAGAAATTTACAATATTGTGTTTTACGACAAAGAGAAAAGCAGCTAATCTTCCCTCAGAAGTGGAAAACCTGCAGATTAGTGCCTTTCTGATGGATGACTCAGTCGCCCGCTAATTTTTAAACATGTACCCGATTGACTAAATGTTTCAGCAGTAGTGGCTTTGTTAGAAAAAAATCAATAATCTGATGATTTCCTTCATGTTCAACCAACAGCTTCAAAGTAAACCCTTCATTTTAATGGTGAACTAACAGAAAACCTTTAAAAGAAAGAAAAAACATCATATATACCCCCCCCCCCCCCCCCCCCTCCACTTCAGTAGCATGTTTGCTTATATTGCGTGAACATAAAACAAGCACCTGAATCTACCTGCTTTGGAGCATGTAGTAAATCGAATATCCTCCTCCAGTGGCTTATTGAGCAGAATAATTACATTGCACATATTGAATTCCACTAATGCTCCAAAGGTAGGTCTTATTTAATACCACAACTCCCCGAGGGTGCGCAGCATGATTTGGAGCACACATCTCTTCACTGCACCTAACGCTCCGGATAGAGTTGCACATTAAAGCAAAAAGTGACAACACTTGTTCCTGTAGTTAAAGTTGGTGGAATTGGTCTGAAAGCCACAACTGGGAATGGAGTCGTTATTTTTTTGTGAATATTTCTGTTATGTTTTAAACCGTGATGATTATTATTTTCGCCCTCAGCGTGTCATATATTTATGAGGTGACTTCTTTTTCGCTGTTCATTTCCCAGCCATAAACCATTCATGCTTTTAAGGGGAAAAATGATTAAGATGTTTAAACAGGAATTCCCGCTGATTATGTGCGTTTATGTAAACAGATGCCACACTCAATGATTACGTGTAATGTACGTCTTAGGGTTATGGCTTCTACAAATCCTTGAATGAAATTAGAAGAGATTAGGGGTGGGGATGTCTAATTTTCATGAAGGAACAATCACCATGTTTTAGCTCAAGGGCTTTTAAATCATATCTTTGGGATTGGGGAATGGCAATACCCGCACTGGCCTGAAGATGGCAGCCAAAACCTAGTTAGCCGCCATGTGAATTTACCGCCTCATTTTCTAAATATTACCTCTCAGGTCAAATGTATCGTCTGTGGTAGGATCATCTTTTACCTGCATGTGTTTTTTCGCATCACTTACAATACAGCAGTCAAAGTAGAAAGAAGACAAATTTAAGCTTTGTTACCGTTTAAGTGAGATGCATTCTCGGTGTTGTGCAACAAAAAGGGGGGTTAAGCATGATGGATGACATTCAGAGAAACACAGTATGGTCGTTGCCACAATGAAAACAGGAGGAGGAATATCTGTGTGATTGGGCAGAAATTAAATTGTGGGTGTTTCATGTATATTTTTTTTTTGTTGTGCTGTTTTAGCAACACTTCCCGAGACCGAGAATATAAAAAGCTGTGAGTGGGGGAACTGCTTATAAAACATGAAAATGACTCAAGGTCCGCGTGCATTCAATAAAAAGGCAAAAAGGAGTTATGCTAATTCCGATTAAAATAAAGTGTGAATTTGTCTTCAATTAAAAAAGAAAAAAAAAAATGGTAGTGACGCAGGTAATGTTTCTAGCAGATGGATTTTTTATCCACTGTTGCGGTCGCACTTTTCTAAGTTGAGTGTCGGTGAAGCACACGTTGTCTCTGCCACAGTTTGTGTTTCGATGAAGCGTCCAGCGGACATGTCCCCTGCATCAGGACCCGTCTCTCACCGGCTGCTCATCCCTCCATTCTCAGCTGAGACAATGGAGAGGAGGGGAGGACACAATGGGAGGGTTGGGTGGACAAGTGAGGAGAGGGGAGGGGCAAGAAGGGGTGGGGTGGGGGGGGGGGTTTAGGGGGGAAAAGGGGGTCTGTATGGGACACACACACAAACATGCAGGAAAGCACAGACACACACACACGCAGGCCAACACACAAACAGAAGGAGGGTGGCGAGGAGGGAAAGGTCATATAGGTCAGCGATCAGGCTCTCTTTATCTGTGCGTGTGTGTGTGTCCTATGGTGTGCATTTGCAGGATTGTATGGACCCATGTTCACACACACATACACACACGCACACACGCACGCACACAAACTCCACACCATGGGCAGTCTGGGTCATGCCTGTCCCTTCACAGTCCACTGCGCCATTATTGATGGCTTGAACTGATACCCCAACAATGAGTGAGGGTGCATTGTCATTTGTTTTGCGTGCATTTGTCCGTGTACGTGTCTAAACGCATTTTGTGTGTGTGCGCGTGTGTGTGTGTGTGTGTGTGTGTGTGTGTGTGCGTGTTAAGGTGTGAGAGGATTAACCAGAACTCTTGGAGATGTCAGGGAAATCCAGGGTTCAGATTTCTTCTCTTTATTTCTCTTTTTCCATCTTCCACTCTCTCTACACACACACACACACACATGCACGCACGCACGCACACACACAAAGCCTCTGTTGACACGCCAACTGATGGTATTTTGCACACATGCACACACAGGCACAATAGGAGCCTGGTGAGGAGCCGAGGAATGGGGCCCCTGCGGGAGGGCCCCCCTCCTGGTGCAAATCAATATATGGGAAGCCATGCAAGTATAAAAGAATCATTACTCTCATAGGGCTTATGAGGGTACAATACATAATATGGCTTGTGAGAGTATGTGAGAAAGTGTGTGTGTGTGTGTGTGCGTGTGCACATTGACACCTGTTGTCTCCATCCTGCTGGTGTCATTTAAAGAAAAGCCAAATCTCCTTGATATCGTCACTGTTTAGAGGAGAGGGTTTATGTTTTGTACAGGAGTCGCTGGTTCTGCAGCGTCTGGTGTAGTGGTTCCTCTCACACAGCGCAACACAACAAGGCAACCGCACACATCCAAGTACTCCGAGTCAAACGTGTGCAGATCCGTTGGCTCGGTGCGAGGGAACAACAAGCGTTTGCTGCCTGAACCTGTGTCTAACAAGACGCTGTGTTTTTCCTCACTAATCATGATTGCTGCCACTATCTTCCCCTCCAGCCCACCTCTTTCAACCCCCTCACACATCAATGACAGCCTCCTTTCATCTGCCGGTGTGCAGCCCCACATCCACCATGTATTTACAAGGCCCGAAATGAACAGAGCAATTATTATCAGTCATGCTAATTCTGCAGATAATGATCAAAAGCCGGGGTCCTGTTCCCTCTTTCTTTTCCCTCTCTGCCTCTCCGCCTGCTCTGGGGAGCGAGCAGTGGTGACAAACCTCCCCTTTTATTATTTCATGGCCTGTTTAAAGATTTAGTGAGGCCCACAAACCACTACTTTTAATGACCAATTAACAGGAGCAAAGCTCTCATCGGAGCACCGCGGCCTCGTTCAGGATTTGCTAGAGTAAACAGTGGTACGCCGTCAGTCGCGGTGGTGGTGGTGGTGGTGGTGGTGGGTGTGGTGGTGGTGGTAGAGGGGGCGTATGTCTCGTTACTGGCTCACCGTTCAAACTTGCACACATACAAACAGCCATGCATGTACACAAACCACACACACACACACACACACACACACACACACACACACACACACACTCTGCTTCACTGCTTATTAAAACCTGGAGGAGCAGCAGTGCTAACCAAAACCTTGAGAGAGAGAGAGAGGGAGAGAGGGAGTCAGTCAGCAAGAGTCAGAGTGAAGAGTCCCGCTCCCACTGGGTATGTTTTTTTTTTTCGTTTCCAGAGGGAGGGGTTGAAATCTAAAATGATGCTCGCTGCAAAGTCAGCCCGACTCCATCTGATTCAAGAGGCAGCGAAATGGTGTTGAAGAGAGAGTAAATGAGTGGAGCCTGCATCATTAGCATTGCTCAATAATGTAGCTGGGGGGTAGGACAGCACCACCCAAGGCCACAGGCTTTCTGAGCGGCTAATTTGGACCCGTCTTGTTTATGGGTAGAGCGAGCAAGCCCCTCAAGATGACTGTCAAGCTGCGGCACGCTCCCCAAACTAAACAAACATATATGAATACACACTGCTTGATGAAATCCACAACATGCATGAGTGATCAAGCATGCACCAAAACACCACTGTAACTTCTCAGCAGCCGAGGCCTGAAGTGCGAAGGCTGCTATTAGGACCGAATGTGTGACGAGGCTACAATTGATTTTGCTTTCAAATGAGTTTGAGAATGACAGAAATCAACTAAATGCATTTTTGTGCAATATGTGGAATGTAAACATAACTGATAATATAATCAATTAACTGATTACTGGATTCCTGATAATTGGATAATTGGGAAACTTTGTAAGATACCAGATACTGACTTGTGATAGCGCCTCACGTGTTTTCATTTCATTAAAACTTTACAGACCAAATGATGGATTGAGAAAAACAAGTGGCAGATGAAGGAACTTTGCACTGAGTTGAGCACTTCAATGAAAACAAGCCTCATAGCTACAGTCACATTATATTTCTGAGGGACACATCTGTGCCAGTAACAGGTCTCGTGATCTTTTTGCTAACGTACAGCGGCTGAAAATAGACAATTTACTTTGATTTATTTTTAACTTTTGTTCAAACGAAGTGATGGACCTAATAATCCTTTGAATCATATATCGTCCTACCTTTTTCCCAATTACAAATCAGTGTTGTATTGTGTGCATATGCTAACCTGTATTAACATCCACTTCCCAGTCTCTCATCTGCATATCGTGGTGTACAGAACACACATGGAGACGGGGCATTGTTTAGCTCGAGAAGTGTTGGGGGGAGATCAGACAACCTGGTTAATAAGACAGTGTGTTGATTGTATTTGTTTTCCATTTGTCTCTCATCGTTTGCATTGAAGACGCTCGGCGGTAATTAAGCCACTAAGTGAAACTGAAGCAGGCGAGTCGTGGGGCGAGCGCCGCGGCAGCTTTATGAGACGAGAACAACAGCGGCAGGATGACAAGAGCTCGGTGGAACAATGCATGGAAATGGAGATCCCCCCCCCCCCCCCCCCCCATCAGGAGTATCCTATTGTAACAAGGACAAAACTGAAACAAAAAACAACAAAGAACTGGAGAATCTAATACCACAACGTCGGATTGATGCCAAAGTGCTTAGCATAATGAAAGCATGGCATTTGTTAGTGGGTGTGAATATAAACACGTCGCACAGAAGCCAGACAGGTAAAAAAAACAACCTGTGTGGGAGTTTGGTCGGTGAAAGATAAGGAGAAGAAGAAGGCACAGAATGATAGAAACAATGCGTTGTATAAAGAGAGTCATGTAGTGAATCATGCGTCACGGTACAGTAGAGCGGCCTCTTTGACTGTGAGGTGGTGCATCACGTTGATTCCCATGATCCCATGCTGCTTCATGACATCATCAAACCCAAACGTACAAACCCAACCACACATAGAGGAAACTGTGAACCATTTGAAAAGGTTGAATTTACTTGATAAATGCCTGAAGGATGTAAACGTTCAACTAATGGAATCAAAGTGTGTCGTTGATTAATCTCTATAAAACATTTTTTACCAGTTACATTCTAGTGAATTACAGTTTATATTAAGGACCATCTCGGACTCGTGGATCCTTCTCATCAACCCTCACCTCTCCTCCCTCAGGAAGTCCAAGCGAAGGACAAAGACCATCTTTTCAGGCTCTCTCGGATCCCCCTCTTTAGTCCGCCTTCGTTCCCCCTTTCTCTGTCTTACCCAATGAACCCCAGCAACAAATCAATGGCCAGGGATAAACACAAATCCCCCGTAGAGGTGACTTATAGAAAACAATTTGAACCTGCGCACCTTGCATAGGCGGCCCTGCACAGCCTTTTAACTGTATGGGTCTAACCTCAAACCTCCTCTGTCTGGCAGTCGATTGAAATTAGATTCCCAGGTAGATTCGAGAGCTGGGGGGGGCGGGGGGTGGGGGGGGTTGGAGTGTCAGGAGGGGAGCGGGTCTACGCCAGAGGAATATGTGGTTGTATAAACACAGCCTGTGAATGTTAACGTTAACCAACGCCGCAGTGTTTCAAAGGAGAACGGCACCTGACAGTGTTCTAATATCAAGGATCTAACATATTGAAGTCATCACTGAAGATGGAGAACCGCTGCATGTTTTTGTAAATTACCAGATAATTGATGAACACATATAGAGGTGCTGTGTGTGTGTGTGTGTGTGTGTGTGTGTGTTGAGTGAGTTCAATGTCATTATTGATTCTGATTCTGGTTAATTTATCCCGTATTTGAAATGAGCGGATGTATATGTAGAGTCGCGGCCCATTGTGTTACCTTACCTCCGACTCACAGCGGCCAAATGGCACCTAATGACCTACACAATCAAACATGACACACAGGATCAAATGACAGCGAGTGTGAAGAAGACACAGAGATGAGACCTCGGCTTCCTCAGGGGGAGACCTGAGCCTCGAGCTCACACCGGGGAATGGGAGGTGGTGGGGGGGGGGGGGGAGTTTGGGGAGCACGGGCGAAGGGGCTGCAGAGGAGGAGGAGGAGGAGGAGGTTGGTAGGACCAGGGCCTTGTAGTGAGGGGGCCCTCAGAGGGCTCCATCCCCTATTTGCAGATCTGGTGAGGTGGGGGTGTTTCTACATTATCTCCTTCTTTATTCCGCTCACCCCCCCTCCACTCTCTCTCTCTCTCTCTCCCAGTCTGTCTCTGTCTCTCTTCCTCTCTGGTCATGCTAATTGCTCCCAAGGTCAGAGCGTCGGCTGCGCTCCTCCGAATGCCCCCCCCTCGCCCCCCCCCAAAACCCTGGCTTTGAATGGCATGTTTTGATCAGACCTAATTTGATTGGTCGACGCTGTCTGGGGTGGATAGGGACAGCACTTTACAGCCCACTGCTTTTGATGTGTGTGGATGTGTGCGTGTGTGTGTGTGTGTGTGCACGTTAGGGTGATGCATGTCAGGTTATGAAGTATCTGCGGATGAGTGCATGAGAGTGTTACACGTCAGCAGGGAAGTGTTTTCTGAGGGGTGTCAGAGTGTGTAAAGGGGGTGTGTGTGTGTTAAGGGCGGTTTATGTCACGGGCGAGGGTGATTTTGTGTACTTGAGTGTCAAGGAGAGTTTGATGTGTTTTGATTCAGCATATGGCAAGTGTGTTGGGAGATGTGGTCAGACATGGATTGAAATGCTACAGCTCAAATAGTGATCCTCATCCTGCCCATGTTGGACAGGAGCAAAAATGTGTGGCGCACAATAACAATTCCACTTGCCTGGTGGGGGAATGGTTCACTGTTCATCATGTCAATATTTTAATTAATTCAGTACTTGTATTAAGTAATTTGATTAAATATATTAACTCCTATCTTTCCCTCATTAGAAGACATTTTTTTAAAGTAAACTGTATTTGTTTTTCTTTAACGTTATTAAGATAATTTCCAGTTTGAATAAGGCACAACAAACTTTGTTGTGCCTTGATTACGATTATGTTCAATCATAAAATCAACTATTACAGTTATGGTTTCTTCCATATTGTCAATAAACAAATACAATTTCAGCACAATCAAGTGTTGCCTGCGTTTTCAAATGGTTATAAATTAAAATTGTAATTGAAATTGAAACTTTAAACTTTTTGCATGTAGGGCAAATGGCTTTAACTTATTTCCACCCTGCTCCATCCTGCCACTCGTCTCTGGCTGAGCTGGACTAGTATCTTCCTCTCTGGAGTCCGGAAACAGCAGCAGCCCCTCGGTGCACCTCCCTATTTCAACTACAGTCAGATCCCCAGTGAGTGCCAGTGCACTAGGTACAGTAGGAAGTCCTCGGGAGGCAAACAGGCCATGTGTGTCTGCTGTCTGACAGCAGCGCTGATCCGGCCCCTATGAGTGAGATTGATAGGGCCTGTGATCAGGGACGCCGCGCTCCCTCCATCGCTGGCGAGATGGATCACATCACACCGCCGTCTCCTCCGCTTCCAGGATAAATGAACTGAGGGGGAATCTATCACTCCCTGTGAAGGAGAGCGAGAGAGAGAGATAGAGGGAGGGACGGAATACCTTACAGAGAAACTGACGAGGATACAGAAGTTGGAAGGGAGGATAAAAGGTAGAAAGTGAGAGAGGCAAGCTGCGGGGGAAAAAAAGACAGGAAAAAGTGAATCGTACCCGGGGAGAACGAGCAGAGAGAAAAAAGGTGTTGTGATGGAGGCAGCTGTGGAGGCCTGCTGCTATGTCAGCCCCCTCCTCTGCCCCCGGTCCCCCTCACAGGTTAGGTGTTAGGGTGTGGGCTTTTTTTGTGTTCGGCTGTCAGCCAGCTATTTGTCACAGTGAGCGATCTGATGCTCCGCTGAATCAATCACACAGGAGCGTGGCTGTGTGTGGACTGTACACATGTGTCTGTGTGTGTGTCTGAACATGAAACTGTGTTTGTGCGTAAACATACATGAATATATGTGCATGGAGGTGCGAAGCCAAGAAAGGAAGCACATCCCTCCCAGCAGGAGGGCGGCCCGAACGCACACTTCATCTTCCTCACACCGGGCAGAGAATCGTCTTCAGGGTGTGACGGGCCTCTTTGCTCTAAACTCACTCTGTTGTGTTTTTTTTAAATCACACTTTCCAATGGTCACGATCATTACTCGGCCCCTGAGCTCCCTCCGCTCCTGCTCATTTGGCCTGGAATAAATTAGACTTTGTCATGGCTGATTGGGAATAGGCACCTTATTGCATTAGGCCATGGTTTATTAGGCAAATGCTCTTAAGACAAGCCTTGCTTAACTGGGTGACAGCATCTCAATTAGGCGGTCTGTGAAATATGCCCGAGCTAATTGCCCCCCAACACAAGCCTCAGAATGGAATCAGAACTTATTCCACTCGACTTTTATGGACATGATTTGGTTTGAGTTGACAGGTGTCATCGAGCTCAAAGGGATTTTGTGTGCGGACCAATGATTGCTCAGGCATTTGTAGTTATTTAGATCTTCCCTTTGATTTTATATGTGTGTGTGTGTGTGTGTGTGTGTGTGTTTGTGTGTGTGTGTGTCTGCATACGAACCTGCTTTTCAGCGTGTGTGTTCAGCTAACTGACACATTCCACATTTGCCGGATATTGTACTCATGAGATTCCCCTCAACTCCTGTCCTCAAAGAATGATGGCTTCAAAAACCTTTCCCCGATGATTATAACTGACTGATTGGCGAGTCCTTAACTTCCTCTGCCTCCTTCAATAATCCCAACATAGCTCTCAAGTGGCCCTGGGCTGTCTTTATGAGTGCCTGCTTGCGTACTTTATGATTGCCTGATGTGAAAATGGCAATGGCGGTACAGGGAGGTAATTTGTCGGAACCCAACAAAGAAATGTTGTAACAATTAATCACGGGGTGAACACCGATGAACGTGGTAATTATGCTCATTAAGTGGCGAGCACAAGGGCAATTATCTAGCATCAGCTCGGGTTGTCACAGGCACGTCAGGCCGCGATGTTGTAATAACTCACCACTTTTAAAGGTTTATCCCCTTTCATCTAATATGGCCTGACGGTGAGGAGTCATGTGTATGCAGCAGGATTGCCACAATGGGGTCGGATGCTTTATGAGCTGTTTAAAGTGCCAAACTGTGTCCTTGAATTTCTACGCAGATCCAGTGAGACGCCTTTTGCACGAGAGTACAAATAAATACTCTTTGAATATGCAAATTAATGTTGTTTGCTTATCCCAAATCTACATAAGAGGGTTCCGGAATATGTTATCGTATAAATGTAACCAAAGATGCCTGTATACTTTCCAAGGTAACCTGGTCATACAATGATATATATATTTATATATATATATATATATATATATATATATATATATATATATATATATATATATATATTCATGTATTTCATTTTATTAAATTGTTGATCAGGGGATTAACACACATGCAGAGGAGGTGGCGTGTGCCATTTGGTGGATTCTTTTATCCAAGGGAGTTTATTTTGAAAGCATTTCAAATTCTTAACTTAATTTGTTACGAGCTGGGCTATTTTTTACATGAACCAACTCATATGAAAGTGTGATTTGACCACATCAAAAGCCAGAGTGTTGATAGCTGTTCTGAATGCCTACAAAGCATTAGTCGGGTATTCATTCAACTGCAGCTCAAATATGAACTGGCACTTTAGGAAATACGTGAAAGAAAATGGAAGTAATTGCACATTTCCAACCACTACTGTTATGTGACTATTAATAGTTTGGCAGATTGTAATAAACACCTTGTTGCTCTAATGATCCAGTCAGGTGCCATTTAACTATTCCAACAAGATGATGTAATTAAAAGAGCGATAATCAAACCTCAAACAGTGATAAGCCAGGTACTTTGTAATATGGCTTTTATTTGTTCCATGTGTTAATTTGAGGAAAGTTGCAGTTTATTATTAATTGCTCCAGTGGAGACAAAGCTCCGGTGTGTGTTTAACTCACATGCTTCATTATCATTTTGTCAAAAAGCCTTTTTCAATTTCACTTTGTCACATTTTGTCTTTATTTTTACACAAACTTTTAAAAGTTTTTGGTGGTATTTAGATTTTTAAATATATTTGATATACAAATTGAAGATGTGAATGGAACGGGAGGATTGAAACTCATCTACAGAGGCGTATAAAGCTATATTACCAGACACTCTTCTCTTAGTGTCTCTTAGGATTCATAGTGTCACTTGATTGTACACACAAGTTGAGTAGTTATTTGCAGAACATGTCTTGAGACATGTTTCAGAACCTCAGTCGTCTCTGACCTTCTAACACCTGGTTAGTGGTTATGCTAGTTAGATTCTTGGCCATCTGTCCGTCCATTTTCTTCTACTTAGCCGTTAGGTCACAGTAGCAGCAGGTTGAGCAAAGCAGTCCAGACATCCCCAGCAATGCTCTCCCGCTCCTGGGGGATCCCAAGGCTGTCCCAGGCCAGATGGGATATATAATCCCTCCAGTGAATTCTGGGTCTGTCCTGGGGTCTCCTCCCAGTTGAATGTGTCTGGAAAACCTTCAAAAGGAAGGTGCTCAGGAGACTTCCCAGTGATATTCCCAAAAATCTCTTCTCCGAGCCGCCTATGTCCAAAATCCTTCCCTGCAAGTTGCTCATTTTGGCCACTAGGATCCAAGATCTCACTCTTTCGGTCCCTGCCCCTACAGATCCACTCGTCCATCTCCTGCATTATACTCACCCTCCCTCTTGAACAAGACCCCTGAGATGTGGCAGAGAGCCATGGCCTTAGACTTGGAGGTGTCGACTCCGATTCCGACCTCTTCAATCACGGCTGTAAACTGCCCCAGCGGGTGCTTGAGGTCATCGGGCTGATGAAGCCAACAGAATTATCTACGAAGAGCAGGGACACAACTCTGAGGCTCCCGAACTGGACACTATCCTCACCCCGGATGCACTTTGGAAAGCTGTCGGTTAATAACACAAGAGTCTGCTTTACAACTCTTTGTGGAGACCGAGCATTGCGATACCCTGATAATTGAAGCACACCCCCGGTTTATAGGGCTCTGAGATGTCTGACGAATTTAGCTTCCCTTCCTACACCTAGAGAAAGATAAGTTACCACCATGTCCTAAAAGGAACACACTTTTTTCACCTATATGAAACTGCCACCGATGCTTGTCTAATGCATATTTTACATCCTGTCTGGCTTACAGTGCAAGTGGCTCACAAGCCCCAGTGAATCGCTCAAATAAAAGGCTGAAACTTAAATCCTTACACACAAATCTCAGCCTTGTAGCTACAAAACCTAGAAATACCGTCGGGCTAATTAAGGTGATTGGCTCGGTCTGTCCCGAGAAGAGGCCCGTCTGCCAATCAAAGGTGGATGTTTCTGCCGTAACAACAGCTTTTCTTTTCCACTTGAAGCCGGAGGAAGAATCAACCTGACAGTGGAGCGTGTGATTGGACAGAACTGTGCAGCCTGTAGCTGTCAATCAGTAAGTGAAGAGTTGAGTATTTCTGACCCTTCTCACAACACTGCACACCCCAGAAGCTGCCAGGCGTGAAAATAATAGATACTTACGATTAAAGAGCCCCAGTTGTAATTATACAAACCAGCTGAGGACACCCAATCCTCCACTTTGTGAATGCACAGTCGGCGTAGTTCTCTCCCGACATACTCTCTCTCCTCTATCTTGGGTTGAGAGAACATCTTCAGGTATCTGTGCTCTCGAGGAGGGCATGGCAGGAGAAAGACAAATAGCGTAGGCTTTTTATCACCAAAGCCCTCCTGGAAACAGACAATAGCCACACAGGTCTTATTTTAGTCACTGCCTTTCGAGGCTGCCAGCCTTCTCAAACTCCCTCTCTCCCTGTTCCCTTTTATTTTCTTGTGTTTTACCTTGGGCACACTTCTCACTCCCTCTCTTCCTCCTTTTTTCCCTTCACTCTCAATTGCAAGCCTATTTGGAACATGTTTGTTTTCATGCTTTTTCCTCTCGTTCTCAATCTCTCCCACCCTCTCATTTTCTCTCGCCTTCCCCTCCTCCCCTCACCCCCCGGTTCCCCTCACAGCGTGTGATTGTGTGAGTGTGTGCATGCATGCGTGTGCATGTGCGGTACATCCATCGATGGATGCGAGGCGTGTATAACCTCAGGTAAGCTCAATGAAGCAGCCTGACTAGCCAGTGTGTCTGTGGGAGGCTCTGGCTCATCTCTGCCTGCATCCCTGTAGCCTTAATCTGTGACAGACCATTTCATAATCACAGCCAAGGGGGCTTCTCTCTCTCTCTGTGTCTCTCGCTCCTCCTCCTCCTCCTCCTCCTGCTCTTCTTCTTCTCCGTCTTCTTCTTCCTCATATCCCTCTCTCTCTCTATTTTCTTTTTTTTCTCTCCCAAAGTGCAATAATTCACAGGCATGCACCCTCCCACAGGCAGATTAGCAGGCAGCGTGCTCGTGCTACATAATCGCAGCACAATGGAGCCCAAACGTGCCGCCGCCACAACCACGCCATGGGGGTGCAATGCATCTGCGCCGTCCCCTCACACCAAATGGCATAGGACAAAATGGACCCCTTCTAGCACCCGCCACCTGCGGTACAGGCAAACCAGCAAGGGCCTAGTGCTTGCTCACTGGCCCATTGCAGACTGATTAATAATTGGATGCATCACTGATAACCTGCACAGGGAGAAGTTAAATTCCTTTATTCTCCAGATACATTTTGGAAACCCTCCTTGTCTTTGTCTTGGAGTGACTTCTTGTGTCTAGTGAATGTTGAAAGTCGGCCAAAAGAAATCTCTTGCCTTGTAATCAATATTTTCCTTTCTTTAGTCATCATGATTTAGACCATAGGTAAAATGAGTTTATCTCTGCAAGTGAAAAAAAGCAAATGGTGGCATCCTGTCTTTGATCTTCACACAACACATGGAAATTTGGTGAACACATTCCCTGCACAGTGTTCGTCTCTAAATCGCTGCGTGAGCCTAGTCGATTACAGTGTGCAACATTAACATATTGTAAAGAAGGAACAAGCATCTTATGATTCATTTTCATTGTCAGAATAATAGCTGAGCCGATTAGCAGCATTGTTGCAATTGGAGAGGCAAAACATCATTACCCTCCTCAATCTGTTTGAGTAATTAAACCATTTGGGAGAATCATCTCGCGTGTTTGCTGATTCAGTCGGAAGGGAAGAAAAAAATGTCTGCTGTTGAGCGCTGCAGCTATATGTAATGTTACATTTATGTATTAGCTTTAAAGGGCTTAAGTGTGAAGCTGTGCACAACTGCTCCGGTAACAGAATGTCAAATAGGATCCGTCGCTCCATTCCAATGCATTTCATATAATACTATAATGAAAGCCTAGGATTTATACCGCATTAGTATCAAGCTCCATCAGATTTAAAGCCCCAAAATCCATTCTATATCCTCCAAGTTTTCCTCCAACATTTTCTGGGCGCTTAATTTAATTTTCTCTCAAAGTGCCAGGCGACCGCTGTTCTTTGGTGTCAGGTGAATGAAATAATTTGCACATACTTTGCGCCTAAACTGTGGAAATCCAGAAGGCAATTGCACGCTTTCACTATGTCACATAAATACACCAAATCTCCTTTTTTGCGGCTACTGTGTTGTTGGAAACACACCATCAGGCTCACTCTCAAAGCTGGATGCCGGAAAAACCTGTGACTTTACAGATTGTATCCAGCTTTCCCTAAACTAGACCTGCTGCGTTACCTTTATAAAACCCATGCTGTATGTTTCCATTCACTCTTTTCTATACACACTAATAGCAATAGATGATACGTACACGTCTCCTTCAGCTCGTCCCCCCTCAAGTGCCACAGGTTTGTCGAAGGCTCGGTTTGTATGTAGAACACATTCATCCTGGTGCAGCTCCCTCTTCTCCTCTTATCCTTTTCTATTTTGCCACCTCAGCACAAGCCCACAGTGTGGTAATCCCTCACAAGTCGGGACAATATGAGTGACACAGAGTGGGTCACAGCTGAAACATGGACGGCTGTACATAAGATATCTCCCCGATTCTGCCTCTCCCCCTGGCTTATGGACCGACCCATAATGCATTAGCAATTTTGTCGAGCCTCTCGGCCTGACATGCTAGAGCCTGATGTGCTGCGGACCTTTTAACACATTGCGGGTTTAAACACACAGGACTTCATTAAAAGAATCATGGCAAGATGATGGGTAATCCACAATCATGTTCACCTCCATTCCGCAGGTCCAAAGAGGCTTGTTAATCCTTGCCTGTGTCGAGGTGGATGCTGGAATGTGCTGGCAGATAAGTACACACTTGTGTTCACGTTCACGTTTAAAAACACCTGCTTGTGTTGCCTGAAAAATATGTCTGAGAAAAAAAAAATATATACGATATAGGAGGGTCAGTCCTGTGGTTTAGACATGGACGGGTTTTGCTCTGGTTGTCTTGTCTATAAAGAATGTCCCATGAGCACCTAAGAGCTAGAGGTACATGCTTGAATGAACAAAGGTAAAGGGTAGGGGGTCACCATTGCCATATTTACAGGGGGGGGGGGATGAAAAGGCGGTGAATCACAAAATAAAACAGAAATACACAGTATAACACAACTCTATAGGGGTCCTAGGAAGAGTTAATCCTGTGGGTTGGTGGGGCTAAACATTGGTAATGTTATGCAGTTGTTGTCTCACTTTTGGCTTTACTCTCTCTCTCCCTCCTTCCCTCTTTCTTCCTCACTCTCCCTCCCTCTCTCTTTCTTCCTCACTCTCCCTCCCTCTCTCTCTCTCCATGTCAGTCCGCTGATTTATAGCTCTGTTTAAGCGAAGGCCACACGTCTCTCCCGACGCTGCTATTTGTTTCAACCCTGCTTCATTTTTCCACTCTACCCCCCTCTGAAGGCAAGCAGGGAACCAACCAAAATTAACCCTGGGCTCCTATGCACAAAGCAAAGTGGGTTTAGTGGCTCTTCCCAGGTTGTACCCGCGTCTGGGAACTTGACAGGGCTGCACGGTGACTCCTCTGTTGTTCTGACAAAGCGCCCGGCAGGCCCCAGCCCGGTGCTGTTGTTTCTAGGAGCGCATTGAAGATGTAGAAAAATGACATGCCACAAGGATGCCATTAATAATGCTCAAAGGCAAGGTTTTCTTGACGTGGGGAAAAATGGCCGACGTCACAAGGCCCTTTTATCAGCCTAATTTCATAAGAGGATTTCATGTCTGAGCAGGAAGAAGTGGCTGTTTTTCCTCTTCTTTTATCTTGTAAACAGCCATTACTTGGAGAGGTACACAGGCCCGCTCCTGGCAGTAAGTGGATATGAGTTTCAAGACCAAACCATCCTTTTATATCAGGCCCGCTCACAAACGCTTTGACATAATCGTGACATCAGACAGGCCTACTCCTTTCACTGCACTTTGGTTCCGACCTGCCCCATAATTCATTGCATTTTCTTGATGAGACATTTTTTTTTCTTTTCTATTCCTATACTGAAAATTAGTTCGTATAGATTTTTCCAGCCGGATAAAGCAATTGTTTGACTAAATCAAAGAGGCAGCTGGAGCCACAATTACATATTGTGAATGTGATTGTGTAACCGTTGATTCTGAATGTCTAAGGCATTGAGAGGGATGTGTCTGACTCGGCTTTTGTGTATTGTTGCTGGTTATTCTGCTACTGTACAATATTGTACCACATTTACACTTTTCTTCTCTTTCCTCTGTGTGTGCCTTTGTGGCAGTCTGGCATGGAGGAGGCTGTTGTTTACCCTGGTAAGCTGCCCATTGTCTCTGGTGGGAATTCCCTATGGGAGAGAGCACCACGGGAACAGGGCTCGGCACCACGCGTGCAAGCATTGGTGGCACTTCTTTGCATCCGCTGGGATCTGGTGCCAGGGGTAACATGTCCATCCCTTGGGACTGGGAGAGATGGTAAAATAGAGGCAACAAAAGGGGAAGAGGGGGACAGACGAGGTATGAAAGCAGAAGACAAACACAAAGGGGTGAGAAAAATCCCCCAGAAGTAGAAGCAGTTGAATACAAAGCAAATACAGATGAGAAAATAACCTGATATGAGGTTTGAAGAAAAATAAATATAAACTGCTTAACTGGAGAGGTGATATAATTGGAAATAGTCTCACTTTATTCACCATTTAATTGATCTAGCGACATCCTGATATGCATATACTGCCAATTAATCTATGACAAATTGTTAGAGAGTGAAAACAACCAGCAGAAATAAATTAGAATCGGAAGAGAAGTCGTCTGTTTCTCTCCCTCGCCCATTTATTTCCTAAAACGAGGCTTCCTGTAGTATGACCTCATCCTCCTGCACCTATGCACAGCAGTCAGCGCTGACTGGAGGCCCCGCCGTGCCCAGGGCTGCAGGAGAAGGCGTGCCCCAGCTCAGGTGTGGTGGTAATGGACGCGGGGCACTGACAGCTTGGGTTAGTCGCCCGGCCTCGATGCGACTTGACAGCAGCAAAGCTCTCAGGGCCCGGTGGACAGGTCGGGTGCTAAAGGCCTTATAGTGAACCTGAAGCGCACGGGAACAGAACAGCACTGAGTCACATCGCAAGTCGAACACGATGAACTGTTGGTCAATCAGTGTCACTCTCCATCACCGCGCTGTTTTGTAATGATAACAACAGACTGCGTAGTAAAAAGGATGTCTTTCGAAATAGTGTTATTATAGTAATTTTCTTTAAATGGAATACGGAATAATAACATTCATTGAATCACATTATCATGCACTAGTCAGGTTCTGTTTTTTCTTCAGTTCAGCTAAATGAGAATCACTTGGTTTCTGAAGGTCTAGATTTAATGGCGTTGCTTAGTTTAGGAGCAGCTCACTGCTTTGGAAGAGGCCGAAACGCCATCGGTCAGATAATGAAAGAGGGGGACGTAAAGTTCAGTGGGAGAGAGCCTAATGCCTTTTTAAGGTGAGCCATTTCGGCACGCAACTGCATTTGTATACATCTGCGTATTTACCCGCAAAGGGAGGGAGGTGACCTTTCCATGTGGAGATGGTGTCTGCATGGAAGCGCTACTTGCTGCATCCTAATGGCCACCCAGGGCCACCTCGCCTCCGTGGCCTGCTGCTGATATTTGCCTAAATGCCTCGGTGAATGCTTCTCTTTTTTTTTTTCCCTTACACCTCCTAGAAATATTTGCAGAGAAACCGTGGACAGCAGTCGAGAGGCGAAAGGACAAAGAAGGTGGGAGTGAGGATCATGTAGCGTCAGGCACTCGGGAGTTATTTTTGCTTTAGGTTAACGAGGTGTTAATTGGTGGCGTTGTCCAATTTTTTCAAGTGTTATTTTCAAACTAGAATTTTTTTGGGTAGAAGGATAAAATTGACTTTGAGCTAAAAGTGTTTTATGTTCTAAAGTTTCAGCGGGTGCTTCAAATAGGAAGAAAGCAGAAACTGACAAACGCACTCGACGGTGTCAGACTGACACAGTATCATTAGTAATGCTGCTCTGAGTGAGGGTTAAGGCAGAGGTCTCTCAGTCAACATGGCTTCCTGCCTCCTGCTGCTCCGTGGATCATTAGGAAAATGAACGATTGGAGGGCTGTGTGTGTTTGTGTGTGTGTGTGTGTGTGTGTGTATTATTTCTGTGCCACTGGGCTGCAGGCGAGCTGATTACTCTGCTCTGTCTCCTACTTACCTGCCGGCCCACTGACTTACCTTCAGCATACTAACTCCCTCCAGTTCCCTCCTCCTCTCTTACACACACACACACACACACACACACACACACACACACACACACGGTAAGGAATCACAAAGGCATTCATTTGTCTAGATTCATCTCCGCAAAACTTCTGAATATATCACATCTTGACAGACGATTCTAGGCCAGTAAACCTATTCCTCGGGGTATCTGTGTACCTTTAGAAAAATATATAAAAATCCCTTTAGCCTGTAACCCCTCACCACCGCCCATTTCTCCTCTGTTTTACGTGTGTGCGACCGATAGTGTACTCGGAGGCAAATGGCACACATGCATTTCAAAAGCACATCAGCGACCCCGGCAGAACCCCCCCAAAAGGTGGGGAAAATTAGAGGATCAACGATTGATGTCAGGGGAACAAATCCGAGCGGGGGGCTGTGGATTTCTCACTTCTGCTAAGGGGTTTGTGTGGGTTGCCCCCATTAACAAGCAGAGGACATAATGTTTGCTGGGTGGACACAGTGTGTGAGAGTGTGCTTGAGTGCATGTGTGCGTCTTCTTGCTGAGCTTACGTCACACTACACATGTTGAGACTCACAAAACCAGGGATGGAGGTAGCGTTAGACAGAGAGATCAACCACATAGCTTTGCTTTTGTCTTTGCTTTTGCTGGTATTATAAAGAAAGGAGATATGGTTTTGGGGGAATAAAGTTAATGCATTTGAATGTTTTCACAAAATATGGAATAGTGGGAATTTGTGAGCAAAATCACAGCTACTAGACGGCTACTTTTTTATTTTTAAAGAAATTACAGCCGCATAAGAGAAATGCAAGTTTATTAGTTTACTAAGTTTACAAAAAATGTAACATGCATAACTTATCATTTCAGCAACAATCAGTCACCAATCTACGTCACCCGTCTCTGATCACCCTCACTTTGTCTAAAGAGTGCACAGGTTGTCTTCTTTTTTATAAATTCCCACCATTCTTTATTTTGCAACACAAACAAATTCACACGTTGCTGTTCACACATTAATTATGCAGTTAGAGAAAAAGCTGCAATGGTGGAAAAGGAAGGAAGGTGAAAATGAGGAATTCAGTTTTTTTTTTTTTTTGGTGCTCCCTTATTGAATATTCATATAAAATCAATTTTTGATGCTTCCGGGCGTTGTTTGTTCCAGGGCGGCTCACTCACTTCCTATTTGTGAAGCTATTAGGTACCAAGAAACGGGTGAATCCGCCTTGGTGAGAGCAGAGAGGTGTCTCTGCTCCAAGGTAGACACATGTGAAGTGTCTGTGGCAGACAGCCCCTTCTTCCACCTAAATTGCACCTAAATTTCATTTGATTCAATTGGTTTAATATGTCATTCAGAGCCACGGCGACGTGGATCAGCCCCGACACTCGATGCGGTGCGTGTCTGACGGCCACTTTTGTAGCTCTTTGTAGTTACCTGTCATAATCTTTCTCACCGCTCTGCACAGTTTGTTTCACCTCTCCGAGATGTTTGAGAGCACTTAAGGATAATTATTGGCAAATGATGCTCTAATGAGGGGAACAACTGTCCTCAAGTCTTCACCGGAGCGCCGGGCCTGTTTGCCATGACGCCACCTTTTTAAGGCTTCATTCTGTGTGTCCGTTTGACAGTGTCAGACTTTCTGTAGATGTTGCCTCAATCTGACGCATGCCATAATAATTGGCCGAGCGCACAAGATGCAAATTGCCGAAGGATTTATTAAAATGCACCTTAAAGGGGTTAGAAAAGTCTGTCGGCAAGTCAAATTACCATTTTGCCTCTATTTGAGGCTTTCTTTTTTTCTTTTTGTCAACCTCTCTTAAAGTTCCTGTGCTCTTGGAAGAGGTCAGACGCAGCGCTTCATTTGTGGAAGGAGGATTTTCGTCTCCTGTGGAAAATTGCGAGGCATTTAGAGCTATCGGAGAGGGTCAGGGACCTTTCCTTTAATTTCCCTTTATCTTCTCTACCATGCTGCACAACCCCAAGCACATCACAGTGCTGGTGTCTGGCCTGTCTCTCTTCATGCTGTTTATTTGTGTACCTGTTTTTTTCCCCCCTCTCATGGAAACTGAATGGAATTTTCTTTCCAGAACTTGGCCCGTGCCTCCGAGATGTTTAGGTCTTTTTTCACGCCATGTAAGAGAAAAACATGTCGTTGAATTCAAATCACAAATCGAAGTATTAACTTGGGATCGTGTGAATTATTGTGGAGATTTGCTGATGACATTAACGTGGTGTTGACTGAGGTGATGGATTTCCAGGGGAGAGCCTTCCTTGCAGGTAAAGCTTTTGTGTTGCAGCCTGAACCTCCGCAGGAATATTAATGACTTTGGTCGATTGTTTCCATTCAACCAGCCGCCGCCTCCACGTGGCTGTTGTGTGTCTCTTCGGTGTCATGAAGAGCCCCGGTTGCCATGGGAACACACACACCGTGTCACCGGTCAGCCATGAGAAACAGTCGCTCCTTATTGGTGACATAACAACACACCGCTGACGGGGATTGTTCTCCAATGAGCTTTCGAGGAAGATGTTAGCACAAACATTTCCCCAGTAATCCGTAACCGAGGCTCGCGAGCAGGGGACTGGAACTAATGAAGACAACTATTCAATTACGAGCTCAATTAATGCAAGTGCCTGGGAGCACGGATCACAGATGAACCAGGCAGCTAGCCGGAGATGTTACGAACCCAACTCAATCCCTTGGCTTAGCACTCATGCCTGTCTCCACTTCAACATGGCTTTATGGGCTTGTGAGAGGGACCTGAGAGTGCGCCCCTCAGATCCATGTCTTCGACCACTTGCTAGGGTTATAAGGACTTGAATTGACTTTGTCCTGATATGGACCCTCAATCTCTTCTAACGTATTACTCTGTTATTGCTATTCTCTCCTGAGGTTTGCCTTTCGCTGCACTACATTTGATCAAGCACAACAAAAAGTCCAATTTAACCCAATTTCCCTTATTCCAGCTTTGATTCTTGCTTTGGCTCCTATTGATTTCATACAACTTGTTATGTTCTGTTTCTTCTCTGTCTTGTTTTTGGATAAATCCATGTTGTTTACAGTGTGCGATGACCCGCGGGGCGCCAAGATTATTCTTAACCCTCTTTCGCGCTGCGGTTTTGTGGTGTATCGATAGGTAGCCATGTTTGCTTATAATTAAGTCCCTACCACACCACAGATGGGACTCAGTTCAGACCACTTGGTCCAATTAAATCAAGCCTCTCTTCTTCAGCACTACCTGCTTTGTTACATATATAAATGCATTAGTCTGATAAAGAAGGTTAATGCAGCAAGGCGTTTACACCGGTTGATACATGATGCTTTTATCCTCATGATGCAAAGCAAGTCTGAATTACTGCAGAGTATCACATCTTCACATAAAGCACCTTGTTGCCCAAAGGGAAACGTTCCACGCTGATTAAAGATTAAAGATGAAAAAAGGAGGAAAAAAAAAACATCTCCAATTATTTCCCCAGAAATAAAATAAAAATGGTAAAGGCCACCGGGGAGTTGGGTCTAATTATTTCATTTATCTCTAAAAGGCCTCATGAGGATGTTTCCTCCCTTTATTTTCATCTTTCCTCTCTTTTTTTTTTTTAACACCTTTAGCAGTCTTCCCCTTATTGCATTATATTGCACCCCCCCCCCCTCTCCAGTTCATCTTTGAAGTAGATTTTTTGGGATAATAATGGATGTGCTTGCATTCACTGGACAAGGAGACAGTGACAGTATTAAGTAAAGGTGTAATTCAAAGTAGATCACAGTCCTCTGTTGCTCATTAGTTCTATAGACCATTGGCAGAAAATGGAACCACTAAACCTATAATTTGCATTTATTAAAAAAATGCATGCTGGTCCTTCACATTATTGGTTGCACACAGTTATTTAGATCCTTATATTGTCTGACTCAATGTTTTTTTCCGTTAGCACTGGACTGATACAGATACAGGCTGTTGGATCAGCCGAGCCTTAACTATGACCAGGACTGGTGCTGCACAGCTCAGGGCATGTGTGTGTAAGGAGCACCCAAAACAAGGATTCACTGGTAAGGTGACAGAGGCAGCTAGGCCTGTAAACAACGATGACAGTAATCATATGTGTTTGTGTTGCTGTGCTTCATCACCTGTCCAGTACCAAGCCTTGTTAAAGGACAAATGACTCTTAATAAAGCATATTCTCTCTCCTCATCTCTCCCACTCTCCCCTCTGTCCCTCCTGTCACCGTCCCTTTGCTCCCCACAGCCCTGCCCCCACCTGAGGAGGCCAGGTTGCCAGGCCGTGGGGTGGCGGGATTGGCCGACTCCATGCTGAGATTGATTACCCCTCTAATCTTAGGACTGCCAGTGTGTCTCCAGGGCGAAAACTCCGGCATGAATCCCCCCCCTCTGCCCAGCTCCCACCCTTCTTCTGTCTCTGTGCCTCCTCTCTCCCTCTTCCTCCATCCCTTCATCCCTCTGTCCCTGTGCTGCCAGAGGCACTGAGGGACGACACTAAGTCACAGCTCCAGACAGGGCCACTCGCTTGCAGTGGCTGCCTTGTTCGCCATATGTCACGGAAAATGGGGCTCCCGTGGACTCTGCCATGGACTCACAGGAAAAAAATGACAAGGGGAGGTGGATAGGGGATGAGGGTTAGAGTCTGCCCGAGTTGTCCAATAGAGCAGTGGAGGAAAAGCCGTCTGGCTTAGATTCAAAGATCTTTAGAAACAACCTGCTCTTGTGGGATGTAAGAAAAAGTAAAATGTATATATATTTATACATAGACCCATTCCTTTCCTTGATATGTTCTGTCTCTTTGTTGTGCACTGTGTTCACACATGTTTCGTTGAGGGGCGCAGGTGATGACATGACACCCTTCGGGGTGTGCATTATCCTGGCATCAAGGACACAAGATGCATGACAACTTGTAAAGGTGACAATTGGGCTCGGCGATGGTACGACCTGTCATCCAGATGCTGGTGGAATGAGCTATCTTGGTGGCACCGAAGCTCTCACTAGGTTTCGACAGACTTCCACCACGGCTGGGTGGTGACATCGCCTCCCAGTATATGTCACCTCCCTTGTAAAGCCGTATTTGTCGAGGACGAGAGTGCGAACAGAGTGGAAAGCTACTGACAGAACAATTAACGCCACCGACATTCTGCACTTTAAAGTAGCAGAACAAAGTGGAGACGATGAGAGATTTACAATTAAATGTGTTGTTTAGTTAAACATAACATATAGAGTCCTGTTTGAAGAATGTCAGTAGCTTTTTAGGTTTGGGCTCATTTAAAGCTATAGCTGCTTTTTTAAAGTTTCATGGGGACATTGTGCATATCTTGACAAAAATAACACAAATGAAAACGACAAGCACAAACCTGTGTCTGATGGCGTCAGTGGCGCTCTGTCTTTTGATTGCTGTAGTGGAGGTACTAGGTGGGGGCTGGGTGATAGTATGGTTAGGATGATGAGACTGTGTTGTGGTTTGATGTGGTGTTTGCATATGTTTGCCTCCAGGGGTCAACGTGAACAACCTTGCAGGGC
This sequence comes from Platichthys flesus, assembly GCF_949316205.1. NCBI lineage: Eukaryota > Metazoa > Chordata > Actinopteri > Pleuronectiformes > Pleuronectidae > Platichthys > Platichthys flesus. The sequence goes on along the minus strand of NC_084955.1, from coordinate 20,897,780 downwards.
CCTGTGGTTAAATTTAATAGATTTTGGGCAATTAAAATGCAGCTGGAAGTATCACCAACCCTAGTTTTATGTTATATTTCAAATTCCAAACCAAATATGGTGAAAAGAATGCTGATAATATTGGAATAATATATTGTTTAAAAGTTCTGTTCACATGTTTTTCACTCAAGGTGAAACTTTACTAATTCCCCAGCATCTCAGCCTTCGTCTTCACACGCTGGGTGAGTAATGTTTAAAAGTCGAGTTCACTTGGTACAGATGCGCGTCCCCAACAGCACATGGAACGGGCCAGACGAGCATCAGAGGAGTCTTTGAAGAGCTCTTTCAGGCCACCATGGATTGCCCACACAAAAGTACTCACAAACACTCACTTGAGAAAGTCTTTGAGGGCACTGTTTTCTAATTCACCTCTGCACCTGTTTATACCTTCTCCCCATTCGTCCTTTTTTTCTATGTCTGAGTGAGTCCGAGTCATAGGGAAGGAAAAAAAAAGAGGAAAGAAAAACAGCGTGGGTGAATCTGAGCAGAGAAACATCCTCTGGGTCTTTTTCCTTTTTTAAAGAACTCCTCCAGATCTCATGTTTAATTTATGAAGGAGGGCTCAGGCGTGATACATCCTGGCATGACAGGCAGAGTCCATCTTTGTCAGGGAAACGTGGATCGGACCGGACCAGGGGTGATATGCCAGTCCCCACCGGGGCCCCGGGGCGCCACAGACTGGTCAACAGCTGGGGGCCAAACCAACCCTTTCATTGGAACCAGAACGTGGTTAATTAAACAAGTTCCCCTCGGTCAGAAAGCAGCTGGAGTTGGTTCACTCCGTGTGCCAGTCGGTGCCAGGCTGGCTGGAAGGCACACTCCGCCACACAAAGGAAGAGGAAATGCGACAGGGTTTTTTTTCCAACGCAGGAATGTGCAGAACACAAGGAGCACATGAGAGGAGGTTGCTGTCTCAGATCTCAAGATCGCGAGTCTAAGTAGAGGAGTAGGATGCGCTTACTTTTCGGCTCACCCACATCCTACTGTAAGCGTCAATCCACAGCCCACACCCTCAAACCAAACTCCGCAGCTTTATGCGTGAGCACGGACAAATTGAATTTGTCTCTGGCTCTCGTGTCGAGTCGACGTGCACACACAGGCGCAGACACGGCCACAAACAAACTCCAAACCAGGGGAATCTTGTCAAGCTGAGCACCGAGCAAAGATTAGGCATCCTTGTCCGCCCTCACAGCCTGAGACTACGTGCGGTCAAACCCGGGGCGATTTTGGGGGGGGGGGGGGCGATGGAGTGGCAAGTTGAGAGTTGACGGAGAGGGTGTGCGAAGGGTAAACAAGATACATATTCCCGATTGCTAAATCTGTGGTGGGGTTGCAAACTGGGGGAGGCTGAGAAATAGAGCAAGAGAGGAATACGGGTGTGTGTGTGGGGGGGGGAGGCGGGTTACAAAATAGCCAATTTCATAGTACACATGTGGATTAAGTTCCCTCCTTTGAAAATGCTCCGGAATGCCCATGTACCAATTACGCCCCGGTGGTACAGGCGGGAGCTGAGGGGCCATGTTTTTGGATGCTCTTGCGCCTGTGTGTGCTCGGGCTTGCCAGATTGTCTGCGGGCAGCGTTTGTGCCGGCTTTGATTCGGTGCCAGCGAAGGCCTCGCAGGCTCCTGGCACGCTGACACCTCCCCATCAATACGCTGGCACTGTGCGGCAGGGGGGGGGGGGGGGTATCAGAAATGACCCAATTAGAGGATGGCAATGTGTTCTGACAGGCACTACCTGCTCGGCTGTGTTTACAACTGCCGTCTCTTTCACTCTTTCTTTCTGTTTATTTTTTTTATTTTTTGGTGTGCACTCTCTACCTCCACTCTCTCTCTCTCGCTCGTTCTGTCTCTCTCCCGCTTTCCCCCCATCGTGCGTTGTCTACCCCATGTGCGGCTCACAGCGGGTGACAATGGCGGAGATGTGAGTGGGTCGTCCTGCCTTGACACCCGCTCTTTGTACGACGCCTCCTTCAGCTGTTTGCCATAAACACCGCAGCACCAGTGCACAGATAGACGAGGGGATTGGTTTTGACTAAGAACACTGTGATTAGAGCGCTCAGCGACAGAAACATTATCCACAGAGTTGGCTTGTCAACGTTCATTGCCTTGACTGACAAGTCTCGGCTTCTCCCATTCTTTTTTATTCTGTCTCTTTTTTTCCCACCGCTGTTCACCGTCCCGCCTCGGTGTTCTTGATCTTTCTGTCTTTTCCACGTGTAGCTCGAGTTCAGCTGGAGTGTCTGTCAGCGAGTTCCAGCAGGAGGCTGGAGATCCTGGACAAGTCTCATGTGGAGAGTTACAAATATCTGAAGTCATTAGGATTTCTTTTAATTAGAACTTAATAGTTACAATTACATATTAGGACATTTAACTAATTCTCCCTGATTTGTTTTTTACGTTATTACTTGCCGGCTCACGTGACTCGATGTACAGAGTATACATTATAGTACAATTAATTTGATCACATTAGTTGTTGTCTAATTAAAACGAATTAACACTAATTAAGACTAACCCGTAATCTTATATTATAATTACCAGGACTGCCCCCAGCTCACAACGAACCATAATTTCTATGGCTCTCGCTGCCGTGGTGATTATAACGGAGGCAAAGGAGGATGACGGCTAACGTAGTATAAACAGTCTCCAGATTTAAACCCTGTGGAAGAACTGGACTGAGGGGGAAAGCAAAGGAACCTGCAACTTCCAAAACTTTTGAACATGTTCACTGTATGTCTGTGTTCAGTGTATTGACACCATGATGCAGCAGTCACGCAATGATATAAACGTTTTCTTGAACTTACTTTAGTCAGATATTTATTTTAGAATTTGTTAAATCGTAAAGAACAGAGAGATTCAGCAAGATTCTCTTCAGAAAGTGGAATCGCACAAACATGACTATTTTGCTCATTGTTGATGCACTAGTGCTTCTTTTTTTATCTGACTACAGCAGTGAGGAAATACTCAAAATGGATATAAGCCTTAAATTCCCAATATTTTACCAAATTCATAACATTTACAGGTTTTACCGGGTCATCGTTTTTCACTCTAATCTTCAAAGCAGGGGCCAAATTGCTTTTCATGTCATTCATATTAGTTCCATTTCCATTCCATCCCTTCCTATTATTTTCACTGAGATCCCCGAATTACTTTTAGTTCATTCTCCTCAGATTAAATGCCTCACTTGCTCCATCTGAGAGCCGACTGTGAAGGTTTGGCATCTGATCCCCTCTGGCATCGCACTGGTCGTGAGCCGAGCCCTCACAGGTCTCGACTGGCATGTTAGAGCAAGCTGCCAGCCAGGATGGACATTTGGCGCCTTGTCCACTAACCAGCTGGTGAGGTCCTGTGCCATTCCCAGCGCCATCAGGCTCATCTGTCAAAACTCTTACTGCTCCTCTTCCTCCTCCTTCGATGTGCATTTAACGATGGTGTCAATCCGCTGCTTTGAGTGAAAGTAAATCACCATTAGAAAACCTTGATTTAAGGGTCCAGGGATCATCAGTGGTCTGCTGCAAAACAAAATCAACAATTACAATTACTCTCACTGATGTCCCACAGAAGGATATATATCCCTGTATATCGAGCCCCGGTCACTGTGGATCCTCGCTGCAAATACCTACACGATACATCTTCTCCACTTATTTCTTGACCTTCCCCCGTTTCTCTCTGAGCTATTAACCTTTTTGTGTAATATACTTGCTTGTGTACTGTGTCGCTTTGTGCTTGTACGGCTGCTTCCCCCGCTGATTGATCGGATGTGCAGGTTAAATGATCAAAAAAGCTTTTTGCGATTATAGGACAACTCCCGACTCTCACCGCACCTGCTAAGCTGTTTGTTTGCCGGGAGAAGCGGACACTTCATCACGCTACCGTAAATGATTTCCCTGCTCCCTCACCCCGAGCTCTCTTTTTCCTCATTTCATTTTATGGAGGGGATACTTTTGCCGGAGACCTCCCATTTTCTTGTGCGGGTGAAGCAGGGCACGCTAAAACGGATGTAGTTGTGTTTCAGGACAATTTGTACGACTTGCCACATCCTAACGCGGCGCAACAGCTGAGTGCTTTCAGAGAAAGACTGATTTGACTTTGGCCATTATCTTTTGATAGATAAGTGGTCTGCAGGTGCTTCTCTCGGCCCCCAGGGGTGTGGTTTTAAAGACGGAGGACATGTTTTTACCCACTGACATTGATGCAATACAACCCGGAAGCAAGGGGTACTAATGTCTGTGTGGAGTCCACTCAATCCTGGAGCCTAGTGTCCTCTCGCTGCCCCGGCCAGAGCCTGCGGTGGCCTATAACCACGGCGTGTGCCCACCAACCATGTGTCATTAAGGCCTGTGTTCAGACAGGGCTAGGGGTCATTGTGGTGTCGTGCGATGTATAGTCTAAGGATTGACTCACAAATTAGAGGCAGTCCATCAAAACAGGTTTTTCTTGGGGGAAACAAAGTAAAGAGAGAAATTAGACTGAAGGGGCCGGATTCTACTGCAGAGTTTCAAGCAGAGGGTACATTAAGCTGCATTTCTACTCATTTAGCTGTGAAATGTGTTGATTATTCTATAATATCCTTTAAATACAGGCAAAAATGTTTTGGCAAAATTATCATATAACTCTTGATTGCAAGCAAAAGTGATTAAAAGTGGAAGTTGTCTTTCATAAACAGACAGTTTTCCCGTAGGTACGTTTTGAATGACAAGAGTTCACAAATGTTGGGGGCGGGGGCGAAATAACACTTTGCAATTAATTAAAGTAAATGCTTTCGGCGTAGTTTATAGAACATTTAAAAGCTTGAAACTTGACCATTAACCTCCAAATGGATGTGAAACACCACCAGTTTTCCCCTTTCCCTTTTCCTAAATACAATGTGGCACGAAAAGCACTGAGAAATGAAATGATGAGTTTTAAATGTCTATTTTTCCGGCAAACTCAATTAGCAACACGTGTTTTTTTTGTTTTTTTATCTTCCCCGTTCGCAAAGAGCCCTACATTAGCAGCAAGCCTGGTTATTATTTCCTGCCGGGACATCTTTACAAATCATTTCTCTTCGCCGTTCCACTGCTGGCTCTCGTGTGCCACTATGTTCCAAAGTGGGCTCCAATTATGAAAGCATTAAAAACGCTGCTGAAGGATTTAGGTACATTACACCACTCAATGACATTCTACTGGCCATTATGTTATTAGGAGAGTGCTATGTGTAAAAAGGGCCTTTAATTGAGAAAGTGTTGTGGAAAATACATTTAAAACAGCCACTGTTCCCCTCACTCGACCCCCCCCCCCCCACACACACACACACCTCCTCCCCTGGCAGCTGCGTTCACTGGGAAAAAGCTTCTCAGGTCCTTTTGTCACTACAGGTTTTTATAAGGTGGGACCTACGCAAAGTACGCGACTACCCACAAACACACACTCAGATGAATCGGTCCTTATGTCTGTGGAAAAATTAAAATGCTGAAAATGGAGAATCACAATCCAAGGAGACATCTTCAGGTGGCTTTGTTTGTCCTATTCATAAAACAAAGGTTTAACAAAATATTTAATTTTCATTATTTCTGTTAAGCACTTTCTAACTTTTCTTATTTTCTTTCACATGAAAGTGTGAAATAAATATGTATTGGTAAATATTGTTTCAGAAGACAATTACATTTAGAAAAGTCCACATGGGAGAAGATATATCAATTAATTTCTGGCATTTTTGTTTAAATTAATCAGTTAAAAAAACTATTGCAGATTTCTTAATAAATTGATTGATGAACTATGCATTAGAAGATCTGCTTTATTGTTGTTTCACAGCCTTGCAATTTAGATTTAAGGTAGTTGGTCGATTTGTGGCCGGCATCTAACCATTTTTTTTTTTCAGCCTACACAAGAGCATGTAATGAATTATGTCGGTCTAACATTAAACTCTCAATCATTTGAAAAAATGCGTCTTTAATTGAAATGGAACGAGATGCATGTGTCCCTGCAGACTCGCACGTTGTTCCGCGTTTCTTTTTCCTTTTTTTCTAAGTCCATCTTCTTCTAATGTGGCGGAGTAACAGATGGAGTTTGGGTTTTCTGTCCTGTGCTGCATCCACACACCCTATGTGTCATCTGTCATTACATTCAGGTCATTGTTCGGAGCTCAGTGGCGGCGTGACTGAGTTGGCCATGGCTTGACAACTGTCTCCGTTTCACACAGACAGGGAGAGGATGTGTACACACACACACACACACACAAACACACTCACGGGGCACAATCCGTGCACCATTGTGTTGGCCTAGTTCAGTTTTCCCAGATTCAGGACTCAGATATTGTCCAGACACATTGAATAAGAATAGATCACAGTAAACCAAAGTGTGGAAACCGTTATCCTGCGAGGACTTGGTTGTTTGTTTCCCTCTGTCATATGTGTTTTTCTGCATGACGCCCATGATGTTTACTGCGCTACCTTAAAACCCTGCAAACAAGAATTTCCATCAGGACAGCAGATGGTGTATAGCATTGTGTTGTGTTGCATTATAACCCGATGTTATTGTCTACTCCAGTAGTTGTCTTTGCACTTACCAGAGACTAAACCCCAACGTCAGTGCGTGACTTATAACCCACAAGGAGCCAGAAGGAGCAGTGTGTTATTCTTATTGTTACACATCGTGATCTAGTTCTGTCTCCTTCTAATTTCAACTTTCATTCCAGAAAGTAAAAAAATGCCGAACTGTAATGATGTTGAAATTCAAAATTTGAGTGCAAGAGCCCGTTTAGGGTAGTTTCCCATGTGGTCCAGCAGAGGGTATACTCTCAAAATCCACTGTCAGCTTGATGTGTCGCTGCCGCTCTGAAGCGTCACTAAATCAAGCTAATAAACACACATGGATGGGGACACTGGCAACCAGACCTTGTTGATGGGATGCTCTCAACACTGAAGCATTATGTGGGTTATATATTCGGTGACATCACCAACAATGTTGTCTTCTGATTTTGCAGAAGGTGGCTGTGTTACGTTACAACAGTGTTTTTGTTTCCAAAAGTCAAAATGTCTGCTCGTCCATTTCCTAACTATTAAACAACCTCTGAGTTTTAAGAAGTGTCCCTCCTCATGTCTGTTGAGGTCCAACTTTTATCTTTCTGTATTGAGTATTGCACATGGTTAAATTTAAATCAACAATATAGAATAAATCAGTAAAAAGTATCAAATGTAATCCTCATCCAATATTTTGATTATTTTAATGTTGCACCCATAAACCTTTTTATAAAAAGTTTGTACATAAAGGTCTGTACATGCAAACACATCATTTTTTTAAGTCTGAACCTTAATTTCTCTGCTTTGCAAATTTCCAAAATTTGAAAAAAGCATGTAGCCTAAGAAGTATAATCCCCTCAAATTAAGCACACTCTGAAACGACAATTTAAACAAGCACTCCTTAGCATTCTCTTGAATTACTAATCCCAGGAACTCAAACGGTCACTTCAACGGTCGCTCTCACCACATAAAGCATCATTTCACAATCAGATTTTAAGCACGTTACTAGACTCCTTCTCTACACCTCCGTTCATATCCCTCCATGCATCCACCCATTCCCACCACCCGTTGATGGGACAGGTTTTTATTAATGCCTTCAGAGTTTAGACTTTTCAGATGTATCTCTCTGGCCTTGCTCGGGACCTGCAGGGGTCAGGGCCGCCGTATAGGGCTGTTCATTATATATGTATGCATAAATCTGTATGTGCTGATAGCGTGAGTGTGTGGGGTCATGCGAGAGAGAGAGAGACATGGATGCAGGCGTGTAATATTGGGTGTTACACAGGAGAAGAAGATCATGCATGTGCAGTACAGGTTCTTACAGTAAGAAGTATTTACCAGAACTAAGAAGAAACTCCCGTGTTGCTGCTGTAAAGCATATTCACATACTGATGAGCACGCTCCCGCTGCCTGTTTTACATTTAGGTGAATAAAATAAATCCGTTGAAATTTATTAATGATAAATATTGATTAGCATTATTGACTGAAGCTCAGGAGCCTGTATCCAATCAAATCTGTTAACCTTGTGCCTGCGAGGAAGTACGCCGTCAAACCTGCAGAGGAAGCACAGGAGAACATATTTGAATTTATGTTTTTTGAATTTATGTTCAGTAAATTGGATGTTTTCCCTTTTTTCATTTGATTCTAACATCGGTGCATCTCCCTGGATCAGTGCAAGTTGCCACAACCGGGTTAAAGTAAATCACTGCCAACGTGAAACTTGTTTAGACTCTGAGCCGCTGCCTTTCCCTTTATTATCATTATAAGTATTTCTGATTCTTTGCGCCTCTCGCCAGCGGTAATTGACGGGAAAAAAAAAAACAGACTGCTCCCTCGTAATTTTTCACACCTTCCCACACTCGGGCTCGCACCAGTGGCTACGACCACATCTCCTTTGTGTGTCTGTGTGTGTGCGCGGAGCTCAGCCTTTCACTGCTGGTTCGGGGGCTAACACCTCTTTCAGGTTAAGTCTTTTTTTTCCACCTCAGAAAAAGGGGGAGCGAATAGCAGCATTTTGTGTTCCCCCCTCCCTCGTTCCTTGCCTTGCCTCTCCCCACTCATCTGTCAATGAAAGACACAGTTTTGCCACAAGGCATTGTGTGTTTAGCGGTGGTGCCAGCAACTGCCATTTGGGTGCAGGGAGGCAAGGGGATCCACCCCCTTTGAACTGCTGCCAAGCCAGCCAGCTTGCACCTTCTTTAATAACTTCCCCTGAAGGCACTTCCTTCTTTTTCTCTCCCTCTCCCTCCCCTGTCTCCCCCTCTCTTCTTTTTTCCCCTTTCTCTCATTCACTCCCACCCTCCTGCTCCTTCTATTTTTCTTTAAATGACTGCAGTTTTCACGGGTAAAGCTGTGATGGTGATAAGAAAGGTAAGGCAGCTTTTAACTGACAGCCTGAAATCAGGTCTGTGTGGAAGAAAAAAAAAAACACACGCAAATGAGCGGAGGGTTAAGAGCATGTGCGCCCGTTCAGTCAGAGGCTTACAGGGCGTGCTTTCTATACATTATTGTTTATCCTGTAAATCCTATTAAAATTGGCATAACATGGCAATCTGTTCTTTTGGTAATTTATACAAATCTTGAAAAACAAGTCCATTGAATTGCACAGCTGCGTAGTTGACTTATTTACTCTTTGATTTATCTAACTTAACCTTTTCATATTTAATTTTTTTAAAGAAAGTTGTTCATTCATCTTTTCATCATTTGAGAAATACAGAAAGAGTATTTTATTTGAGCCACAGATCTGGAGAAACTCATCCTGGCTTTTTATTTCCTGCCGCCACGACTCCTGTAGGTTTCTATATATCTGTCTGAGTCAGAAATCAATCCACTGCCTCAAGTTCTGCAGCTCCGCTCCCAAAAAAGTTCATACCAGCCCTGTTCTAGCTTTCTTGCATCGGCTGCCCATTTATTTCAGGATTGATTTCAAAATTCTTTAAATTACTTTCAAGTTCAGACAAGGGGCGGGGCCCATGTTTGTATATTTTTATCCGCCTGTGAGTCAGGGTGCTGTCTGAGCTCCACTGGTTCTAGGCATTTCCAAGGTCTGTGTTGAAAACCATATAGGAGACGAGGCCCCTTGCTGTCCGGGCCCCAAGACTCAGGAACCAAACAAACAAACAGAGCAAAGTCAGATGGAGTCAGAGGAGATCAGACTTGTAGAGTCAGTTTCTTCTTTTTTTGAACTTCTTTGCACAAAACTGTACGAAATATACAACACATAATTAGTATTCCCTAAAATGCTTGTTAAAATTAAAGTTACACAGAGGTTTATTAGGATTTTCCATCTTTTACTTCCTCAACATGTGCTCCTATGCCCTAAACTTGGTGTTACGCAGTTTATGTATATTTTCTTTCATAAACATTCCAATAACTGATTTTACCAACTTATTTATTTATCTGTTTTAAATTATTTGTGAAAAATACAGTGTGTGATTTTGGGTTGCCAAGAAACATTTGGAGTAAAGAGTAGTTCTACAGTATTACTTCTTACATTAATGGTCTTGATGACTAAAAACTGGATTTATTTACTTCAAGGAGAAAACAAACCAGTGTTCTGAGTCCTGTCACATAAGTAAGTAAAGTACATGTAGCCAGTTACCAGGTGAGGAAGATTTTTTATTTTACATTGATGTATTTTCTTCAGAACATTTTGGAATGACTGTTCTGCAGCATGTGACCTTTTAAGGTCAGATAGTCTGTCACTGCTTCTCTCGGTAAAATGTTCGTTCAAAGCTTTTTCAATTGAACTCTACCAAGGGGACAAAATTCAACCGACAGACGCCGAGCGAAACACCAAACAGGTTTTTTTCTGCGCTGCCTGTCTGTGATTCTTTCCCCCTCTCACTGCCTCTGTGGGCCTCTCAGGACAGTGTTAACTCAGACCATAAAGGCACTGTGTGAACTCCCAATCTGTCAGTTCCACTGTACGACACCATGGCCCCAGGACAGACAAGCTAAAGTGGAGAGGTAGAGGGGGAGAGAGGCAGACAGACCTGGCTAAAAGCGCAGGAGGCAATAGGTGTCATATTAAGGGTGTGTAATACACTATGTCACCTCAATGGCGTATGGCCCATTAAGGCTATAACCTCATACACTGTGGCGTTTATTTTGTCACTAGGGATTATTCGGAACAAACGGGCATGCTCGGGGAGTGTGAGGCCGTTTGTGTACGTGTGTGATCTGTTTGTGAGCGTTTTCAATTTATTGTTTGTCCATTGTGTCTGTGTGTCTGTGTGTGTGTGTGTGTGTGTTCTGTGATGTATAATAGCTTCACAATTTTTTCTCTCTTTGAATCCGTGGCTTACGCTTTTTTTTTTGTGTCTGTAGTGTGTGTGTATGTGTGTGTATGTGTGTGCATGTAGTGCATACGACATGTCAGTGGCGATGTATTAAAGGATGGTAGGTTGGGGCGGGGCTGAAAATGAGAATGTAAATACAGGCGTGAGCTCACCCAGCACCCCCCCCCCCCTCCCACCATCACTTCCTTGTAGTCGTCCTCCTCCTCCCTCTCCGATGTGAGGGTGAGCCAGCTAGGGGGTGACCTTGCCCAGTGTAATTAAAGTGAAACACCTTGACTTGTCACCATCGCCTGAGACAGCTTAAATCTCCCTAATGTAAATGGAGGCTGCCGCTGACATGCTGCTAGGCATGGCCGCGGAGAAGATACAAGCACTGGTGATCCATCTCTGTACCGGTGCACACGCTTGCACTTACACACACACATCACACACTCCCTCTCTGTCTCCATCTTTTGCTTTTTCTCACTCTCTCTCTCTCTCTCTCTCTCTCTCTTACTGACACACAAGTGTACACAAACACACACTCAAACACACACACACACATACAAATGTACACAATCTTTCTTTCCTCCTTTTCTGTCTTTCATAAACACCCTCTTTCCTCTCTCTCCCCCACACCCACCCTTGGCACTCCGCAACCCCCATCCCATCGTGCTGTCCGCCGCCTTTATTTATTTTACATCCCAGGCAGCTCACTACTTACTGTTACAGCGGAGGCAGCGGTGCCTCGTGGGATGGCTCCAGTGTTGTGGTGGAAGGAGGCACAAAGATGCAGTGAGTCAACTGACCAGTCATATCAACAAGAAAACAATAGGAATAATACTTTTCAGGATTATTAATTATTAGAGAAACAATGATTAGTGTATTTAGAAGTACAGTGGACCCGGCTTTCTTGTAAGACTCAAAACAGACAATCCCATGGCTCATATCTGGGATGGTGGCAGTTAGCAGTGAGAAATTCTGTTGACTTTGCCCTTCAATTAAATCTCTGTCTCACAAAAAGTCTTGTTGACCCTCCTGTCCTGTCCTCCATTAGAAGTCATGGCAACACATCCCCGAAAGACGGCCCACTGAATTCCAGGCTCATTTGCAGTTTGGGGACCCGGGGACCGCCTGAAACAACAACATAAGCACGACCAGGGGCCCCTGCCAAAAAAATCGCCCTGGTCTGAATGCCACAATGGCATGTGAAAGAATGCTACGTGCCGCCCGTGCCAACTTTACCAGTTGGCGGCGCCCTGTGCCAGGCCTCCCCCACCTTCCGTCCCGTGCCCTGCCAGGGCAGCGGGCACTGTGACAGGGGCCAGATGCCCGTCATGTGTCTGCACCGGGCAGCGTGCCCTCTTGCCCTGATCCCTGGGGCCGCGCTGGTTCTGTCCTGTACTCTTCCCAGGAAGAAGCCAGGGACTGCGGGTGGTGCCAGGCAGAGGATGTGTCCCCGAGTACACATAAACACACACACTGGGCTGGTGCTTGAGGAGGCCCGGTGTTTGCAGTGCAGTGCCAACTCAACAGGGAATTATCCTGGCTTGTTTCTGTTTCTCTTGCCCTCCAGTAATCCTCCTGCTGTTGGCATCTTCTCTCCTTAGATTTAATCAGCACCTGTAGACTAGCACTGAATAAGGGTTTAGTTTTAACTGTGTGATTGCTTTGCATGATTGTTGTATCAAACAGACATAAAACAGGGAAGATGTGTTTAAACCTGACCTATGAGCAGATGCATTCTCGTGGACATGAGATCAGATAAACTGAGTTCATCCGCCCAAGTAAATATACATTTCTCCCTCTTAGATGGACTTGACGGTTCAGACTGAAAACAAAGCCTGGTACACGTCTGCATGCTGTGGCAGTGCAGGTTGAGACGGCAAGGCAGCTGAGAGAGACAACAAACAAGCATGCTGCTATTGTGATGGACAGCCTCCACTGTGAGGTTCAGTATGTCAATGTGTTCAGTGTGTGATGTAGCAACTGCTCCAGCCGTGGGGGTCTGTTGGAGAAAAAAAAATGAAGAAAGCAAGAAGGAGAGAGTGCGTGGGAGAGAGAACAAGAGAAAGAGAGAATGAGCAATGAGCTCAGGTGGGTCCGACATCTGCATTCACTTCCTGTCTTTTTCCGAAGGGAGGGAGGAGGAGGAGGGGGAGGGGGAGGAGGACGGGGAGGAGAAAAGGAGGGGTGGAGGAGAAGAGGGGCTTGACGAAAACAAGGGCGAGATGAAGGCCTTTCTGGAGGCTACAAAGGAGCTGTACACTGGGAGAGGGTCGGGGAACCCTCAATGGGCCTGAAGAACACACAGACAAAACTTGGGAAGGAAGAAGGCATGCCTTACAGTGGCACCGGGCCCCTGGTTGGTTCAAAGAGCCAGTAAGAAATACAGAAAGAGGAAAAGAGAAGATAGAATGGAAATGGTGGACCTACTGGGAAGTATAGTGGTCGTTTATTGTAACTGGTATATATATTAGGCGAAAGGCCAACGAGTTTTTCTCAGCTATTCATTTGAAAACAAACTGCACAGTCAAACTGCATCTGGGTGTGTGGAGTGGATTTTGTCTTGGTTCTCACAACGAATAAAAAGGCCCACCAGCGCTCCCTGTGTGGCCCGATGCTAAAAGTCACAGCAATGAGGTGGGGAGGTGGGAGTGAAAGGGGGGAAATAAAGAGAGAGATGGGGGGGGGACAGGCAGAAACAAATGGAGCAAGTTTGTGGGAAAGGAAGTGAACGGGGGAGACATTACAGATGATGTAATTTGAAATAATCCTCTTTATTAGGTTCAATTGTTGCCATAAAAACATGAGTAAACTTAATTTCAGGATTAGGATTAGAGGTTTTATTGTTTAAACCGGATACTATTACTTCAGCCAACAACTATGTTATATAATTATTAAGATAACTAACTGGATTACCTTTTCAAGTTATGTTAACTGGTAATTTTCAGACACAGCTTAGGTTATCTAATTAGGTTCACTAATATTTAAAATTTGTGTCCCTTATTTAAACTAATAAAGGCAAGTTTACCGGTTTCCCTAAACACCACCATGAATAAATTTACAACTCATCTGTTGAAAAACATTTATTTGAACAATTGCCTCGGCTTACCGCCTTCATCTCCTTTGCATGAATCTACATTATTTCTATGGAAATTTGGTGATCACAATTTCTTTTAGAGAATTGTTTTTTCTAGCGTTTTCTAACATTTAATTTGGATTCACTATCTCTCTCATGTGATATATATATATCAGAGTAAGTGAGAGTTAAAGATTTGCTTGTGCCACGGCAGTTAGCTCAGGCGTTTTCCTGTGGACACACGGCACACAAAGAGAGAAACCGAGTGACAGTGAGCTGTTTGTATGTCCTTGGGATGCCAGTGTCATTGTCAAGGCTTATCACAATCTAGGTGCAAAGAATGAGCAGCGGGGGGGAGAAAAGGGGGGAGAAAAGGGGGGGGGGGGACAAAAAAATGCATATGGCTTTAATAAAACTTTATCAGGAGTTCCCTTAGCTCTGTCCCCCCCCTCCACTGATCCCCCCCCCCCCCCCCCCCCCCGCAATACCCTGTGACACCGTGGCTCTAATATTTAAAGAGCTCGGGGTACACGGCTGCAGGAATCGCGTTTAACTTCACCAATTTCTTATTGCCTGTCAGTCTCTCTAATTTGATCTGGCGTTGGACAGTTACCGTTTTGGACAGCGGAGTCATGGCACATATTGGCAGGAAGACTGGCAGCTAATAAAAGCCGGCTTGGTATTTACTTCCCTTTTCCCTTTTTACTTATAATATCTCAATATTGTTATTATGAATATATATGCATTTAAGCCTCACCTATCTCTCACCGGTGGCCTCTCGGTTAATAATGTGTTATTGATTTCCATACCGGACCGGCTATATATCTGTTTTAATTTCAAGGCCTTATCGCTCCCTCTGTGATTCATGTGAACCCCTCCTTTATTTCTTCTTTCTTTTTTCTCCTACAGGCATTATTAAGTCTGTGTAGGAGTACAGGTAACATGCTTTTTACAGTCTGACTGGTTACTTTATATGAGGGAGGGATCCTCATTACTGGCCCCACGTCTTCCCAGAGTCGGGCTTCATCTTTTCGTTGACAGATTCAATCAAGGGCAGTTTGGGGTCAGCTTAGTGTGCCCAGATATGGATGCTGACAAATTAGAATAGCAGAAAATAGGAGAGAATACTTTTAGAGAGAGATATATTTCACAAAGATTGGCCTGGTCGTTTGCTGCTGACCTTGTAAATTGATAAAAGCCATTGATAGTTCATTCAGATTCTGCACCTTGATTTGCTTTCCTAGAGTCATCCATACAGAGGACAACAGAGATGTTCTGCCTCACATACTGAGAACCCTCGACAGACCCTGCTGGCTAGTGAGACCACTGAGGGCACAGCCTCACCCTCCGTTCCCCTTGGCCCACCTCCTGCCACCTGGATGATAAAGGGGTGGAGATGGAAGAGGGGAGGAAAGGAGCAGCAGAAGGAGCAAGACGAGGACGGCTCGGTGAGAAGGAGGAATAAGCAGCGCATCTATATATGCGAAATATATGCGCCATCAGCAGAAAAGGGTCTGAGTCAGCCGTTTGCCGGGCTTTGCCGCATGCTAAAACACATAGAGGCAAAGCCCATTAAAAATGAATGCCACACGATAATCACATTCACACTTAAAATTTAATGTTGGTATGCGGTGGCTGACAAAGAGAAGGGGGCATAGGACGCTGTGATTATGAGCGTGTCTTCTGTACTTCCTGCGTCTAGGTGAGGCCTCCGTGTGACCTCTGACACTGTCGGAGTCAAGGGCAGCTCTCGTAGTCTAATTGTTGCAATCGGTTTAAAGGACAACATAAACCATATGACATCTTCATCAGGGAGAGACGCCGTGTTATTCATCTTTATCGAAAGTGTAGTGGAAGTTAAGCCACATTAAATGTTATCCTATTTTTTCACCTATGTCATGGGCATTAATCTGAATTCATGGTTTATGGATTTAGAATATTTTGTTCTTTGGATGAAATTCATGATTATTTGACAGCTTAGGAAGGTTTGAGAGTATTAGTCAATAAAAAAAACAAGTATATTCCCTGATTCTTAATGATAATGACAGTAAATGACACAATATTCATTTTATTGACCATAATGGAATTTCTTATATGTATTTGCATTTATCACTGGTTGTAGAAAAGTGCAGTTCAGGGCTTTGATACGAGAATACAAAATATGTGCTGGACTACTACTACACACTTCCCTGAAGTCCTCTTCACTTTCTGCTCCAAACTCTTCATCATAACTTCTACCTGAAAAATCTTCCACCTGTGACAGTAAAACAAGAAAGGTGGAAAATGGGACAACATGTATCACTCTTTCACCCACTCGCTTGCTTGCAGCCCATGGTGAGAGTGCATGGGGTCTTGGGGGCCCTCGTATGGGGAGGCCGCCGAGACAATGGTGGGTGGGTGGTGGCGGGAAGGGCCGAGAGGAGGAGGGGGAGACTCCACTTCAATTCCAGCTCAAGTGGGCTGAAGATGGCTGAGAAGTGCAGTGCCTTTCAAAGAAGGCAAATTAATGTTCTTCTTTCCCAAACATAATATTGTCAGAAAGGTGCACAATGGGAGCCTCTCACCAGTGTTTCCTCGTGCCTCTGTGTGCATTTACAGTATGTGTGTGCGCATGTTTGTGTTAATGTGTGGCCATGATGGCCCCACTTAACCTACCATCCTTGGTCCATAAGAGAACAGGACCCTCCTCCTGGTTTTCCTTCAGGGTCAGGCTGCAAAGACACTCTCCCATTCAATTCTACCTTCTTATTCAGACAGGGGATATCTCTTTTAACCTTTTCCCCTGCTTCTCCATCCTCCCATCAATTACACAAACCCTGGGCATCTTGTTTTGACAATGGCTGGGTCCTTGGAATGAGAGGAATAGACAACCAATGAATGACTGGAGAGGGGCGATCTAGGCTAGCAAGGAGATGACTGGTTGACTGCAGCAAGTACTATTCATCTCCTCAGAATACTCTTTCTTCTGTTGGTCTTTTTCTCCTCGTGAAATCTTTAGATAAAATATTTGGACATCGCAATAGCGGCTCCTTGAAAAAGTGAAATACTTTTTTGCATTTAGTTTGATTTAGTTTTATACCAGATCATCTTTATATCATCCTTAAATACAAATTTATTGAAATCACACATATGTAAAGATGAAAATTATGCAAAAGTCTTCTATTTTGAG